>NC_137880.1:18765510-19140510 GCF_963924005.1 Protomyctophum bolini
CGCACAATTTGTCTGCCAGTTGATGATGGCAAACTGGCAATTTGTGCCGGCCAACTCCATGGAGACACGGGGAATGGAATTTATATTCGCAAGTGTCTCTTGCAGGAGGAAAGTGTTATTAGCCCTAGTCAAACGGTTGTCATTTGGACTGGGCAGATATATCCATTAGTGAGAACATAGAATGGGTTTGGTCTGTAAGGGGTATATCTGTTGCGAGTGGAGGGGAGAAATTGCCATGGAGGCTTGTTCATCCTAACTGTCCCCAAACTGTCTGTCTGCTCTGTTTGACAGGGTCAACACAGGTACACAGCTCACTCCCACGGCAGGCCAAGCTTAGCCGACCCGCTCCTCTGCCCCTCATCCGCTACTGGATAAACTTAACACGCGTGTTGGCTCCTCGTGGGGAAAAGTTATTATAAACACATGAGAGGCGGCCAACACAGACACACCATGAAAAAGATATACATTGGCAAAACCGCCTTGAAAGTTCCCAGAAATGGCAGCAAGCACCAGAAAAAGAGGTAAGGGCAAATACCCTCCAGAGTCAGTCACCTCCATCCGTCCAGCCATCCGTTCGTCCATTAGTCCCCCATCCGACCATCCAGTCCGCCTACTAGGTGTCTGCTCTGCCAATACTGGGGGAATCACGCATGTTGAGTGGTGCTGGGGCAGATCCCAGAACACTCTGCCAAACAAGTCATCCAACCTCTTCATCTCCTCTCATCAGTGCTGGAATGAAAATGCTCATCACTATTTTCAGTTTTCGCTGAATGTTTGCTTATTATTTTGACGTGCCCAGAATAGGGACACTAGGGTTCATGTGGTTAATTATGTTCGTTGAACCTTCACGTGGCAATGTCAGGTGATATTCCTGCACTGACACCGTTTTAGCCGGCGATAAAAGTTGCCGGTTTAGCATGTCTTTTGTGTGGGGGAAAAAAGTGATACAAATTTACATAATGGTATTATCCCCTTATTTTGGAATTGAGTATAAGCAAGGTCCTTATTCAGTGTTCAATGTAGGGTACTGGCTGTGAATCTGTTTTAATTATAAGAGGCTTTGTTGCTATGACTGTACAAAATTAATCACCAAAGCGGTGCATTGCTACAATTAGTTAGTTATTCATGTAATGGGTAAGTTATACTACAAATATTAGGTCCAATAACGAGTCACTGAATCTCCGCGATTAGGCCTGCAAGAGTATAGGCCACAGGATGTATTTGTAAATCATTCGACACGGAAAAACTGGATGACACTTCCACACAGACACATTGAACACTCCCTATTTTCGGCATGTTATAGGCAAATGTGATGTCACAATTTGCCACGATTTAAAAAAATCCTGTGTTCAAAATCTTTCGAATGTCTACAAGCTCGAGCCATTTTAAAGTAGCCGGTCTACAAGCTCAGAGCCATTTTAAAGTAGCCGGTCTACAAGCTCAGAGCCATTTTAAAGTAGCCGGTCTACAAGCTCAGAGCCATTTTCGGATAACCGAAGCATAAAATAGGGTATTAAAGTGGTTAAAGATCTCAGAGGCTTTGCCCTGGTTTTTGTCTCTTTTCTGCCACCCCCCCAGGCCCAGCACCCCCTCACGCACGCACACGCACACACACACACACACACACACACACACACACACACACACACACACACACACAATGTTGTTATAAAGGAAAATAGATAGAGACAAAGGGAAGGGAAGGAGGGAGAGTATGGGAGCAACATGATCACATCTCCATCTTGCTCTCACCAAACCCCCGCTATCTGTTTTCCGGCCACGGATAGAGCCATTACCCTCCTTCCTCTGTCCGTCCGTCAATACGGACTCCATTAGCCGCCCCGCGGACACACACATCCATCACGGCCAACAGACATTTCTTTCCTTTTCGCCGCTCACACTTGCCCTTTTATTAGATCCGGGGGCACAGGTAAGGCAGGCCGCTCCATAAATAGTCGTCTTGTTGAATTACACGCCAGGGTGTCGCTGCCCCTGTGATCCTGAGCCTTCGGAGTCTATTCCCCTGATGGATTGGAGTTTATTGGGCTCATATTTCATCACAGATTAAGTCGTCCCTGCGGGTGTCAGCCGGACGGATCTCGTTGACGATCAGGCCTCTAGTGATGGGGTGAAAGGCTTTATTCAGACGATCAGGCCTCTAGTGATGGGGTGAAAGGCTTTATTCAGACGACCAGGCCTCTAGTGATGGGGTGAAAGGCTTTATTGCGGAAAAATAATTTGCCGTGCTGTAAATGACATACCCGATCCAGCCTGAATTCATCATTCAGGTCCTGTGTTTTATATTTTCTTCACCTAAAGCATTTTGGTCACACGTGTTTTTTCTTGATCATCACCCTCATGTCCTCATCGCCTCTGCATGATTATCAAAAGGATTTGTGGCTCTTGCATACAAGGTAATAATCATCCTGTGTGTGTGTGTGTGTGTGTGTGTGTGTGTGTGTGTGTGTGTGTGTGTGTGTGTGTGTGTGTGTGTGTGTGTGTGTGTGTGTGTGTGTGTGTGTGTGTGTGTGTGTGTGTGCGTGTGCGTGCGCGTGCGCACGCGCGTGTGTGTGTGTGTGTGTGTGTGCAGCTCCCTACATGAGCACAAAGAGGACTTGCGGAAGCGTCTGTCCTACACCACGCACAAGCTGGAGTTGCTGGAGAACGAGTTTGCGTCCACACGTCAGTACCTGGAGACGGAGCTTCGCCGTGCCCAGGAGGAGCTGGACAAGTTCACTGACAAACTGCGCAGGTACAGAGTGGCCTGATCCTCTAACACAACACAACACACCACCATGAAGCCAGGGCACAATGAAAAGGTTTAATCACTTACCTACACACTTTGTTCTACGTCAAATAGCTAAATTATCTCATCAGCAAGTTCACAACAATATTGTTCTGTGAAATGTTTATCTATGTTCGCCTATTATGAAATGGCCAGAATAGGGACGCTAACGTTAGTGTTCATGCAGTATGGAACTTTGGTTGAACCGTGGGTTGTAATGCCTCGCATTGCATTGTGAGCTTGTAGATCTGACATTTTTGCGTTTCACAACGCCAGGGTGTAGTAATTTGCCAGTAATTTCTGACCAAAGGGTTAGGGTTAGGGTTAGTTGTGTGGACATAGGGGTTGGCCTTTTACAGTTCAAATAAAAAATAAACAACAATACAAATACAAAAAACAATCATCAGTAAAAACAAACAATACAAGCCTGCAAAATGTGATTCAAAGGCTAGCGAATCAAAGAGTCTTTGTCCAGGACATAAAATGGAGTTTCTGTGCTCTGTGAGTGGCAAACTGGAAATAGTCATTCCATTTTCTCTCATTACCTCAAAATCAAACACATCTGAAAATCACACTCTTATTATATAAACTAATATGAATCAAACTGATTATATCGTAATCCCATCAAGGGTAATGTGATATGAATATAATATAAAATATATAGTTTTTAAATGTAATTGTTTGTGTTATATTGTTTGCTAAAAGTGCTATTTTGAGACCTGTTTCGCCATGCAGTGAGAGTGAATGGAATGGCTACCTATGGTTCCCAGAGCACAGAAGCAACAGATGAAGGTGACTCACAATATTCAGACAAGTATCATTCCCAGGTAACTGCACACAACCCAGGGTTCTTCCAATGTTCAACATCACTTGAACACTTGCGATTCCTCCATGGTGCCAGCTTTCCTGGGGCACTCCCATGAGCACAATTGTGTTTGCGGGTGGGAAGTCAGTAGGAGAGGTGTTCTCTGTCACTGCAGTAGTGACTCCTACAGGTTGATCAGGGCACCTGTTCAGCAGGAATTGGAACTGGGGATAGCTTGTTCCTCTGCATGCGTTACACCCTCCCAGTGAAACTCTAGTGTCAGGTGAAAAGAGGCAGGGATGTGTATCAGGGGAGACATGTGGTTGTCTAATCTACACCTTCCCCAAGAGGTTCAAGGTTGTACTTTATTGTTACATCTTGTGTACATAAGGTACATCAGAGTAAAATGTATTTTTGTTTGGCTTCCTTCAGACAATGCAGCAGCATAGATAACATCAAACAGCAAACACAGCAAGATCAACAGGCAGTGACAGTGATACACATGGGGGGATTGGCATAATTACTAAATTGAAAATTAAAAAAGTAAAATGGAAAAATGCTGTGAAAGCTTTAGGGCCAAAGATCTATACGATTCTGGTGGAGAAGGGTTGAATATGTTCCCGCTGTTTTGCTCTCACTAAGTCAAAGCAGTTTAGTTGTAGTGCAGTGTAGTAAAATTGTGAAGATTGTAGATCGACAATCTCGGTGTAGATTGGCTATTTTAGTCTGTATAGGGCTTAAGTGGTTAACACAATGAATATTGTCCATGTGGGGAAGGCCTCCCTTATTGGTGCATCCACACAGAGTGGTATAATGTGTAACGTTGTGTTCTGTATGCTTTAGAATACAAAGCGGGTATTCTGCACTGCAGAGGATCAACCAAGATCTGGAGGAAAAGATACACCGAAATGTAAGTGACTGTTGAGCTAGGCTACAGTATTATGCATTGTAAAATCCTCAGTGCCAATTGAACTGTAAATTGAACTCAGAGAATGTCAAAATGGGCCCAAAATATCACTGAGTGTGTTTGGTCAAGCATGTTGTGTGTGTGTGTGTGTGTGTGTGTGTGTGTGTGTGTGTGTGTGTGTGTGTGTGTGTGTGTGTGTGTGCGCGCCACGTGCGTGCGTGTGCGTGTGTGTGTGTGTGTGTGTGCGTGTGGAAAGCACGTCCATAGCACGTCCATGAGCGCGCTGTGAGGCCTACAGAGCTGATTTCAATATGAATGCCCCCGCTGTTGGTACCACTGACATTAATTACAGCTCATTAAGATTGTCTGTCCTCCTTCCCGTGGTGGAGTGATAGCAAGGCCATTGTTCCTCCACCTCACTCTGTTTTGTCAACCACCGCTCCCTCCCCCCCACGGTAGAAAAGATACAATTAACCAGCTTTCTATGACCATCATGTGTCTCTGGCACTGAATAGGTAGCTGAATGTATTCACCGGCTCAACTCGGTTTGATAACGCACAAGATAATTATCACGTCGCAGTCATCTCTTCTTCTTCAGATGGAGATAACAGCACAGATTGTACTTAACCGGAGGTCATCCAGCCTTTTTTGTGAAAAGAAAGATGAATTATATTATCGGTGTGTTCCGTGGTTTGTTTTTCCTGGATTTTGTCTTCTTTTTTTAGACTTTAAATAATTATACCCTTGGGTCCCAAAAGGGATCTATACTTGGTTCCCTTATTGTATTCCTCTACACAACTAAATCCCTTTGCCAAAATACAGGCAATCTAGAGGCTCACAACGTGTCATAACATGACACATTGTAGATCTGCTACTTTTGCTGAATGTTCAGCTATTATTACATGAGCAGAATAGGGACACTAGGGTTCATACAGTTAGCGCTTCTTTCTTGCAAAGCATCTTCATTAGGTACTGATTCATCTCACATATTCCTGTGTCAGCTCAATCACGAAGACACTTCCCTGCGGAGGCAGCACAACCTCGTCTGACCCGGCCAGCTCAGTCCCTCGGGACCTGCATAGAATTTGGTTATGTATACAGATGAACTCGCCGATAATACTGACAGTTTGTGACCCCAGCTGAACTCTGCCGCAGATTCTGGAGAAACGATAAATGTAAAGTGCTGCACAGTGCACACATAAGTACAGTAGATCCCTAGAATTATTAGTTTTTGTTACCTCAGGCCTTAGTCTGAGCGTACATCAGACTTTTATACTGTCATATTCATATATCCATAAATCTGGCATTTTGCCTATGACTTGAAATTGTTTGTTCTCGCTATTTCCAAAATCTCTGATGGTAGGATCAATAAGGCCTACCCTGTACAAGTACATTTTTGGTTGTCTTCTTTATTCCTTTCTTAATTAGTCACCATTGTTGTCCTCAGTCCCAGCACCATGATGACGAGAAGCGAGCTCTGAGCAGAGAGATCATAGTTCTCAACAACCATCTGATGGAGGCAAAGCTCACCATCGAGAAACTACAGGAGGACAATGTGAGTGGCTTCTGTGAACACTGAGCTTTTCCCTGATCTCCACTAATCATTGTGTTCCTTTCCTTCTGGGCGGACGAGGCTCAGGAGGTATTAAGAAGGTCACCGGTTCTATACTTGGCTCCTCCAAGCTTCATGCCAGTGTCCCTGAACAAGACATTTAACACATTCTTGCCTCTCTGACTTTTTAATAAACAGAAAATACATACATTTTCAAGTAGGCGACAATAAGGAGAGTACACATTTGTCAAAGAAAATCACTTACCCTACCTACCTTTAACCACATGAATCCTAGTGTCCCGTTCTGATCATCCTGTAATTGGCGAACAGTTGGCAAAAGTAGCCAAACTACAACATGTCTTAAGTTGTAACATCTTTTACAGTTGTGACATGTCGCCTCTCTCAGGTTTGATGTTCAGCTCTGACCTGTTGCTTAATGTCTCCATAGGATCTGTACAGGAAGGACTGCAACCTGGCAGCCCAGCTTCTCCAGTGCAACAAGTCAATCTACAGGACCCAGCTGTCTGAGGTTAACCCTGAACGCACGCACACACACACACGCACGCACGCACACACACACACACACACACACACACACACACACACACACACACACACACACACACACACACACACACACCAAGCAATAATATCTAATGCTCAGTCTTAAAATCTTACTTTTAATGAAATTTGTTTAACCACAATTAACTCTGGCAAAGTTTTCCAATTATTCTTTTATTTATTTTTCTAATTTGTCATGCAGTGAATTATATAGGGCTTAATTTCAGTATGTAAGACCAGGGGAGATATTGTGCTTATGAGCCCTATGGCACTCCAACCACTGCAGATGTGCTAGTTATGTTGTACGTAAGTAAATAAGTAATAAGTTATGGGTGCAGCTTTAAAATATCCTCCCATGAATCAGACAAATCTGAATTATGTTTGTTGTGGTTGAATTCTCAACATTTCAGTTATGAAGAGTGATAGGGAGGGATTAGGGAAAGAGAGAATATAGGAGAAAGGAACAAAGAACAAGTCAGTCAACTAACAGGAAGGCCCACCAAATCAAATATACACAGTCCAATATAAATTATATAAGCATGATTGAAAAATAGCAACGGATAAATTACACTGCCGTAGGCAGACATGCTTGTCGTGCAGGTGGAAAACATATCCAACAAATAAATAAATAAATCACACCTGTGTGAAGTGAGGGGCGCTCTTATCATCGTAAAATAGATACTACGCCTATTTGCTCAGACACTATGACGTAAAGTTCTCCATTCATTGTCAATGGGAAGTTCCTTTAAGACCAAGTTTGTGGACGGTAACTAAAAGCTGGATGTATAGGGGCTAGCTGTGCCCATCAAAAATAGCAGCAGACCAAAATTACAGTTTCATATGCATAGTTAAAGTGACATGGTTAAAGAACAAGCATCCTTACATACTGTACATTAAATCTAATATACAGTTACAGTACATACGTGTTGTGAGGCACCTTATTGATTCAATGCAACTCGACCTGTTCTTGAATCAACTGAAATTATCTTAAAACCAGCAGGGTGGTCTATGATATTACATACAGTACCATTCTATTATTCCCTGAAACAAATGAAACTGCAGGGAAAGCAAGTGAAATGATTTCACTCCAGGGAGTGACTGTTTTTATTTATTTATTTGACGTACTTGATTTGCATCTAGAGACTTCCTCAGATGATGCATTCAGTACACCTCCTCACATTAATTAATCAAATCAGAGATTCAGCCGTTAGTGAATGTTCAACAAGGATGATGTTTACTGAGACTTCTGATGGAGCAAATAAAACAAAACATTGAAAACAATCCAAGAGGTACTTCACTTAGAGCCCTATAAAATCTGCTTGGCTGGAGCTTCGACTGAGAGGTGGATTGCAAAAGAACATTTAATATCCTGTTGACACCTATCAGCACATCAAGGAGACAGGGTTATAAACCCTGTAGGTGCTATATAGTTAGTGTAAGTAGTGCACCTGGCACTGCTCCCCGTGCAGCCCAGGGACGTGCAAGAGTGTTACAGAGGCAGGGGCTGAAATTCCGTAAGAGTGCACTTTTGGAAGAAAATAGCCGATCTACAAGCTTGTAGAGCAGCTGTTTTCCGGGCGCGACCCCGCACTCTTTGGCTACTGGAGATGCGGCAATGACATGGATTTCTAAACAAATTCTTTCAGCTGCGTTCAAGATCAGGAGAGTTCAGAAAAAAGCAATTCTCGGGTATGGCATGGAAAGGAGAGGAAGGCATTTGCATTTCTTTCACCATAGTAAATGCTGCATTCATGGTCAGGAGAGGGCAATTATTTTACAGGCTGAAGCCCCTGTTGATGTGTGCATGTGCCTGGTGCAGCCCGTGTCAGAGAGCATTTATGCAGCTGATAGATTAGTAATCAGATAATTGTATAAAAGCATAATATACAGGTATATAAAAAAAAACAATTCAATGTTTAAGCAGGTCATCGTTTTTTGCAACTTTTCACAAAATGGCAAAACAAAACTGTTTCAGCACTTTCATAATATGGGGGTTGCAGCCAACTATGGCTATTCCGTGGTTCTTGGCATGGAAATGTTTGGGAACCCCTGGGTTACTTAGTGGACCGCAGACAAGCCACGTCGCCCTGTGATTGTTGCACGTGGAGAAAAATGCACGCCGCTATTGATGAGAATGTTTGTGCCAGGAATTGTTGGCGCTGATTTCCGCTGTATCAGCCCTGGGCTTACTGCCTCATCCACATGGCACATGTCCATGTCTTAGTCTGAAGTTAAAGAATGCATGCCCATGCTTTGCCCTTATGGATGAATGGAAATGTCAATGCAAACATGACATTTCCCCCACCTTACACACATACACGCACACTCTATTTAAAAACAGATAGCTTAAAAAAAAACAAAAACAAAAAAAAACAGATAGCTTGATTGCTAATGCAAGGCTCACTGCCAACAACATTTGGATGCAAGGGGTTATATATACTATACAGTCAATGTATGTTCAGCAGTCTGTTATTCATGTCATGTAATAATCGAAAGCTTTTTGATGAACAATGCTGCTGCATTTTGATAAGTGCAGTGGCTCTTCAGTGCCTACTGAGATGCATTAGTCATTTGTTTAGCTGCAAAACCGGTATTGACAGGAACCAGGGTACATAACAATGATGATGAGCTTGCCGTGTGAATATCTTCTGACAGTTCTGTTGGGGATTTATTTTGGTCAAAGTTATAACATAACTCTGACCAGGTCCATAACAACAGAACATAACTTCTCGTGAGGAGAATACTTCCTCACATACCTCTCCTCTACAAAGCTATAATTACAGTAGCTTTCTTCTTCTCATTGCCAATTAGCAACAATAGACTAGAATCCTGTTGGCAATATGCTGCAGTTGGATAAATACTTGTTGCTATGGAGATTCAAGGTGCAGTGAAATGTTGCTGTGACCTGCTTTGCGACTACTACTACTACTAATCTCTCAAATAACAAACAAACTATAAAGTATATACAGCGGGTACGTGTAGAAAGATTCAGTAAAAACCTTATTGTGTGCAAAAGAACAACAACATATACAGACAGGTAGGGTTTATAACTATCTGTTTTAGCCAGAGGTAAAAAGAAATACAGGAAAAATAATACACAGAACATAACTGTTCATGTGGTTAAATGTTTGCAGCTCAATCTTCACTGAATCAGGGGTTCTCAACGTTTTTGGCTGGGGACCCCCGAAAATGCTTTGGTCATGTCTCGTGACCCCCGCCATGCCCCTCCCCACCAATAATACAAATTGGCCGCTACAATAAATGAGACGAAGCTTGCGAGTCAGTTCAGTCAGATACACTCGAGGGGGTTCTTGCCATGCGCAAAGGCGCATAGTATACCCTGCTCTTTATGTTTTATGTTGTTGCTTAATCGTGCCGAGCAGGGAGAAATCCAGCAGAGCCGAACCCCAAGTCAAATATCATATGCACACTTGTTACTCTCTCTGCAATAAATATTGGTAAATCTATTCGTGAGTTGTCTGACTGAACCTTAATAATAGAGAAAATAGTCAAATACATCATAAATAAATACTGAAACCAGATATAATCAGTAAGGAAAGTTTATGCATGCACTGTGTATGTAAACTCTAAATTTCCATTTTCCAGCCATTCAGTTGAAAAGAAAAGCCCCCAAAATCATCTCGGGACCCCCCGAGGGGTCGCAACCCCCAGGTTGAGAACCCCTGCTCTAAATCATTTACAGGCTGTTAGGACATGTTTGATGAACAAAACAACAATCCACACTCTCCCACTCAGACACCCACAAACCCTTAAAGCACATTTTCTTTGTCTGTTCAATTGCTTTCTTTTTTTATTTAATTTATTCTTACTGTGTATCTATCTATGTTGTATTTATATTACTCGTTATTTTAGGCTTTCGTTGTCTTTGATTATTACTTTTCTATTTGTATTGTATTTCCTGATGTGAAATGAGGTGTGATTTACTTTATAAACTTATTCTCTCACCTGCACAATGTGCTTTCGTTATGTTCTTGTTTGCTATGTTGTTTTGTTTCATTTCATTTATTTGTTTAGTTGGGAATTAGGATGAGTGTATTAATGAACAAAATATGTAAATACGTAGTCCCCAACAAACATTAACATGAGACATTAGTACAATCAGATAAAAGAATCACAGAAGTAGGGCAAAATATCATATTTCTTTGTTATACATGGTCATAATGATTGGTGTTCAAGCAAGTTGGACAGTGTCACAGACAGAACGCATTCCTGATTCCTGGTGTCATATCACATGGAAAAGACATGCTGACAATTTTAGGTTGTGGCAGCAGTGAAGATACTAACTACTGTTCCAGTAAAGGTGATACATTTACCCTGTAGGCTTGAATTTGGGGATTTTCTTATTTGTCAACTTCCCTGCCCTCTGTCCTTGTCTCATTCAGCTGCCTGCTGACTTTCAGCAGCGAGTGATGGAGCTACAGATGGAGGAGTCTCCCCTCTCCCACACCTCCTACCCCGACTCTGTCCCTGCGTCTGTCATCGCCAAAGTCCTTGAGAAACCGGATGAGGCCTTCTGCAGAAGCCAAGCGTCCCGTTCGCCGAGCCCCCAGACCCCAGACCTGGCCTTCCTCCTGGATAGCATGGCTGGGGGAGAGCGCTTGGGCACCCTGCGGGGCACCTACAAATCTGACCTGTACAGCAGCGACACGGCACTGTACTGCCCCGACGACCGGCGCCGCGAACGCCGGACCAGCATGGACCTCCACGGCCAGAGGAAGCTGCTGTACGGGCCGCAGAACTCCACCGACAGCAACCCGGAGGAGGGCTCCGTGGGTATTACGCCCGGATTCTCCCAGGAGCACTTTGACAAGTTCCATGCCACCTTGGGGGCCGGTTCCAGCTCCTACTCCAGCTTCAGTGGAGGGGGGTCTGAGGACAAGGGCAACGGGCCGCCCAGCAGCACGGCATCCTCTCCACACCACCACTCCCTCTACATGGAGTGGAGGGACGCGGGGGACTACGAGAGGAAGAGCGACGTGTCCTGGGAGAGCGACAGTCCGAAGGGCTTCGCCGACACCCAGCCCTTCCAGCAATCGGAGCCCGTCCACCACCAGAACGGCAGCTCGCCCGTTTACAGCCGCACCATGTCGTCCTGTTTCAGTGAGCCGTATGAGCCTCTTCCTCCATCCTCTTCCCCCAGCGTGGCATACGGAGACAGTCGGCGTGGCAGCATGCTGGCTCCGGAGGAGGAGGAGCTGATCGGCCGGTGGAGACAGCTCAGCGTGGAAGACTTGGGCGCCCTGGCGTACCGCAGCCCCGGACGGGCATCACCTTACAGCTTCTCAGAGCAACACTTCTCCGTCCAACCGGCCAAGATCCGCCTCGGCCCGCTGTACAGCAGCTTCCAGGAAGGGGCCGACTACTACCACCATGAGGTGGGCGTCATGGACCCGGCGGCGTGGGGGGCCTCGGTGCCGAGCCCCGAACGCAGTCCTCGCCTGCGGCAGGCCCACAGCCCGGCACACCTGTTTGCAGCCAAGGATGACGGCCAGGAGTCAGAGCACAGCCTCTACCACTCAGGGAGCTCTAAGGACAGGGAGGGTGACGTGGCAGCAGCAGGGTGCCAGGGCAAGGAGTACATGGACGCCAGCCCCAACAGCTCCAGCGAGTCCCTGAACGAGAGGGCCCTGGAGATGGCTGCAGACCTAAAGCACTACCAGGCCGAGATGCACAGCCTTCCCCCGCAACCTCCACCTGCACCACCACCACCACCCCCTCCTCCACCCTACAACCAAATGTTTAGCTCCCTGGGTCTATCCAGGAAGGACAGTCTGACCAAGGCCCAGCTATACGGGACACTTCTGAACTAAGAGACTTGCAACCAGGTCTGTTCATTCATGAGGCGGGGTTGAGAGTCTCCCGGTACTTACAGCTACAACTTGTACTAGCATCATTATGAAATGGTTTGAGTAGTACACACGCAGGTGCCAAGAATTACAATCACAGCAACATAGAGTATCATGAGCATTGAGCATGTCTTTATTGCTGAGCGTACTAAGGATTAGATTGTATGGCAGCAGACGCTACGACACATGCCGGTTCCATCATAGCCATGGCGGAACAAGCGAGTTGTGAACACAGAATTGAAGTTCTAGGAGATGACTGCAGCTCTAGGAGTGTTGCAAGTTTGTAAGAACGTGTACTGTATGTATGTAAGGCCCCTATTCGAGTGTATAAAGATATATATATAGTATATACTTATAACAATACAAATGTAGTGATATATTTTGTATGTAGCTGTTGGCAAGAAAACGTGAAAAAACAATCAACTAAATGCAGTTTTGCTATAATAATACTAGAACTTGTACAGTACACAGTAAACTCCTCAGTATTAGTTTAACTCGGTTTGTAACTGGTTGCACTTTTAGCTTGAGACCCAAAAGAGAAATTGTATGTCTCCCCATGACAAAAACTAGTGAAAATAGCAGATTTGCAACACGATAGGAGCTTGTAGATTGGATATTTTCACTACTTCTTTAAACATTTGTTTTCTAATTCATGGAATTTCTTAATTTTTGTTGATGTTTTGAAATAATAATAATTTTAAACAAAATGTATAGTAAACCAAAAGTAATAGGATATTTATTTACTTAAGTTCTAACCCATACAAATGTGTCTCTGTCTGCAACCCTGTGCAAATGCATAAATCAACACTGAAGATGAAAATGTGTACGAGTATATAGTATATACAGTAGATTTAAATGCAACTGCCAATCAGACTTAATGTGACCCCACCCTGAGCAGTGTTTGTAATGGCAACTTGATGCCCAGATAAACGAAAGGAATATGAATTGTATTATGAATGTTTAACAGGAGAGGACGTTGTATAACAAATTGGTCCTTTAACAACTGTTAGTTTAACAGTTAACACTGACAGACAGACAGACGTATTACCTTCTTTTCTTCCTTCAGTTGAATTTGAAACTTTTGATGGATGTGCTGTTTTGTTTACTTGATGGAATCCTTTTGAGATGTAATCATTTGTCTTACCAGTTGATGTTTGGTTATTGTTTTGCTCTATATTCCATGGAGAAGTTTTCCTGCCCCATTCTACCTCAAATTTGGATGCCCCACACACACACACACCCCATAAAGCCGCTGCAACCCTGTTTCTATGACAATGGTGCATGTTTCTATATTTCTGCTGTTTTGTTCCAATAATAAAGCACAAACGATGCATTTGTCCAAGCCATGTGCACGTTACTTATTTTAGTGTGGTTCCTTTGTAGCATATAGCCTGCTAATTACTTTACCCCTTCGCAGTGGTTTTGTCCTTGCACTTTGTTAGTCACTGCTGGATAAGATCATCTGTTAAATGCCTAAATTGAGATTGTATCATAATCCAAGTATTATGATACTTGACTTTATGTCATTGTGAAATGCTATCATTGCTATACAACATTAACATGAGTACTCATGACGAGTGCTTATACAGTAACTGTAATTATAGTAGTGTTATAAGCAGATTAGATTTATAATGCATTATAGACGTTTTTCTCCAATGTACTATAAAGACACCCCAAAATTCATAAGCATTCAATATATTCTTGAATTTGAAATTTAGATACTGGAAAGATTCTGTTAACAGTATGATCAAATGTCCCTTGGTAGTAAAATGCAACATTAGTCATTGTTCAGTATTACCTTAAGGACCCCCTCGAAAACGAGATGATGCATCTCAAGGGGTTTATCCTTCTAATAAAAGGTAGTGTATTTCCTCTTGTATGCTACATTATGCACCTCTCACATTGAAATTACTTCCACGGCTAGGCTACAGCTGTCCTCCCACGCTGTCGACTCCAGTGCATGTTTTTAAATCCTTGTACAGTATGTCCAAAATAGTTTTCCAGGAAAACCATCCTGTGTTCCAACTTCCGATAGATCCAATATAATTAATAACACGCTCTTGTTAAGACTTTACTTAAGTGAATTATTTATAAATCCCACAGACTGACACAATAAACCCCTTTTAACTTTAATTAAAGAAATGGCAAAAGATAGCCGATCTACAAAAGTTGAAACATGTAGATACAAGGTTTCTGCCCCGAAAGCAGCGCCATCCAAGCTGCCTGCCTACCAGAGATGCGAAGCAGAGCACAGCGTCATCTCACTGATCTGCATTGTGGACCTTATTATTCCTATGTTCCCAGACACAGCACAAGTCATTTACACTTCAAACGCACAAAGAGAAGAGGGAACTGATGTATTCAATCGCTCATTCCTTTTTACACTGCAGAAATACAGTAGGCGACATGCTGAATTATGTAAAAGCCAGGCGTTCAAACACAAGCTCCTGAACTAGATACACTTTTCATGCTGCTAGAGGATATTCACAGCAAAAGAGTCAAGACTACATGGAATTAATGTATGTAAACCAGAGCCTGGCCGATATATTGGTTTGATAATCGTCCATTGTTTGACAAGTATTCGTGATTTAATTATGCAGCCAATTTGTCCCAATTTCTAATAACTTTCATGGTTGCTGGACTGCATTCATGTCATGCGCAATGGTACAGTATACCTAATTTTGTACTTCGTCTGACTATTCGCGTCACACTGTGAGGCTATTTCTGAAAGGTTTTTTAAATGTTTAACATTTTTTGCGTATGGCAAGCCTAAAATAGGGCTGTCAGGTTGAAAAGTGGTTCATGCTTTATGTAGGTTTAATGAATATTTAACCAAAGAAAAGTAATTTGCCCGACAGCGACAATATCTACAATATTTCAAAGACATGTCTTGCTTTAGTTTTGATGCAAGGTTTGCAGCATCATTGCTTATGTAATGATAGACTTCATTTATTTGTTTTGCACAAGATTAGATTAGATTTTGGTTGAAAAAGAGTGCCTTTTCTACACTAAACGTCTGGTCCGCTGCTAAACAGTATTTATTTTGTTAACCAAGTATTGTTTTAGATCATTCTTAGCTTTATTTAGATATGACAGTGTCGACACGCAAAAGTCAAGTGGATAACAGACCCAATTTTCACAGCATCCTTCATAATCTGATAAATTTAAATATTTTTCATACACTTGACACTTTTCAATTCAATTAAATTCATTTTTTTATAGTGTCAATGTCAAATCACAACAAGTTGTCTCAAGACACTTTACAACCAACAAAGATCCACTATAGTATCAGTTTTGAAAGCCCAGACATACTGTAATGTAGATCTCCTAGCGTCCCCTGATTAATAAACATTTGGCAAAGAAATAACCTTTTTTTCTGTGACACACTATTGTTTCCACAATTCATTTTGGTAGGTCAAAACCTAAAGTTAGGGCTCCCTGGTGGCCAGCCTGGGTTCAAGTCTGACCGAGGCACTTTGCTGCACTGTCCTTCCCCATATCTCTCTCCTGCCCTTTCCTGTCTCTCTCTCTCCGCTATCACTGTCAAATAATAAAGGCTTGAAAATGCCCCCAAAATAACTAGTTAGCTGTGAAGAAGAGCTGGTAGGAAAATGTGTCTATTATTCCAAAAGGACACATTAAATTCAGCCTCAGTTTGTGATGCTTCAGCCTAGGGCTAGGGCTGGGCAATATATCCACACTGTGATTTTGTATCATCGTGATATGGCTGTTGTCTTTTCCTTAGGGATGCACCATTAATCGGTAGCATAATCGGAATAGGCCATATAAATGCCATATCGGTATCGGATCGGTCTCAAAATAATACAGATTATTTAAAGGGGGAGTGTCAAAGCCCGAGATTAACATTGCTGATAAGGTACATCACGTGGTCTGAATGAAAACAGTTTCAAACGACACGTGACTATATCTCAGGCTCTGACGTGACCTAGCATCTAGCCGAGCTGAGTGGCTAGCGCACAAAGGCTAGTGGTTTTGAGGTAACCTTTTGCGTCAGACTAGGTGAAAGTGTAATCAAAAAAATTATTTTATTGCTCGGAAATCTTCCTTACAATGACATTGAGTTGTTGCACTGAACTGAACTGAGCTGTTGCATAATCGCAATTTCGCGTGACTAGTCCGTCTGAAGCCCACCACACACCGGCTGCGAAGTCCCCCGTGTGTGCGAGAGAGAGAGAGACCGCCCCTATATCGGTGTGTGTGTGTGTGTGTGAGAGAGAGAGAGAGAGAGAGAGAGAGAGAGAGCGAGCGTGTGTGTGTGTGTGTGTGTGTGTGTGTGTGTGTGTGTGTGAGAGAGAGAGAGAGAGAGAGAGAGAGAGGTGGAGTAGTCACAGGCAGTGGTTACGTGAAGCTCCAGGGCTCCGTGAGCCCTGTTCAGCACTTAGCCGGCTGAGGGCGTGTCAGCGGGGGGGAGACAGATAGACAAGATGGGTACGATGGAACCCGTCGCGCGGAATTGCGATTATGCAACAGTTTTCCCTAAAACTTGGACGTCAACTCGGTGTCATTCTGGCGAGTTTTTTGTAGCAAAAAAGTAATTTTTCCACCAAACTTTTACCCAGCTATGAGGCTGAAGGTGGCCTCAAAACCACTAGCATGAGTTGATAGCCACCAGGAACGCTAACTCGCAGAGCCCAGAGCCGCTCTGACATTTAGACCAGATACAAGATCAATTTCATTGGTCAAATTGAGCTGGCCCGACTTTACGTCACAATCTAGATGCTAGCGTTAATAGCCTTAATAGCTTCCCGAGGGGCGTGACATACCCGCTTTAAAAGATTATCATTAAAAAAAAAGAAAAATGAAAAAACGTTCTACATTTCATTTGTGTACTCCTCTCATTCAGTAGTCACTCAGTTGTGAAAACAGTTGAAAAAAAAGTGTATGCTATTTATTGATTGATTGAATACTTTATTAACAGGCTTTGGGCCAAGCCCCTATAGGGCCTAGGCTTGTTTCCATTGTTGTCCTCTGTATAACATCGGAATTGATCAGAATCGGTATCGGCAGATCCAGTATGACCCTGCAAATAATCGGAGATCGAATATTGGTCATAATTTCATAATCGTGCACCCCTACTTTTCCTGGTTTAATCACTTCAGCTCTGTTTTGTATTTTCAAACATTGTCAAATAGCAGGTCACATTGTGAGCCGCTATAGATCTGATATTCTTGCAACAATATCGATATTGAGGTATTTGGTCAAAAACTATCTGATCAACAGTCAGTTCCCGAGCCCCACCATTCTCTCGCTCAGGTCCCACAGCGTCTTGGCTGACTGTCCATCAGTGGCTTTGGCCAACAGCTCCTCCTCCTCACAGTTAGCAAAGCACTTCCCCGACACCCCCTCCACCTCCGGGGAGCAGGCCAGGTACAGAGGAGTCTGGGCCCCCTCCAGTGGGCTCTTGAAGAAGACCAGGGAGGCTAGATAAAACAGGGGCTTGGCCAGCAGAGGGATGTGAACGTGCCTGCCCAGCCTGGTCCTCACGATGCCTGGGGTGAGAGCATTGACCGTGACCTGCGAGCCCTCCAGGCGCTGTGCCAGTTCCTGGGTGAACAGCAGGTTGGCCAGCTTGCTCTGACTGTAGCAGAAGGCTTTGTTATAGTTGGCTTCACTGTTCAGGTCCTCGAAGTTGATGTGTCCGTACTTATACAGCTTGGAGGAGACCACCACGATGCGGCTGGGGGCGGAGCTCTTCAGGAGGTCCAACAGGAGGTGGGTGAGGAGGAAGTGGCCCAGGTGATTGACGCCCAGCTGCATCTCAAAGCCGTCCTCTGTCTTGGAGTAGGGACACTGGTAGAGGCCTGCGTTGTTGATGAGCACATCGATCTTGGATTCCTCCTGATGGCACAAAGAGTCATAATAAACATTTAAACGCATTTCATTAATCCTGTATCCAACAGGCTTGTGAATGCTTTCGTGTTATACATTGAAGTATGTACTGTAATATAGAGTTACTGTTTTTAGTCTAAACAATATATAAACTATATTTATTTTAACAGCTAACAACTATAATATAGGGCTTATGTTTTTAAGGACAGTGTTTAGTAATGCTATACAAGAATACTCTGAATGTATCATTCTAAGTTTGGCTAATTTAGTAGTAGTCAGGTAGGACTGTCCCGTATTTCAGCACCATGGACAGGTCCCATACAGCTGAGGTGATACAATGGTCTATTATTATGCCTAGATGACTAGAATAAACTAGAGATCAGCCATTCTCAAAAACTATACTGTCAACACTGGGCTGGCAGCTGGCAGCTGTGTGTGATGTGAACATGGTAGCCTAAATGTTTTTGGCCAACATTTGGAGCATAATGGTGTAAATCAGAGAAGACTGTCAACATCAACATTACTTTAATGGTTGCTGTTTGGTACTACTATTTACAATACAATAGCAGTTCTCCTGCTGATGACAATGTCCATAATATAAATTGCATGAAAGTTATGCGTCTAACCTAAAATCCTCAGTGCTCACTGCTCATTTATTTATCATTAATTTGCTTGGTCCATTTGGTTACATTAATGTATTAACCAAATATAATGTAATCTTAGATAGATAGATAGACAGACAGACAGACAGACAGACAGACAGACAGACAGACAGACAGACAGACAGACAGATAGATAGATAGATATTATAAATTAAATGAACGTGCAACGTTAAGTACATGAAACATGGCAACAAACCTGGATGATATCATGACAGAAACTCCGAACTGATCTAAGGGATGCCAGGTCCAGGTGTTTGATGACCACTTCACCGTGCGGCTCTGGTCCGGCTCGCTTCTTCAGATCCCGGGCTGCGTCCTCGGCGCTCCGCTGGTCCCGGCAGGCCATGATCACCCGGGCCTGGAGCTTGATCAGTTCCCCTGCGATGGCCTTCCCTATGCCGCTGTTCGCCCCGGTCACTATCACAGTCTTTCCCCGCATCATGTCGGCTGGATACCGGAGGAGCTTGCTGCACGCCTTTTGCCGGGGGAACAAGCGGCGCATAATGAATAATACTCCACCGCCGACGACAGCGGCAATGATGACCGCTGTGGCCATGAGCAGGTGTATAATCAAACCAGCTAAGTATACAACATAAACTCACAAAGGTCACATGTAACAGTTACATATCATTCATGTCGTGACTCGTGATAGCCTACAACGAAAGCACATAGCCTCGCGTCACCAGAGCAGGCTTTTGTTTTCTATGTACTCTGCTGCTCAGTGCTCACATCCGGTTTGGAGCCCGACTACTGTATCCATACAGTTATACTGTATCCTGTATATTTCACTCACACATTAGTCTCGCGTAGTTATTCAACAATCTCCGAATAGTCTGGGCCCCCATGAGCCGCTTTATCGATATTTTTCTTTTCGCAGATAAGTAAGCCTGGGACGAGGATACTTTATCGGCATACTCATGAGACCTCTTGGGCCCAGACCCATTTCTTTTACAGTCTATGGCCCAGACTGAGACTGTAGGATGAAACGTTTGGAAATCACACAGCCTACATGCATGTACGCAGCTGTTCCGTATCCGCTATGACTCGGATGTGCAAGCTGCAAAGTCAATAAACCACACTTCCGGACTTTTTCTTTAAAGTCAGACTTTTTATATATATTTAAAAAAAAAAAAAACTTTATTGTATTAGGTTATTGGACAAAGCGCTGCCCATTTGCCCATTTAAAAGACTCACTTCTTCTCCCAGGTCTTCAGTGACTGCTGATCATGTTTTCATACTATTATTAATGTCTGTTTAATGTTTATTGCATTGTTTGCTTTTTGTCTGTAGCCTACATTACTTTATTGGTTGACTTGGTTGTTACTTAAATGTGCTATACATACATCTGTAAATGAATGTTGCTGTTTATTATTATTAATATTATTATTATTATTAATATTAATATTAATATTTTACTATTGAGTCATTCCACGAAACCAGTACGATTTGGGGTTTTTGTTGAACATTTTACCGAAGGACATCTTTTAGCTATCAGAAAAACATTTCAGATAGGTATATTGTTGTATCTCAGGTTTGATGTTCAGCTCTGACCTGTTGCTTAATGTCTCCATATAGGATCTGTACAGGAAGGACTGCAACCTGGCAGCCCAGCTTCTCCAGTGCAACAAGTCAATCTACAGGACCCAGCTGTCTGAGGTTAACCCTCAACGCACGCACGGCGCACGCACGCACGCACGCACGCACACACACACACACACACACACACACACACGCACACACACACACACACACACACACACACACACACACACACACATTATTTTTATGAGCAAGCACAAACGTACAAAGTACAAACACACACACCATTGATAACAGTTTGTGTATCATCATAGCTCCTGCTGTACATGGCCTGTCGTAGCCTCATTGCTCTAGTGCCTTAAACAGACAATTCAAAGCACAATTGTATTGGCTGTCCTTCATTATTACTTAACTTCCTCTTAAGTCTTAAACCAGTTGCATCAGCATCCCGATTGTTCCATCGCGTGCCTTTAGTTCCTGTATTTGTCATAATGGAAGCATGCAGGAAAGAACCTCTTCTTTGGCATAGTAGGCGCCACGGCTAACTCTTGGATTTAAAACAATTAACAGTATAACAGCACTCATTGCTGGCTGTATCGTGCATGGGATGATGCTCAGATATGTTTAATCAGTAGGCCTACTGTGTTCTGATTATAGGATAAAAGAATGCGTTGGTTTCCAATCCTCTATGTCCTCACAGTCGTGGCCCCAGCTATCTGGACAGGTAGGCTAATTCATTCTTATTCATTATTCAAGCTCCTCCATGTCAGTTATAGGCCTACTTATTAGCCACAATTAAATTCAGAAACTTGTATAGTCTACGGCTACTATTTTGGTATCAATTTCAGTATCATTCCATGTTGGTTTCACTGTGAATTTTGACGAAACCCATTTAAAGTCTATTTGGATTAAATCTAATAATACTAATTAACTTCTAGGTATATAGCCTTGATAGCATACATAAAATCTAGACTTCTCCAGTGGCCTTCACTACTACATTTATAGCCAATAGAATTCTTATCAAATTGGGTCATCATCTTTAGTAGCTATAGGTTACAATTGAGAGCATTTAAATAAATGTAGCTGTTTTTATTATTATTATTATTATTATTATTATTATTATTATTATTATTACATATAATAAATGTTTATTATTATTATTATTATTATTATTATTATTATTATATTTGTTTATATTATTATCATCTATATTTTAATACTATTGTTTCTATTAGGTTATCCAGAAAAGTCATGCATTGTTCAACCCAGAAATGAATATGTAGAGCTTGGATCAAATATCACAGTAACATGCCCAAGGTCCTGCAGGCCTGGCACAAGCTACTGGACAATTAACAACAAAAAAGAAGAAATCTCAACGACCACCAACTCTTCATATTTGGTCCTGTTTCTTAATAAGTTCATTCACCACAGTGCGGTAATACAATGCCATAATTCTGTCACTAAGCGGGTGCTAGGAGGAATGACCATACAGTCATATAGTAAGGCAACTATTTGGTCCTTGTTTTAACCATTATGGCAACATAAGTGTACAGCAAAGATTGATAATGATCTGTCCCATTTTTCATTAACAGCAAAACCCAACAACGTGTCATGCATCTTACAATACAGCCCCAATGCATGGAATCTGCCAGACCTGTTTACATGTAACTGGGAACACAACATTAATTCTTCATTGGAAATAACCTATTCAATGTATATAAAAGGGTGAGCTTTGTTTTGTTGTTGTTTTTGTTTTTGCAGCAGATAATGGTGGACTGTCAAGCTTTCTATTTTGAATTAAAACCTATGTCTGTCTTTAAGTGCCTCATCGCAAGTACCGAAAGTTGTTGAAAGCTGCAGCAAAACTTCCTGCGTGCTCCCAGAAACACCTGACCATAATGAGAATAGCTCTGTAGTTGTGAGAGCGAAGACCAAGGCTTGGGAGATTGACTCAGCCCCTTATGAATTTAATCCCTATCATATATGTAAGTTACGTCACCTCTGTAGAACAAATATCCAGCTTTATTTTCAGTTTTTGATTTACGCTTGTGATGTGCTTTTATCTTTACATCTTTCTTCAGGGCAACTGCATCCTCCAATGATACATGTAAATGTACTTTCCAACCATCTGCTGGTAGAATGGGAACAACTACTTGATGATCGGCAGATCATTTGTCAAGTCAAATATGGCGAGGTATGTATCACTGGGCAACTCTTTACTGTTCAGTAGGGCTGCCTGCATGCAACTAAAGCTTGCTTTAAAAAAAGAAAAGTGGTGTATTTTTCAATATATCAACAAATGTATGTGTGTATGTATCACATCAAGTAGTGAGTCTGATTAACTGCATGACCTAGTGTCCTTATATTCTGGGGTGAACGTTTGGTGAAAAAAGACAACCTGCATGCTCAAATGCGTCACGTTGCATTGTGAGATTTTTGATCAGCTATTTTCACCTAATATTTCAAGGGAAAAAAGATTGACAAGCTTCTCTATTTCTGCAAATTCTGTTTTACTCCCAAAATGTTTTAAATAATCAATTAAATTGATTAGTTCGATTAACTGTTCAGCACAGATGTCCCATGGAACATTTATTCATTAACTGGTATAGGAAAGAGTTTGGTTTTTGTCAGCTGAGCTCCATTATGAATATATATATAATAGAACCAAATGAATTGTTCTGTTTTTCATTCTACTTTAAGTATCTTGCAGAAAACTCTAGGGTAAGACATTAGCCCATTTTCCTGACATTCAAAGATATATAATTATGCAGTTGTCCTGAAAACGGTCAAGCCAATTGAGCCAGCCGCTGTGTGAATTATAAGCCTGGACATAGAGTCAGCCCTTTGTGGTGAGTGACTGAACCATTTTGTCTGATGCCACCCCATTTCATTACTTTTAGCGTGTCCTCAGTCATTCTTTGAAACCTGGGGACGTGCGTGTGAGTGTGACCACAGAGGAAGTGGAGTCCTGCACTAACTACACAGTGTCAGCACGATGTGCGTTAACTGAGGCCCCCTGGAGCACCTGGAGCCAAGAGAGAACAGTTATTTCCCAGTTGAATGGTAAAGACACTGTGCTGTCCCACAGTGCTGCTCATCAGTGTGTGTGTGTGTGTGTGTGTGTGTGTGTGTGTGTGTGTGTGTGTGTGTGTGTGCGTGCGTGCGTGCGTGCGTGCGAGACTGCGAGACTGCATACGAGCGTGCGTTTATGTGATCATAACCAGTATTTCCAAAAAGTAGACAGATATTTTGTAACACTGAGGCTATCTTTTAAGCACTTTGAGTTGCAACATGGGCTTCTTTGCCTATATTATAAGGGAAGATACACAAGTAGAAGGATGGACTGGACAGGCAAAACATGTACTCTGTCGAATTTCTCTCTCATTGGATAAAAAAAGGAGTTGACTTAAGACAAACATCTTAGTCAATGGGGAATTAATGCAGAAATTTACTCACGTTTTCTTTCATTTTTTGAGTGGTGCAACCACTCCAAGGAACAGCAATGTCCGTGTTCACCTATGTGCCTATGTGTTGGTTAATGAGCAGATGAGCACCAGTATATGACTATGATTTTTTGTTGTAGAGTAGTTACTCACTTTTGGCCTTAGGGTAGGCATGATATCATCATATTTTACTGAATATATATCTAATACTTCACAGACAGCAAGTTCAACCTGTGGCGGAAAGTAGGTGAACCAAATATCAGTAAAGACAGAAGAGTTTGGGTCATGTGGAGGGTAAGGAGTCTTAATATAATCTATCAACATAACATTTACAAATTTTCCATACTTGAAACATTTTCATTCATAGGGTGAATTTTTCCCATGGCTGTTTTGCTTCTTGCAAAAGAAATTCTATGATCATAAATGTTTCAAATTTGTTTTACAGGCGATTCCACCAACATGCAAAGGTCAATTTGAATACCAAATTCAAGGAATTCCTGACAAGATTAACCTAAATGTCATACATCTTTATACAGTTGATAATGTTCATGGCTCTGTGACTTATGCTGTTGATGTGAATGAAGATGCATACAGAATCAAACTGATGGTCTTGCATAATGCCAAACTACGATGGACAGAATCCATTTATGTCCCAGCCTTTGGAGCAAGTGAGGAACTGCATTTGTGCAATATATTGTTTGCCATGACACATGACATGATAACAATTAGTGATGAGGAATTCCCCATTGTGTGTGTGTGTGTGTGTGTGTGTGTGTGTGTGTGTGTGTGTGTGTGTGTGTGTGTGTGTGTGTGTGTGTGTGTGTGTGTGTGTGTGTGTGTGTGTGTGCGTGCGTGCGTGCGTGTGCGTGCGTGTGCGTGCGTGTGTGGTCACTGTCAGGTCTTCCTCAGGTCAGCTATCTCCAGACCACAGCCTGTGACGGTAATATTCTGGTCAGTTGGGAGGCCCCTGTCCGTCCCGTCAGTGGCTACATGATTCACTGGACCCATGATGGTTCCAAATACTTCTGGGCGGAGAGCAAAGATACTAACATCACATTATATGGTTTGTAAGAAAACATAAATATAACCATGTGTAGATGGATGGATAGACAGGTTGATGGTGTGAATGGAGGGATGCGAGGATTTGACCCTGAGTCATCCACAGCCTCGTGTTAACTTACGGCCACGTTGACGCAAGCATTAAACCCTCCGATCAGTTTGTATCATCTATTCCATTGTCTTAATGGCTGTGGTAATAAACTGCAGTTAATGGACATGTTGGTGAAAACAACACTGAAAGGAAGTGTCACAATTAAATGATGTCTGATGTGATTGTGATATAACTGCAGGATCCTTTCTACGTCAGTTGGGTTATACTGTATAATATGTAGATAATTAATAAAGGTGAAATTATACATTTGTGAACCACTCACTGTATCATTCGATTATTCTTCTACTGAGAAAAACAACAATATTTATTATTTTTAGTTGAAAATTGTGAAAACTGTTGTGTTGACCCCTAGTGTTGGTCTGAGGAAAAAGTAGACAACTACGTCTCCCAAGTTCCCAACACCTTACAGTGAGGAGTTTCATCAATGCGGAGGAGGAACACGCTATCCCTTACATTTACATTTCCTGGCAGGCACTATTCCCTGCCTTTTGTGAGGAAAGGTGGTGACATCCAATAGTTTTTTGTTGGAGTGCCAAGCTGGAGGCACTGTGGAAGAATGTCTCCACTGTGGTGGTCAGGAACATTACCCCCGTGCCACTCCGATATCCACTGTATACTGTACGTCAGTGTTAAGTAGTCACATAGACCTCACTCATTTCCACATGACACTTGAATTGTGCTTATTGTTTTTTGTCTCCTTTCTTACAGACCTTGAGGATTTTACACAGTACAACATAACAGTGACTCCACTCTTTGATAACGAGACAGGACTTGGTATGCAAGCGCTTCAGATTTGCTCCAGGGAAGGAGGTACAGTATGAATAATGTGATCAAACATACACATACATACTGTATACTGTATGTGGGGCATAGAAAAATAAAATCAATTAAAACCTGAAAAAAGTAAGCAAACCATTTTTAATTTGATTTAGGTGCCATGGGTGTCTTACAGCAAAACAGATTAAGTTAGATAATTTGCTATAGTGAGTGCTAGGCGTGTGTATAACTGTATAAGTGTAAATATAATATTCACCCCTTTATGAACTTAGCTCCTGAGGCTGTGTCCATCGTTGACAACCTCGAACCAAAGGATATAAGTGCTCATATCAAGTGGAGCAGCGAGTCTCAGAAACAATGCAGTGGCGTGGTTGTTAACTACATAGTATTCTACAAGGCAGAGAACGACACAGAGCTCAGTGAGTAGTCCCGATGAATGCTCATAACAACTGCCTGTAGAATGAGTTGAAGATATGCCCTTGGCTTCATCACATTGTATTGAAGTTATCGTGTGATTCCTTTCTTCTCAGATGTAACTGTCAATTCCTCCGAGTGGGAGGTCTTATTACAAGAGCTGAAACCTGGAACTATGTACAGGGTCCACGTCATGGCTGTGTCTCTCACCGGGAATACCAGCAGCAGTTACAGACACTTTAAAACACATTGGGTTGGTGAGTCATCCCTTCAGTTACCACTTACATGTGAATAATAAGAGACAATATTCAACATAATTGAATGTGTATGTGCTATTGCTTTTGAAGAGATATGACAGATAGAACTCGTAGGATGGGGTTGTTTATATTCACATGTTGGCCTCTCAAAAGCTTGAAAATTCATTGATAGTTCAATGACAATTGCCATATCAGTGACATGATTTAATCTCCTCCACGTGTATTATGGTCAAATGTTCCACTCACTCACCATAAATATTAGTCGAGTTACTAAATTGCAAGTTACTCATTGCAACTCATTGAGTGAAACTGTTATTCCCAACATTTTTGGTGTTAATAACACACATTGGGAAACCTCATTCAACAGCAACAGAACATCAGAGCACAATCATTTTACTCTTATGTAGCTATTGCGCACAAGACAACTACTGGACTAATGTTTCAATTAACTTCACTGTCATCTCTGTTAGATCCTTACCTCATCAAGTCCAAGATCGTGTCCATCGTATCCCCTGTGGTCATCATTTTCTTCCTTGTAGTATGCTGTATTGTCCAGTAGGTTACAATGAATTTGCGAACTGTGCGATTAGTTGTGCCTCTGGCTATTAACCACTTTAAAACTAGCATCCCTATTTTGGGCATGTCGTTATAGGTGAAGATTTTCAAACATATTCAACGATTTTCAGAAATAACAATAGTCAATCTACAAGCTCACAGCAAGTATCAATGTGATGTGAGCTTGTGGTCGTGGAATGGCTATTTTTGCTATTCTACGTACAACAAACAATGCATATATAGTGCTTATCGGTTAAGATTAATTGGATCAAGAGCTTTGCTGTATATCTCTGCTGTCCGGAGGAAACCTCATAACTAGTTCATTTTTCAGGATCCGTTTTTAAGGAAATGAATAAAACCTTATATTTTTTAAACGATGCAATACTGCCTCAGCAAAGTTGTTGTTGTGACTTTAGATATTGTCAATTACTTGCATGAGAAGGAGTTAGTTGTTTGAGGGTCCAATGGAGTTAAGAAGTTTTGTCCAATGCGTTTTTTACTACTTTACATTGTTTCAATATTTTCTAAACAACACACAGACGTAAAGGGTGTTCAATAGCACTGATTTATGGAATAAAATCAAAAACCTAAAAAATGGAGTTATGAGGTTTCCTCCGGACAGCAACGATACCAAGTCTGTCAAACCTAATAACAGCAGTCACACTGTGGCAGAGCACTTTTTCGGTGGTCCAAGTCTGGCCATACTACTATTGAACCAAAGCTTTGTGCTATTTATATTCTCTTTGGTAGGTGGAAGAAATACAAATGGAAAATGGTGCCTGACCCTCATCTCAGTTCTATAGCCTTGTGGGCTTCCCAGAATCACCAGAAGGTAAAATAAAAACACACAAAAAAGATTTTTTCTTAGCTTCTGGATGCTGGAGGAGTAAAATGTAAGATTTGTTGTTTTATTGGAAAATAGTGTACTTGAAAGGAAGTGATAGTCAAGAACAGATTTCACATACAATTTTAGTGACATTAGAGCCAACAAACCTTTTAATAATCACAATATACAATTCTACATTTAACGTGGAAAATATTTCACAGCTTTTTAAACACACAGATTCTGTTGTGTGAAGTTGAAGCTGTCTATATGTATGTGCGTGTTTCCCCAGACCGTGCTTGTACTCAGCAATCCATCCGAAAGCCTGACCATGTGTGATAGTATTTATCCTTGTAAGCAAGAGCAAGACAACGCCACAATTTACACCACCTTGCTGCACACGGGCAACTGGGATGTTACAAGCTCCGGGTCAGACCAGACAGAGCAGTCAACATATGACTTCAGTGCCAGCGAGGCTGGTGAGCGAGATGACAGTCTGACAGTAGAAAAGACTAACCTTCAACTCTGCCCAGCCAAGCTCCCTGCTGCAGGCTCACAGATGGAGAAGCCAGGTAATGCTTCTTTAGTGCCAACAACAGTACTTCTGCCTTCAGAGATCAGCCTTCCAAACCCATACCAAAGCCAAAGTGTTGAGGAGCCTCCTATCTGGAGCACTACTGATGCATGCAAGCTTCTGCAGCCAATGAAACAGCAAGGAAAGATGGCACAGCTGAGTGTTTATGTCACTATGAACATGTTTGAGCAGGGGCAGCCCAGGTAAAAATAAGAATGGGGACTATGTGAGCTGAGTTATTAAAGTGTTCTAGGTCTTCTAAAACACATTAACCATTTAAGCCCTAGTACTTCGCTGAATGCCGAATAGCGGAAATAAGTTATCAACCTATATGAGCTTAATACGACATATAACTAATGTACTTATTGCATTCTTACAGCTTTCTTTTTTATTATTAATCCTTTGAGCAACACCTGGTCTGGAGGTCTAAAACATGTCAATGAAAAATGTTAATAGGGAAACAATAATTCTGATGTGTACTTGTATGCAATGTTTATATAGGAGTGTTTATACTTACCGGTATATGGATGAATAAACAGTTCTTGGAGATAACTTAATTGTATTATTTAATTTATTTCATTGAGACCCTTGAACTACTACGATAGAGTTCATAAGAAATCATTTTAGACCCCTCCCCTCTCTCTCTCAAAAATTCTCAAAAAGGGGCGCTGGCCCCTCCTACATCCAGCTTTTGGTTATAGTCCGCAAACTTCATCTTAAACAAACATTAAATTCCCATTGACAATGAATGGAGAATTTGACGTCATAGTGAGCATAGATGTGCATTACATTCACCCATTCACACACATTCATACACCGATGACGAGGAAACCATGCAAGGCATGTGCAGGTTGGTGCAATTGCACCAACCTGCACATCGGAAGCAATTCAGTGTATTGCTCAAGGACACTTTGATGTTAGACATTTTTGGTTTTACAAACTTTCACAAACAGTGAGCTGAATTTGCTTCACCGCCCGCTGGGTGGCAGTGACGAATCAGGGTCCAGTGTGCTGAACATCTGTCAACAAGAAGAAGACAAGTTAGCAGTTAGCCAATGTAGCCTAGCTGTAGCTGTGCTCATGAATGCTCAATGAAGTAGGCTTATAGAGGCACCGTTAACACAACTTCTGGACAGTCTCAGAGAGAGGGAGATGGTGGGAGAAAAAACACGGTTATTTTTAAGAGAATAAGGTTTCTACGATAGGCTACGCATGAAAGCGAGTTAAAAAAAACAGTTTTTTTTTAATAAATAAATTTGGCGGCAGGTAAAGTTCATTGAGGCTCGTACCGAGGGCCCGAAAGCGTCGAATTAAGTTAACGACACCACTAGGGGAAAGTGGTGGGTCTGATGTCCACCGTGAGAAGAGGAGCTTCTTATTTCTGGTGACTTTTCAACACAAGGCGACAGGACAGGAGGGGACCGTCACCCTTCTCTCTCTGAGTAAACATGTCACACACCGGACCCCCACCTCGGTGGCGGAATTGTCCCCGAAGGGGCCAGCCTGTGGCAGGTAAGTGGAACCTGTAAACATTAGCCTGGCTGGAATAAATGCTAACATGTTGGTTCGTGTCTCTGTCTCAGTGTCTGCCTGGGACTGAATCACTTACTTCAAACGTCGTCATACGACGTTCAATGCCGAAAATAGCAGATCTATAAGCTCACAACGCGTCGCGGACGAGACGCATTGTGAGCTTGTAGATCTGCAATTTTCTGCACGGCTATCATGAGTGATAATGACCGTTAGCTTCACTTCACAAGTTCACACTGCTGCGCCAACAGCCAGCACAGGTCGTTAAACCTGCGTTTATTTGAGTTGCTGTGTATCATTATTGCATTTTTTTTGGGAAGTGCAATAAAAGCATAAACGGTCATTTGTTAATTTAAGAGAAGGTCTTTGTTATGGTTATGGTAGCATTCTTCCCCTTCACACTTTAGCTTGTTTATGTTAGCAGCATCTGAGTTAGCCCTGTGCTCAGTGCTGTGCTGCTGTACTTGGATCACGTGTCAAAACAAACCCTAAGGCTGGCAACAGACCAGGTTGTGTGCTATTCTGAAGAAGAAAAAAAAACTACTAGTGTTTATTTAAACCCTAGACGTTATTATGTCTATTCTTTAGGTAAAAACAACAACAACCATGAGAGGTTTATGTTTAACTTTTAGGGATCACAAGGTTAGCCTGCTAGTTCTAGAACCTCACCCCATTTTAATGGTTCGTTCGTTGTGTGCAGGTGTTGCTTTTGGCCTTAACGTTACAAGGATTATATATTTGGTATTATTGAGCATTTTAAATGCTGATCAAAATGCAGGTAGGGGATAATCGGGTGGACACCAGATTATCCCCTACCACCCAAAGACTAATCATTGTGTGTATTCCTGCACTATCTGCATCGAGTGATCTTGGTACATAGAAATTGATTTATTGAAGACACAAAATATACATTTTGTTTTGATTGTATTGTATTGTATTGTTGTATTGTGCCTTTTGCTTTGACAATGTAAACGTATGTTTTCTCATGCCAATAAAGCCTCTTTGAATTGAATTGAATGGATAATGCTTGCAAGCAACAAGCTATAATTTACTTTGCAAAAGAGGGAGTGCACAGTGTTGATTATTTACTGGAATGTAAATGACATCAGCATTCAAAGGAGCTTTATTGGCATGAGAAAACATACGTTTACATTTCCAAAGCAAGTGTCAAAATATAATAAAACAGTTGAAAATGGGAAAGTATACAGTTGGAGGGGTACAGAGCTATGTCAGATGGCATTGTTATATGTACAGGGTATGAAGCTTTTTTAAACGAATAGCAGCAATCTTTTGAAGTCATTTTGGGACAAAAAGCAGCACATTTTCCTCAAATCTATTTAAATTGTATTCAAAATAAAAATACCTCAAATTTAAGTGTGTGAAAGTAGCAGCTCTGCTTACATGTACAGTAGGTCTAGGTATACTCGTTATAGGCAGTAGTCCTTAGAAGGTTAACCAATGGAATAGAACCACCCTTTTATCGCAACAGTTCACAAATCTTGCTTCTGTGTTCGCACATTGTTGTATTTCTCCCAAAAGGTACATGACCTGTACTTACCTGACAGGTTTTTCTCTAGCAAAACCCTCACATAACACAGGAATTCAGACTCTCTATGCTCCATCGCTGTAATTGATAAAACGGTGGGTCTGACCACTTCATTTGTAACAGCCAGTTAAATGCAATGCCAGATGGTGCCATTGTAATGTGCTGGGATGTGTCATGTGTAGGTCCAACAGGTCAGCCAGGTAATTGACAAACCACAGATATTCTGTTAAATTCCACACAGCTAATTTATTTACCAGAAAATATTGTAAACATCGACCATATCAAGCCAGGTCGCATAGCACTATTCTACTTACAAAAGGCAGGGATAATAGAATGATTTCACTCTGTGTGCCAAAGTGCTACTGAGATGATAGTGAAATTTACATCACAGGCTCCATCTTGTGCCACCCTTATCCCTTATCCCTAAACTTATTTGCCATTTTTACTATTTTGAAAATCATTTTAAAATAGTTCAACTAGCCGATTTACATCTACATGTTGTGCTATTTGAACTATTTTAAAAGGTTTTTTTAAATAGTAAAAAATGGCAAATAAGGGTTAAGGGGTGGCGCAAGATATAGCCCCACATGTACACTCTGAACTGAACCGAGAAATTGAGAATGCAAACAAAAGGAAGAGCAGCCTTGTTGCAACATCTGACATTGCATTTACCAACTGTAAACCATGTAGCTCTTTATTTCCCGCACCAGGTATTCTGTTTTGATCAATAAATAAATCTGTTAACCTATAGCTCATCTTGCAAGGACAGGTGCAACCTGGTGTTGGAGTCAGGGTCCCTCATATAATCACTAGGGATTTGACCGACTCCGTATTTAGCGTCATTACCATTTCTCGATGTGTCTTATCGATGTTCTCCTTTTTGGGAGACAAGACATTTTAACTTTATTGGCGATTCGGCATGGGGCGACCCGGGCGAGGAAGTAAACATACAGTGAGCACTGCAGCCTACTGGAGTGTTGTGCACCCGTGCTGTGCTCAGCTGGGCTCCACCATGGCTTATTTGCATTGCGTTGATCTCCTCCTTTCACTATTAAACAGTGACTGTGAATAAGTCCACGTCGGCCTTACTAAAAGGTAACCTTTCCGTCGTCTTTCAATCTCTGCCACGTCGCCCACGTGCATAAAATGATTGCAAACAAAACAAGATCAGTTATACTGTCAGTCGGTCACCCGGGGTTACACCAAATGTGGTGGTGACCCATTGAAATACGGTTGAATCTAATTTAACATTTGTGGAGTTGGTCACCTGACCAAAAGCGGTTGACAGAAACTGGTCGACATGTTCTGTTGCCCCAACACGGGCAGAAACAAGGCCTTTTAACCAGGCTACTTACACACACTACAACTCGCTTACAATTCGCAAACCTGGCAACACTGTTCCGTGTTCTCATAGGCCCTCCAGGCCCGCCCCCACAGCTACTTTTCAGTCTCACAATCGGCCATCTTGCTTTTTACTTCGATGCGCGAGTGGACATTTAATGCAAATACATTAATTATAGCTCCAGCAAGCAAACACAAACACCTCAACTCCATCTCATTGTGAATAAGAATTCCGAGGGGAAAAATAATTTTTGGAACGCCACTTTCACCCAGTATGAAGCTAAATGTGGAAGCCGTGTGTGTCACACCAACACTGGTGACCCAGAGAATCCTGTGCCGATTCTCAGGCATCTGGCCTGAGGCACTGCCTGCGAGTTGGCTCTGCGTGCGCTTTTTCCAACTCTCACTGATTTATCCAGCTCACACGTCAATCACAGTCAGCAGCTCTCAGCCTGCACACACACGCACGTCTGTCTTGCGCACACGCGCACACACACACACATACACACACACACACACACACACACAGAGACACAGAATAGGCATGCAGGCTAAGGCGAGTGGCAATTTAATGCAAATAAATTATTTATAGGTCCAGCAAGCAAATCATGATGGTCTGTAGGTCACAATCACATTCCGATTTGAGGGGTTGTGTTTTGTATGACATTTTGGCCAGTAGTTTTATATCTATCTCAGCTTTTGCCTGATAGCACACATGCTAACAGTGCTGACCACAACGTTAGCAGCATTTGATGACAGCTTGCCATAGCAACGTACAGTGTGCGCAGACCTAACGTGAGCTTCTGGGACAGAAACTTGCGTTTTCATGACAGCAGCAGCTGCTGCACCCTGTGATAGATACTGTGCTAAAGATGCTAAAGCAACACAAAACAACATCCACACGCAAAACAAACCAGGGACCAGGGTTGCCACATATCGTGGATGTGAGAGTGAAACAAGCAACCAGGTCTATAAAAATGTTAATAGGCCAGTTCAAAGTAGGTAAATCAGAAATGGTCCGGAAATTAGTCTTAAAATAATCAATTATAGTGTTGACTGTCACACTTTGTTGTCTAATGTTGTTTCAGAGCAGTGGAACTCAAACATTTCCATGTCAAGGACTACCAATAGATAAACAAGTCCAAAGTAGCTTATAATGATCAGACTTGGCAACACTGTCTCTAGGTTGAACGTTCGACTTTACAAGCTCACACATATGAAATATGTTTTTTTGAATCTTCAAACTGAGACATATTTGATGATAATACTGTTAGCACAGTCATCATACTCCAAGAGCATACAAATGGAACCAAATGGACCCTGATTTTCCCAGAGAGCAAATGGTATCAAATGGGGGTCTGTGGCCTAATGCATTTCAAACTGGGGCTTCTTGCTATTATATTCTCTGCATATCTTATCAACTTGGGGTGAATATTTCACCACAATACTTTACTGAATATTTCACAAGAATATAACACAAGAGTCAAATGTACGGTCAAATGTAATCACAATATAGGCTACAGATGTACATATTTATGACACAGTAAAATGTCGAAAATTAGTGCTATCCCCCCCCCCCCACACACACACGACAGGCAAGGCTGTTGTTTGCATCGTTAGCAGGCAGCAGCTACCTTGCCACTGCTCTCTGTGACTGTAGTTGTTTCACCATGTTTGCGTATTTATGAGAAATAAAAAACACTTTCTGTTATTGCAACGACACTGGGATGAGCCCGGCGAAGCCGGGCGAAATTCTAGTGATTACACAATTAATACCTGGGGCTGTGTGCTTGTCAGTAACATTATCACTATCTATTTGGAAAACATATGATCCTTTAATTTATTTTTAAACTGTAAGGTTTATAATGTTTTTGAAAAAGCCATTACAATTATTTTATAATATTAAAAATAAAAGTCGAAAATCGACACATCCCTAATAACCACTGTCCCACTGTGTGTTAATTCATTCCTTTCTAGGTAAATTCCTGCCGATGAAAACAATGTTGGGTCCAAAATATGATGACAAAGTTCCAGAAGAGAACAGGTTCCATCCAAGCATGTTGTCAAACTATTTAAAAAGTCTTAAGGTAAGCAATTTTCATGATGTAAAAATATTTGATGTGTAATTCACTGTTATTGTGAAACAAAAAATAAAGCCCTGTTAACACTAAACTCTTTTTTTTGTCATTTGGTGTCTCTCTCTCTTCTAGGTAAAAATGGGCTTGCTCATTGACTTAACAAACACGACTCGGTTTTATGACCGAAATGATATTGAAAAAGAAGGCATAAAATATATGAAGCTTCAATGTAAAGGGTATGAATGAATTCATTCATGTGACTCAAATGATTGCTAGAATTCAATATTTGTCTTCAGTATGTTGTTCAGTGTGAAATTGAGGTATTTTCAACTATACCTACTACTGCTTTGTATTTAAAATGCCATCTAACTCTGTTTAGGCATGGGGAGAGTCCATCGGCAGAGACAACAGAGATGTTTATCCGGTTGTGTGACCACTTCATGGAGAAAAATCCAACCGAATTAATTGGTAAGACAGCCATAGCCAGGTATTTGGAGTGTAGTATATAATCAATTCGATTTTCAAATTTGTAAAATAGTTTTTCTTCGTATGCAAATAAGACTAGAAAGGTTGTTGGAACTGTGGATTTTGAGTGGGGCTGATGACCTGGAGTGTTTGGAGGTAGAATTGGTATGGATAACCCTGGGAATATATTGCACTCCTTCTCATGTCATTGAGTTTGAGATGCACTAGAGGGAGCTAGAAGGTTAAGTTAACTTTGCTACATAACATTGCCTCAATACTGTTCTCCCAAGTATCAGGTTTACTTTGTACCAAATGTCTTATCCATTGATTATTTTCATTCAGTATTTGTATTTTGCACATGTTAATTTGTAAGGGACCAGAAGACGTAGGATCAAAGGATAGACATTTGACATTGTTTTGAGTTTTTCTTTTATTGAACTTGAAGTCATTCAATGGTGTTAGGGATGCACCAGTTGTGACTGTAGGTCGCATTTACTATGAAAACCTGCATCTCCCGTTAGTTGGTCGGCCTCCATATATGGTCAAGCCTCGTGACATCACACCTCCATATATGGTCACGTGTTGTGACATCACGCCTACATATATGGTCACGCCTCATGACACGTCACGCCACCACATATGCCCGTCTCATATATAATGAGACGAGTGAATGTTTGAAAGATACAAAAAAAGAGAAGTGTCTTCAAACAGGAAATAAATGAAGGCTGCCTGCGTAGAATATTGTTGCCTAAGCAATAACTAATTTAAATTTATGGTCCTGGTTGAGTATGCTGGCTTCCAGTCCATACTCTGTGTGAATACTAATACTAATGCCCCAGTAACCTTGAGACTCAGAGGTGCAGTTGAAAGACACTGTCCTTAATAACAGATTATTATGCTGTTGATATAATCAATTGCATGTTAAACAAATACAAATAAATTAATTTGTGGTTTTACCTGTCACAGTAATTGAAATTGGGAATCATTGAGGAATGGGCTATTTATTTAAAATGAATCCTACTGTTGGCTGTGGAAAAAACCCATATAGATGTTGTTTTTCCTCCAAGACTTAATGGCTTTATAAAATTATTTTACAGTATACTGCTCTCATATGAATGCGTTTGTCTGTAGTTAAAGCTAATTTCTCAAATTGTTAAAGATTTACCCACCCCGCCCAGGCGGTGGCGTAACCGTCTGGGCACCCGACTGGTAATCCAGTCGCAGTGTGCCGCGGGTTCGACTCCCGAGCCCGACACAGCCTTTACTGTCTTCCCCCATCTCTCTCCCGTTTCCTGTCAGCCTACTGTCTGTCCCTTCAAAAAACCAATAAAAGGCGTAAGCCGCAAAAACAAAATCTAAAAAAAAAAAAAAAGAAGATTTACCCACCCTTCAGGCAAGCAGATTTTAGTTTGAGTCAGTAACACAGTTTCAGTCAGTAAGAAAAACGGACATCTTGTATTTCATTTTTAGATTTATTGTTTATTGTTTATAGGTTTATTGTGATGTTTGGTGGTACATAGTGCCTTAGGCCAGCCTTGGGGGACACAACTAATCCGTCATGGCCGTTAGAGTTGTGCTTTCACACCCAGGACAGCAGAGAGCTCTCTGTTCCACCATTCTGAGCCCAGAGCCACTCTTGCCTGCGGACTATTGCTCTATTCTACCTAATGTTGCAAATTAAGTTGTTTACGCCTCACAGCAGAATATATTAATGTCATTTTAGCAATGCCCTCTCCCCAGCCACCTGCCGATCCGATTGTTCTTGGTTGTCTCTCTGCATGAGACCAAATTAGACAGCCATGCTCATAAATCTGATCACCTCCCTCGAGTAGTTGACTGCATCTTCATTATCATTCCTTATCTTCCCTCTGTCTGATTTAATTTATCATTGACCTGTCGGACATCGGGACCGCATGTAATTCAGACGGGGCATTAGTCCGACATGCGTCCGCATGTCGTACTAGCGTCTGCTCCCGTGCTTGCGGTTATGGTTAGGTTAGGTCGTTAGGAGATGAGGTGGGTTGTCATTTGTCGGACCAATGACTAGTCTGAACAACGTACTGCACCCGTCAGACATGCTACAAAATACCTGATGTCTAAGGCTAAATGTCTCTGTTTCAAAGAGTGGTGGAGTTAAGACACATTTACTTAGCCCTGTTTTATACATCATCATACAGTGTCGTGTCAACATACAATGCGAGCTGGTGTTTAACAAGATGAAAAACACATTTCCCCCCTAAAACCGATTATTTTATTCAAATCCATTCATCTAAATCGTTTAACTGTTTTGCACCCCATTACTACAGAATCTGCTGCTCTCCTGTCCAAACATTCCCCAGGGTTCCATCAGTCAATAAGTCTCACTGTGTCTACAGGCTGGTGTCAGATCTGTAGATGAACAAGGGTTGCATGGGGGGGCTACTGACTGACTTTCTGCCTCACTGCATCTCAACTTATTGATTTTCCAAGGGGAGTGCTTTGAACTGGATATGTTCATGCTAAATTCACTGGGGCTTTTGAAATTACCGTGCCATCTTTGCATTTTGCATTACATCAGGATGAATTGAAGGCAGAGGGAGGATAACACATGTGGTAGGTAGCGATGTAATGTTGCTGAGGCCAAATGTAATTAATTGATGAGGGCGTCATCTGAAGTTTAATGTGATTTTGCATGCAATATGGTATTGTCTTGACTGGTGTCTCTTTGTTCTCTTCCAAGGGGTCCACTGCACGCACGGCTTCAACCGGACAGGCTTCCTGGTGTGTGCATACCTGGTAGAGAAGATGGACTGGAGGTAACTAACGTCACGCCCCTGGATCAGTCTCGGTGCTGGTATTGCAGGCTTTTTTGTCTTCCCTCAGGAGGGCGCATTTGTTCCTCAATTTTCATCAGCCCATGTCAGAACAACTGATGCACTACAACATGAACCACACTGCGTGGGCTCTCCCTCAGCTGCTTACATCATTGCCCCCCCCCAACCCCCTGCTAGGGCACCGCTTTGCAGTGAAGGCTGTGGCCCATCGGCCCCTGTCGATGCTTTCTATATATGTGTGATGACTTGATGTGAGACGCTGTCACTAAAGATAGTCACGTTTCATGAAGAGGCTTGCTGGATTAGTGGAGGCAGAACCAAGCTGGAGACTCCAGGGGTGCTGAATAATTTACAGCAGTGGTGTCTTAAGGCAGAGGTGGAACAGTAGAGGGAGTCTGGGAAAGATTGCAGCTTCTGCTTTAGTAGTCTATTCCAGTTCAGGTTAAAAACGGCATGGTAAACTGGCCTTCTAGTGATGTAAGCAACACAGCCGAGCAGCTCTACTACAATTAATAATAATCGGTGTGTTAGATTTCGGCATCAATACTGTATGCTTGCTTGCACATTGGCACACCCATGGCTCTAGTCTGTGCACATGTTTTTGCCTGCCATGTTTTTAATATGCTGTAGTCGGTTAATCAGAATTTTAAAACAAACCGCGTATATGACCAGGGTTACCCCTACATTACAACCACATCTCAGTGGAATATCCTGTAAAATCCATAATTTGTGTCCATTTGATTACATTTGTAGCGTTTCAAATGGATAAATTAACTCCCAGGCTTCTCCAGTAATATGAGCCATCAATTCCAAAATATTAAAATTATGTATTTTAAAAGCTATCCATAAACTGCTGCAGTGCAGGTACAGTCTGTACACCAGACTGTAGGTTTTGAGGTTTTAATGTACCAGTGTGTATCATTTTGTAATGTATTGTTTTGTTTAACATCCAAGCCCCATTTAAAAAATGGCAAAAGTAGCTGAGCTTTATTTTATGTTCTTTCTGGTCACAGCGTGGAGGCGGCTGTAGCTGCCTTCGGCCAGTCCCGTGCCCCAGGGATCTACAAGGGAGACTACCTCAAGGAGCTCTTTCGTCGCTATGGCGACGTGGATGACGCTCCCCCTGCCCCCGAGCTGCCGGAGTGGTGCTTCGACGACGATGAAGACGAACAGGACGAGGATGACGACGGCAACGCCATTGGTCAGGAGTCTCAGTCTGCCCCCAGCTCCTCTGGGTCGGCGCCCAACAAACGGAGGAAGGAGAGATTAAAGCTGGTGAGAGAGAGAGAGAGTCGTCCCCCCCCATACTTAAAGCATTATACTTAGTTGACCCCCAGGGGGTCAACTACATGTCTTTGTCGACCGACAAGCTCACAACACCTAGTGAGCTTGTAGATCTGCTGTTTTTGCCAACTGTTTGCCTATTTTGGGAATTCCAGGGACCATGTGGTGAAGTAGGGAAAATACCGCATCCATGCCTCCCTGATCCGCATGTCTCTGGGTCTCATGCAGAGAATGTTGACGCAGAGCCCAGCAGTAGGCTTTCTCCACTAAATGATCCACTTCCCGTGTTCAGTCATGTAGGACGTGCCCGGTGTATTTTTACAACATTCAGCCATCATTTTCTTGCCATGATTCTCCAGCTGCATGTGAAATAGTAACTCACTGCGTTTTAGTTAAATATTTAATTAATGCCACCAAGCGAGAGTGGTAGAATTAGAAGTGTTGACTCTTTAATTTTAACTTTGCTGGAGCTCTTTGGGAATCTGTGGTGTAAAACGTGGCATAATCCTCATTCATCCTCAGTCATTAACATGTAACCTTTCAGGAAGTTAACCCCCTTATGGCCACCCTAATTAACAGTGCCTTCTACCTGCACTATTCATGTTTTTAATTCATCATTTTAATAGAAAAATATGTGATATACACACTATCTCATTTTCACGTGGCAATCCTATGGACCGATTCCGTAACGGGTCTCATGGTCGCAGCCTACGTATTTCTGCGGTTTCCCCGCACCAAGCTTCTACTACAGTGAATGGAAAAGTGACTGATGTTAGTCTGCCTCAAACGTTACTCTTTTACCTGCTTTTTACACTAACATTACAAAGAGGCCCAGAACATCGGGATGAACCTGTGTAGTTTATGGCTGCTCCAACAGTAGTGGCAACATTCAAGAATGTCAATATCTACCGCGGTGGCTGAGACCAGAGCCATTGAGTAATGGTCCTGGTCCTGAAAGATACATAACGTCAGTCTTACCCAATACCCAATGTTTCTGTTTTAGGAACACAAGGCTCCTGTACTTTATACCTCATACTAAGCCTGTACTATTACATCCAATAACAATTATCGCCCTCCCTCCCATCCTTCAGATGCTTGACAAATCCGGAAGCACAATGGTGGATTCAAACCCACAACTTCAACTGTGATTGGCAGACACTTTAGCACTGCGCCACCCGAGCAACCACTGACACACTATGTATTCCGTTGACCTAGAGGTGTATAACTGGTCACCTCCTTTTTTCCATCTACATAAAATCTCTTTGCTGTCGCAACGTGTTGAGCTTGTAGATTGGCTATTCCTTGCAGAATGTTGTGTCAACTAGAGCCGACGGTGTCAATTTGAAAGTTATGCAGTTTCTGCACTTCTGGCAAAAGAATAGGTGGAGAACTAGCAGCACTAGTTAAGAAGTTTGGAAAGGCAGTATGATGGCGTTTCCTGACAGCTGAAGCAAGGATTCCTGTTCTTTTCGTATACGGATAAACAGCTGTTTGGGGAACCTTCACCTTCACCTGTACGGAGGCTGTGTAGGAGGCTGTGCAACTGTTGCCTGAAATCCTGCCAACTTTAAGCAGCTGTCTTGGTTAATGTTTTTCCTCTTTGTTTCCCCCACGCCTCCCAGGGTGCCGTGTTCCTGGAGGGTGTCACAGTGAAGGGCGTCACACAGGTCACCACACAACCAAAACTGGGAGAATGTCAAACCAAATGTCAGAAGTTCGCAGAATGGGAAAAGTAAGGCACCTCGCTGCTTTCTCATACCGTACATATGCGTGCGTATGAGAGTACGTGGGCATACACTCCATACAGTATTGTATTGCGACTCTGCGAGTGACTCATGCTTACTGAACCACTCCGTTTTTAGATCATCACACTTATAAGACAGGCAGGCACTGGAGTTGAGAATAGATTTTCCTTTTTCCCCCTTGACAGATATGCTGCTGGAGCCATTTTAATGATATCGCGTAGAATCTATACTGTCTCCATCTCAGAAAACAGAACGCCATTAAATTTGAGTCCCCACTGTTTCCACCAGTAGCATTTCTTCTTTGTGTATATGCATGCAACTATTTAATTAGGTCCACCTGTCCCCACAAAACAACACACTTAAAGTTAGGGTAAGTGATATTTTTTGGTTAAAACTGTTAAAATGTTAAATCACTATTATATCGTGATAGTAATCAATCATTGCTATAATATAGAGTGTTTGTTCAGTAACAGGGGTCTCCCTGTCTCTCCAGCTCTTTAATTAAAAAAATCATACCTGTGTGAAGTGAGGGCCGCTCTTATCATACATCATCTCAATCCGGCCAATCACAATTTGCGTCCTCACTTTTGTCTTCAATGTTTGTGTTTACACAAACACTCAAAACTGGCCATTCATTGTCAATGGCATTCAATGTTTGTGTTTGCACAAATACTTAAAACTGGCCATTCATTGTCAATGGCATTCAATGTTTGTGTTTGCACAAATACTTAAAACTGGTCATTCATTGTCAATGGCATTCAATGTTTGTGTTACACAGGGTTCCAGTTCCAATTTTGGCTGCTCATTTCTTTGTGTCATCACTTACAATTCCACTTGTTACTTGCGCAAGCAGAGCGCGCAAGTAATAGTTTCGCCTGGCTCGTATGCACCGTCCCAGCCAACCCGGCACTTTTGATGCGTATGCAAATAAAACAGCAAATCATGCACAATTTGCTGGGACCAGATTACATGGTGTGTGTATATGTATAACTAGCTCTCAATGATGACGTAAGAAATATGTGGATTAAAGGACCCAATGCCATAGTGTAATTGGTCATGTATGTAATCTGGTCCCAGCAAATCGGGCACAATTTGCTGTTTTATTTGCATACGCATCAAAAGTGGCGGGTTGGCTGGGACGGTTTTTGGCGCAAAGTAACCACAGTATACCGCTAATCAACTTACAAATTACATATATATATATATATATATAATTATATATATATATATATATATATATATATATATATACAAATCCAACTACAGATTAGTATTTTACATCATGTATATTTTAACAAATGTGAAAGGAAATTGAAGTTAGAGACACGTATTACTCTGATCATGATTTAGTATTAATATCACTATAGTCCAAGATGGAATAAATTTAAAACAATTTACAATAAATAATAAAATAATTATACTGTATACGTGATAACATATTTTAATTCAGTTTATATACCTTTTTTTTCATCACATATCAATGATTTATTTTTCTTTGAAAAACTAAAAAGGGATCTTAATACTTAATAATACTAGGTGTTTACATGCATAAAGTAGGTAGGTAGCAAATAGTTACACCTAATAATTAGACATTTCAAACGTTCCTTCACAGAGATACTGAGATTTCACAGCGGTCGAAAGTACTTGCGTGCTCTGCTTGCGCAAATGGCCAACTAGTGTGCAACAAGCAAGTATGCAGTTGTAGTTTAATCTGTATCCTTACTGAGTTCTCTATCTATACATTCTATAACATTGAGTACATCACACTATAGAGCTTTCTAACACTTAATTTAACCAAAGAAAATAACTTACCATACCAATAAAGAGACAAATGGCAGGTACTCATTAACAGGTTGTCCTAATATCAAAAACTGATAGACTCTTGGAAGATCAGCCCCTGGGCATTTGGATTGCATTGATCCAAATTAAATATATCGACAAACTAAGATGTTTGTGTGTAAGTTTGTTCAATCCTCTGTTTTCAAGGTCTGGTTTTCCTGGCGCTCAGCCAGTGTCCATGGACAGGAGGAACCTCCGTTTTTTGGAGCAGAATCCCTACAAGGTCAGCTGGAAGGCTGACGGAACACGGTGGGTCCCTTGCTGTTTCATTTTCCATTTATTACAGCCTTGAGATGTCAATCTGCATTCTTTAATGTGAATGCAGGTTGGCTTCACGTCTTTTCACGTCTACCCCATGGATATTCACAAAGCATGTACAGGAATGCCCGAGAGATTTGTCCAGGTTTTCTTAGTCAGAGCCATGAGATGAATACCAACATTGTTTCTATAGTTCCTGCAGGTATTTTGAATTGATGTAATTGTTCTGAGTTGGTTTTATATTCTTCTGAGGAGTTGGAGGTGGTAATTACGCAATGGCTCAACTGGCCGCCTGTGTTTAACCGTCTGTAACCCAAATTGCCTTTTCCCTTGTAATACCAGTGGGTAAAAATATATATAAATTGCCAGCATAGACTCTCAAAGTGTCATCCCCAGAATTATCGTCATGTGTCTGTTCCCACGTTAGTTGAATGAATTGGGTACAATATCCAATGCTTGCACGAGAGGTGTCTATAAGCATGCAAGACTGAGCTTTTGGGGATGATAAAATATTTATTTGCGATGAACTGAAACCAGTAGACTGGCAGACCAGGTCATTTAACTTAAATATAATTAAAATCTGCTCTTGTCACAGATTCTTCTCTCTCTCGCTCTCTCCCCAATGACACATTTTGTTCATAAAACCAACATCTCTTGCATAAGCAACCTCATGATGCACTGACATACAGGTTAATGCTTTTCCATCATGTATTCTGACAAGTTTGGGTGATGTGATATTGATGGTACAGCATATAATGCCAGCATTCAAAATCGGTATATACAATTAAATTGCAGGCATTTCGAGTAAGTAGGAAAGTGTTTCAAGTGGAATTTTGAAGTTCTGCAACTAGACGTCCATTCTTGAAACCACTTTGAGTGGTCTCGTCTCGTTTCGCTTGATCTGCCAGAGGGTAGCGTTGAAGGGGAATATGCTTTAGTATTCCACTCGTCTGCTACCAACATCCTTCTCGGTTACTGTTGGTTGGAAAATGGTGAACTTTTGTGAATATTTCATGAACTTGCATCAATTTTGAGAATTTTACATGTTGGCACTTTAATTTCCTGTAAGAATGAGATGTGCAGAGTACAGAACTGGCACCTGACCAGGATAGTACTAATGGTGTGTGCTGGGCTGCCACTATCTGACCTTACCTGTCATTTTCTGTTGGATTCAATGACTCAACATTTTCTCAGAACTTGCTTTCAAAGTACAGTGTGTGACGCCGAAGCCCCGGCTTTCCTTCCAGTTACTGGAAGTGTCTAGTCAACAGAAATACACCCCAAGTTCTTCGATTACCAAAGGGAGAGAGAAAGAGACTGAATATTTATTTATTCTCACAGAAGTAAGCCTCCAGTAGAGCTACGTAATTTTTCCTTAGTAAAGATTTCTTTGGACGGGGCAAGTTGAGATGAAGGAGAATCATTGCTATCTCTTAAAAGCATATTCGGGCTCTGACAGCTCTGACAACACTTCAAAATAATTTAGATTCTGTCTGCAGGGTTCCAAAAATATTTATATGCACCCTGAACATTTGTCTGTCATACAGAGAAATATGGGGGAGAGATGGTGAGAGTCAAAGAGAGAAACACTGATTGCACAGGGGACTGTTTTAACGTATCTGAGCCATGGACATTGAACAAGCCATTCTTTCCAAAGTCATATTTTGGTATTTTGTTATGTGATTTTGTTTTGTTAAAGATGTTTTAAACCTAGCTCAGATCAAAAAATCATGACAATTAAGTAACCATGTTCAGCTTAATTTATACTTTCATGTCAACTTGTGTGAACTTTGTCAAATTCACAACAATGCTTTGCAGATGCAGATCTTGTAGATCTGCCAATTATGGCACATGGTGGCATCGTACGGCAGAGCATAAATTAAAATGGCAGAAACTAATCACACTGGTGATTCGTTGTATGATGTCGTTCAAGGAGCAGTACAGTGCACAGTTTAATGCATACAATGCACACTTTTCTTACGGTTAGGGATGTTAGGGAACAGTTTGACTGCAGGATTAAAACCTTGCAATCCCCATTTGACTGCATAGTTTTTAACTTTTTCACTTGGTGTAATCCTTTTTTTTATTTTTATTTTTTACTTTATTTTTAGATATGCAGTAAAGGCCGTGTCGGGCTCGGGAGTCGAACCCGCGGCACACTGCGACTGGAATACCAGTCGGATGACCAGACGGTTATGGGCACTTTTTGTAGTTAGTATTATTATTGTTGTTGTTGTTAATTTTCCATATTTAACTGGGTCTTTAACAATAACCTAGAATATGTACCGGTAGTTGGAATTGAAGCTATTCGTTAAGGCTCCACATTTGCTGGTGTTGGTGGTTTCTGATTCTGCGTTGTTGGATTGTCTTTTGGAATCGCTACATCGAGTGATGTATTTTATTCAGGTAGCATAATAATGGATATATAGAATTAGATTGAAACCCTCAATAGAGTTAGAACCTTTCCACTTGCAGAATTCAAGTAAGTGTAAGAAATGTTTGGAGTTATTATTTGTGTAGCTGTCACAAAGCTGCTTAATAATTTGGTCAACACATACATACGCACGCTGCTGCACGCGCACACATGCTGTCAACATTTTTTGAAAGGATGAGACGGAATTGCGATGTTTCATTGATTTGTTATATGCGACTTTACTAATCTGACAGTAATAGCTACCTGGGTTTTCGGTTCCCATTTCCCTTCCAGCAGATACATAATGTTATTATCAGCCTGAAAGTGAAGACCGACTATGCCTGGCCTGCTGTGTGCATTTCCTTTTATCTTTGTAATTCTATTTGGTTTGTAAAACTTTCACTGCGGGTTGCATCATGTCTGACACTGGTTTTGAGGAACTTTGTAGATAGAAGTGATGTACTGCAGCTTCTCTTGTCAAATTGAATGCAAGTTTGGCATTGTGCCTATCATTTGGTCAAATGAGGGACATTGGTGTCACAGGCTGTATTGGAATGACCGTTACCTGAATTTCCCTCTGGATTTAATAAAGGTTTATCTTACCTTATCTTACTCTCTCCTTCGGAGGGGCATACTGTTCTTACTCAGCCTTGATATTATCTTCCTCTGTTTGAGCTGAAAATTGGGATGGGAGCATTTTAAACGGTGCAATCTGCAGAAATCTTAAACCTTTTGCTAGCAGACCCATTCGCCAAGTCTTCTCTATCCTCCGGGGTGTTTTGTTAAGAAAGGGATAGAAAAAGTGCCCTTCTTGGCACAGGTCTCCACCAGGAGAGAGAGAGAGAGAGAGTGTGTGTGTGTGTGTGTGTGTGTGTGTGTGTGTGTGTGTGTGTGTGTGTGTGTGTGTGTGTGTGTGTGTGTGTGTGTGTGTGTGTGTGTGTGTGTGTGTGTGTGTGTGTGTGTGTGTGTGTGTGTGTGTGTGTGTGTGTGTGTGTGTGTGTGTGTGTGTGTGTGTGTGTGTGTGTGTGTGTGACACACGCGCGCGGCTTGGCCTGTTGTAGCGCCACCATGAGGCTGATTTGAAAACTGTCAAGTGGCATTTCTTCCAAAGCCTAGTGGGAATATGCATGCACAGTTTCACCACAATCGGACGCTGCGTTGAGTAGTACAAAGCGAGCTACTCCTGAAAAGTTTAGAAGCCAATTGTAGCCAATGAGGGTGGATTATGAGAAATCAAACAAACCCGTCTTGTTCACATGACTATGGAGAGCATGTGTACCGATTTGCGTGATTTGAGTAATGTTAGAAAATGTGTTTTACATATGTCGGCCTCCTGGTGGCGCTATAAAGAGCAGATGTGAAGAATTCCAGGCAAAGGTTTTTCCTTGGCCTCTAGGGAGTTGGCATACAAAGTTATCCACAGATCCGTGCAGTCAGAGGTAAAAACACTTTTCGGCCAGTTATCGCGCCACATTGAGGCTGAGTTCCTTCCTCTGCCTAGTGGGAATGTGCGTGCACAATTTCACGGGAATCACATGATGTGTTCATGATTTGCAGCATTTTGTTTGAAATTGAGCACTCCTGCGAACTTTGGAAGCCAATCTTAGCCAATCAGGATGGAGTCTGAGAAATCTGAAAGACCCGTTTCGTTGAATGGCTCTAGAGAGACTGTGTACCAATTTGCGTGATGTTTGTACAAAATCTGTAGGTGTATTGTCCCCATGCCTTCGGTCTGCTGGAGACAACAAGGCCAGGACAGATGGCAGTGAGCTCTCCCTTGGTCATCTGTCAGTGGGTCTGCATACTCACCGTATAAGGACATTGGTGGCGCAGTTAATCACAACTTCTTACAGTGTAGCAGGTCATATTAATCTTAGCGACCGTGTTGTAATGATAAAGGGCAAGTGCTGAATCATAAGCCGTGGGGTGGTCACAGCCTGGAATTATGCCATGCGTAAAATGAGACTAATGAACTTTGAGGATTTGTTTTTTCTCTCAGATTTTACATATTGTCTCATTTAGTTTAGTTTAATTCATCCTGCCTCATGGATTGGGCAGAGAATTTAAATGTCCTATATCCTAGCCTGTGGCATGTTTTAAGACATGAAGTGGAGTTTTAATGGGAAACGTGTCCCTCAAGGTGGTTCACAAAGATTGTTTGCAAAACCGGAGGCCTTCTGAAACATATTGCATATTCTAAATCCCTCCAGCTTCCATTGTTGCTTAGGCGAAGATAAGAAAACTTTCCATTCTAGAGTAAGTCGCTTGTTGGATTAGAGATTGAATAATTCAGTGCGGTTTTAATGTATTTCACTCATAGCTTCCCTGTTAAGTTAAATAAGGCTAGAATAGATTGACCACACATGTGCACCGACATTCTACAAATAATTTCACACGGTACTAATTCTCAGTACAATTCTAAATTTTAAGTTATTTTGGATTCACAACCTTAACATTCAAGTTAACGTTATGTAGGGGTGCAACATTACAAACAAAAGCAAAAAATCTATAGTTGCAACTCTGTATTTATTTACTCGCTGTATTGCTGTATTGTTTTTACCAAAATTTAACATCAATCTGTTTATGTTAAATTGGTTGGTTATGTCAAATTGGATTTTCTTTCTGTTTGGAGAGGTTGGATCAATGTTATCATGGAATTCTTGGCCCTCTGGTCTGTCTGTATTGCCTTGAGTGTTTTTTGATGACACTTACAGTATGGTGCAGGTGCACCAGACTTCAATCAATAGCAACACTTACAAAGATAAGGAAACGATTAATAGTGGTTGCAAATTAGATTTCCTCTGAACTATGGTTTGCATTCATACGGATAGAGCTTGTAAGGTTTGTTGAAGATTACCTCTTTATTTGATGATTTTTAAAGCTAAAACCAGGGAGACTGTGCTTATGGTGCTGTATCACCTAATAATGATTGTGAGAAGGTCTCTACAGTGGAAAGATTAAGCCAGTGTCCTGTATAACTAGGCCTGGGGCGGTATATGGATTTTTTATTGTGGTAATAAATCACTGTATATTCATTGAAGGAAGCATGAGATCAGTTCGGGGCTCTCCCCCGGTTGGCAGAGGGAGAGTAGTTCCCAGATATACAGCTTAGGCAATTGGCATGGGTGAAAACTGGTTTAAAAATCATGGGGTAACATTTTAAATTGCGGTTGTGAACTCAATACGTGTGTATGCCTTACACGCGGTATTGCGGTTATTGCACCCAGCCAAACATCTACTCCTGGAGTCCTGAACCACACAAACCCTTATTTCCCTATTCTGGGCATGGTGAGCATTCGCAGAAAATTAAAAACGACAAGCTCACAAAGCATCATTTTGCGACACATTGTGAGCTTGTAGATCAGCTATTTTGAAGACATTTGAAGTAGAGGGGAAAAAAGGCGGTATAGACCCCTTGTGAGACTGATTCCAGTCAACTGAAGTATTTTAAAATCCAATGTATTATATAAATGTTGCCCTTTAATACCTTTTTATACCCACTGAAGCCTAAACAACCACTCAAATCATTGATTTTCATCCTCTCTCAGGATACTATTCCAAGCCTTTTCAGCTGCAATATCAAAAATGTCCTCCTCACCACTTATGCCCTCCCACCTCAGTCTCGGTGGGAGGGGTGGGGGGAGGAAGGCATTGAACCGTCGTGGGAGGAGGTGGCGACCGTGGGGAGAGAAACAAGAAGCAAAACAAATCAAGTTTGTTTCATGTTGGAAGTTGAAACTTGCGATAAGGGGGAAATTCTTCACGATGCAAATACAGAAATGATTGACAAAGTATAAGTAGAATATCAATATGCCAGCTGATCAATCAGCGTTGAGCCCCGGAATCATTTTGGGTTATAGCTGTAGTGTAGTGTTTGGTTTGGTTTTATTCATCCAGCTCCATGACAAGCCATTGGAATTACGAGTGGATCCCAGCAGGAATTATGTCAAATTTATTGAAGCGTGCAGTCTGTTTTTGTAACCTTGTGGTTAGCGCGGTAGCCTAGAAAATGGGACGACCCTGCCTTAATTGTATTATGCTGCATTTCATTCGTACAGCACTAGTAGCCTAAACACACAAACGCAGATCAGTCACCAGTGGTGGTGATGAGAAAATAAAGTCTTGTTAGATTCGCCAATATTGTCCCAAGATCAATGTCTCGTTAGAGTCGCCACCGGGATCTCACAACATGCAAGCCCTTTTAGAAAGTGTAGAGACGCTCTTTAAAAAAAATAAATGATTTATTTTTGTGGCTTTCGCCGTTATTTTAGGGAGGGACAGACAGTACACTGACAGGAAATGTGGAGGGAGATGGGGGGGTGACATGTAAAGGCCGTCGGGATCGGGAGTCGAACCTGCAGCACACTCATTGTAAGGCTCACAAATCATATGATTTATAGCAGGCCAGGAATTATGTTAATTAAATATAGTCGGAAGAATCGAGACATTTTTGTAACGAGGAACCAATGGACCCACGGTTTTCCACTCCCCCGCCGTCATAATCTAACTCTCCACCACCGGTGACTCCTGCAACAGATTATGCTATATAATGTAATATGAGATGGGATAAATGTGTGTATTTCACACTAATAGCCAATCGGCTGTCTGTCGATCTTGAGTTAGATGCTGACGTTAACTGTGTTCAATAATTTAACTTTGCGTTTGTAACCAAATGGACCCGGCCGGCTCGGTTGACTTTATTCCTGCTGCTATATATTATCTGTGAGCATTAAAATGAGCTCGTATGTCTCTACAAAGGGCTTGTATGTTGCAGGATCCCTTTGGTGGATCTGTGGAAACTACATGCAGCTCGGGAGGGACACGGCCAATTTCCTTATTTTATGATCATCACCAGACACCTTACATCGGCTATAAAGATGGCCAAATCAACCATGGTCCCTGTATAGGTTTTGCAATATATTCAAGTAAATTCTGTAACATTTTAATGACTTTGGATACAATTTAAATGAATCCAAAATAAATCTGTGGAAAAAAATCTAAATTTTTATGTAGGATACATGGTCAAAGCTGTGTTCAGACAATTAATTACATGTAATCAGCTGTGGCAGGTTTCATTAACTGCTATTAAGCCCTATACTCTGTGATACAAGTGATCTGCAAGCTCACAATGTGTTGCCATTCGACCCCTTACAAGCTTGTAGGTCCTCTATAATAGCAATTTAACACTGGATGGTAGTACGGTATATGTATGCCAGATTTATACGTAATTATGCTGCAACGTGGTGTGATCTTGTAGATCTGCTATTTTAGGAGCGTGACACCTGCGCATAACTAAGTATAAATCAAGCCTTACTATTGTCAATCAGCCCCTTCTGTTGGACCCTACGCTAATGATGTGTAAAGCTGCTGGGGGTTGGGGCTCGGGGCTCGGAGGGGGTGGAGGTTGCTGTCGGTCAGGCCACAGGGCTAGGCCGGCAAAGCTGTGCCTCATTAGCGCTAAAGCACTCGGGGGAACAGGACACAAGATAAGGATGAAATCAAACGCTCACAGCACCCACCAGACAACAGGGTATAACAGCAGGTGGAGCTTGCTCTGGGTGTGTCTGATTGTGGTATTCTTTTGTGTGATTATAATTTTAGCCCCTCCTTTAAAGAGCTATAGTGTAGATTCTTTCTGAACACAAACATTAAATGTCATTGACGATTAATGGAGAATTGACGTCGTATGTGTCTGAGAAAATCGGCTGGGTATGTCGGTGGCCACCCTTCGCCAATAAGGGACCACCATTCTTAATGATGATGTACGATGGCCTGGGCCGTGGCTCAGCGGTCCAGGCACCTTGGCCGGTAGTCCAAGTCTGGCAGTGTGCCGTGGGTTCGACTCCCGATACCGACGGCCTTTACTGCATGTCATCCCCCCATCTCTCTGTTTCCTGTCAGCCTACTGTCTGTCCCGCCATAAAGGGGAAAGCCACAAAAAAAAAGATCATGTATGATGATTAGAGTGCCCCTCACTTCACACGGGTGTGATTCTTCATATTTATTTTAAAGGCAGTGTGTGGCACTGTGTGCACCATAACAATACTTTAGAGAGATTCTGGCTGCCACATGACGTCACTGCTTAAAGCAAACACTAAAACTCCATTGACTAGGGAGTACGGTGGTGCAGTTGGTAATGGTATTGCTGTTGCCTCACACCTAGAAGGTCCTGGTTTCTATTACCGCTGTGGGTGTGTTCTCTCCTCCCCATCAGTGCCCATACCCTAAGTTTACATGTCTGACTGTCAGCATACATGCATTGAAGGAAACATGAGGTCAGTCCGTTGCTCTCCCCAGGTTGGCAGAGGGAGTGTAGAGCCCAGGATTACACTAGAGTAGACGATTGACACTGGGAGAAAATAATCTGTGGGATATATATTTATATAGTGTGTGTGTGTGTGTGTGTGTGTGTGTGTGTGTGTGTGTTGTAGGTAGACTTGGCTGTCACATGACGTCATTTCTGAAAGCCATACAAGTGAGCGGTGCCTTTAACATAATGTCTGTCAACAACATGACGTCATAAGGGAGGGAGGGGGGGGATATGCACACATTTTGTCCATTGAATTTGACTGTCATATAACGTCACAGGGTGGAGCGGTAAGCACCGGTCACAAACAGCAGGAGGGACATTTTCCACAAGGAAAAGAGAAATGTTAAGTCGACCAGAAGCAAGGACAAATCATATCCCCTCTGGTGATAAACAGGAATGACTGAGGGGTATCAAAAGCGGAGGCAAGGGTTTCCACCTCATTCCCCATCAAATCATCCCCTGGAGTCAGGGATAGCACAGTACACACTGTTTGGTCATCACAGGGACTGGGATTGTTTTCTCCTTTGTTTTCTGCTGAAGAAGGGTCAAGCTGTATTGATCTTTCAAACTGATGAGGGTGTGTGGACGCACTGGGTGGCTATTATTACTGCTGGTGCCGCCCTGCATGGCTGGACAACTATCTCACTCTAATGACTATTAGATTACATGTCTGGTTTCCATTAAAAAGATAAAAGCTGTTCATTACTTTGCTGTTTGAGTGCATGTGAATTGCATGTGAATTGTCCACCATTGCAGTCGTTGATGCCTGGTAAATCAGAAGTGTTTCATCAGACGCGTGAATGTGTTGCACTCAAATAATATATTCATTGTAATAGAATTACAACTTTGTGTGTGTGTGTGTAGTCAAAGTGATTTTAATAATTTCATTTAAAACCACATCCATTATATAGAAAAGACGGTCAAATATTTCCATCTCCAGGCTGTCTGTTGTCAGATGGTGAAGTATTCTCCCGCTAACCCATTCCTGGCATGCATCCAGGGCTTTGCATCCATGCCACCTGACATCGAATTAAAATTAATTTATTCTATGTTTTAATGGCATTGCTGTGTCACAGCAGGTATGACAAATGCATAACTTTTGGCAGTGGGAGAATGCCATTCATCTCTTATCCATCTGTCTACAGACTTACTTTCCCAAAGAGTTGTACATCCCTACTATTGTGTGTATCCAGTGTGACATGAATAATTTGTGCCCATTATTTGCATGAACGCCCTAATTTAAAGTGGCGTCAGTTTTCCTCCATTTTGAGGCACTGATTAGGATACTTGACCTTTAGAGACTGAATGGAAACATCTTCCTTTGCCAACTTGGTATTTTGAGAAGGAGCATTTGTCAGCCCTCTTGGCATAATGTGGCTCTGCATCAGAGGTGAGAGCAGGCGACAGCAGATTGTTTGTGAAATTGGGAAATATTCACCGGAGGCGTGTGGCATTTAGATCACACAGTCCTTTTCAATATTCAACGATGTCTAATTCTTCTAGACCTATCCTTTTCTTCTTGGCTTTAGGGACCTGCAGAAGGCAGGATTACTTTATTTGTTTTGATTTTCCCCCTCATTCCCTTGTGAAATAGCTTAGGGTTTGTGCCAACACAGATTGATTGTGACATTGATTGTGACCAAACGGTAAGCATTTGGTGGGATAGCGTTGCTTGCACGCACTGGTTCTTCTCTGTCAGTATAGCTTTGTTCATCCTGAAGTACCGGTACTCTTTTGATGTTTGAAAGTACAAATGTGTTTGTTTGGTGACAATCAGTGTTTTTCAATGCTGTGCTGTCCTACACATTAGTCATTGGTTTCAAATAATGCAATTTGCAGCCTAAATGGCAGTGTAATCACTGAACAGCCACCCAGAGTCAGACCAAAAAATAATCTTTGTGCAGAAGAAAATCATAGTCCTTTGTTATGGATAGACCTATTATTTTTTTATTTTTGTAATAACTATCAAACACAATTTTCCATTAGACCTTATTGAAATTTACAGTCAAGTTAAATATGCAGATATAATGTTGATATAATATTTTCCTAAAAGCTGATGGTTTAATTTGGCTTGGTCATTTAAATCATATTTATTATATAGGTTTATTCGAGGTTAGTTAATTTCCAATTTGAGTTGACTCTAACAGATTAGTTTAATAGCATTTGATGCAGTCACAGTAAATCTGAATACAATTTCACATCAGTCTAATTCCTGTTGGAGTGGAAGGCACGCACGCATGCACACACGCACGCCTGATTACATGTTCTGTTATTTGATGTGGTTTGAATGTTTCTAGTTTATTCTTCCCACTGATTGGTGTAGCAGAGAAGTAATTCAATGGGGGTGTGTGGAGGTACAATTTGATTCTTCGTTCCCCACCAGCTCCTTCACTGAGCCATCAGTTTGTATAATATATCCACATAATTTCAGAAAATACGAAGCAATGAATGCGGTAGGGGGTCTACTTTTACTGTATGTTATATCTCTGAAAAGGCATGGATGAAATGTGCCCCTGGTGAACATGTGTTATTTGAAGATATAATCTAATGGTTACTTCTGCATTACTGCAGACCAGCCTCTACTATCTATCTATCTATCTATCTATCTATCTATCTATCTATCTATCTATCTATCTATCTATCTATCTATCTATCTATCTATCTAAGATATAATCTAATGGTTATACTTACCAGCCTCTACAATCTCACTGCTAGACAGTCCAAGACTTGATGATTTTGACACAAATTAGTAGTGAAAAAGTTTTCAACTGAATAATTCACACTCACTCATTTCTATGTCTTTGAGTTGTTCAGTATCTGAAGCCAATACATTATTCAGAAAGAGACTTGTGGAGTTAGGAACTGTGGTAAATGGTAAATGGTAAATGGTGCATTTATATAGCGCCTTTATCCAAGGCGCTTTACATAGATTGTGCATTACATTCACCCATTCATACACCGATGGCAGCGGAAACCATGCAAGGCACCAACTAGCACATCGGGAGCAATTAGGGGTTCAGTGTCTTGCTCAAGGACACTTCGACAGTAACTCTGGGGGAGCCCGGGTTCGAACTGGCAACCTTGCGGTTCCCTTCCAGGCACTCTACCCCTGAGCCACCGCCGCCGTGGTGTTAACACTGTCTTTATGAGACACTGCTGACTGCATACATACATACTGTACGGCTCATTCTACACTAGCTGTATGTTGTAAATGCTCTATGCATGCCAAAGAAGAAAGAAATACCCAACATCCATGAATAAATTAATTTGTTACTCATAGTTGCACCTTCCCGTTAATTTACCATAAAGATACACTAGAATTGCATCATACATTAAGAGAAAGAAAAATAATCGTATTTGTTGCCTGTTGTTTGATCAATAAGCAACACCAAGTGGTGGAACTGGAACACACTGGCCTAGTTCTTCTACCTTCTAACCAACCTGTAGGACTCGATAATAGAGCGTCGAAGTCCTGACGACGCCACTTTCTCATCCCCTCGATTCCCCTGGTTCACGGAAGTAATCTCTCTATGGAGAATAACATGGGGTGATCTTAATATCTACTATAAATAAGAGGGGCACGGTGACACCGTGACACAGTTGGTAGTGCTGTCGCCTCACAGCTAGAAGGTCCTGGGTTCAATCCCCGCTCGGGACGCTGTGGGTGCTGGCGTCGTGTTTCCTCCTCTGCGTCATCAGTGCCCATACCCGAGGCGGGGTTAGCGAAAGGGCCTTTCTGTGTGGAGTTTGCATGTTCTCCCCGTGTCCCCTAGGGTAGGTACCCTCACAAAAAACATGCAGTAATTCTGGTCTCTAAACTGGCCAGCCGGGGCGCCTGATGGAGGGGAAAGGAACTGGTTGGAATAACGTGTTCCTTCCACGCGCTACGTCCAACCAGGGAAACTTGGACACTCGGGCATATAGGAAGCATGTGTTCAAGTCCGTTGCTCTCCCCATGTCCCCGATATATGGGGACTAGGTTGGCGGAGGGTGTGTAGAGCCCAGGATCACATTCGATAATTGACACAGGGGTGAAAAATGGGTTACAAAATCGTGGGATAAAAATGATAAAATAAAGAAAAAGAATACCAAAAATAAACAAGCTGTCTCTGCATAGTTTATGACAGTCAGTCACTCATATATGATATACTGTATATATGATATATATGACTAGCGAAAATTTAACAATAGTGTTTTCTCTCAGTCAGTTGATTCTTCAGATCCATATGAGTGAAGCGGCCTGGATGATTTGTTTATTTTTCAAACGCAGTTCTTATGAGGCAATCTAAAATCCCCTATGGGGATTACAATGCAAATAAAAAGTACATGAACACATGGATTTGCGGCCTCTATTGACGTCAGACTTTGGTGCTCTATACGGTGACATAGACTCAGTGCCTTTATTAAACCTGTATTTATCCAGGGTACTTTTGCAGAACACAGATGCTCTTTTTCAGCACTTTACTTCACACTCCCAGTACAACCACAGTCTTTTACTGTTGGCTGCTGAACAGCTCCACTGGTAAGTGCCTAGTTCAGCGTTGGGTATTGAGGGGTGAACGTTGCTCATTTGATTCTTTGCACTTTTGTAAGACTCTCTTGGAAAGACCCAATTGCCTAGAATGTAAATGTAAATTTCTCTTTGCAGTACACGGCATCTGTTTGACAAACAGAAAATTTGTGTAGGAAGTGGGAGCTGTATGAACAGACTATTCTGATTCATAATGTTGATTCTAACTACATTCTCTGTACATAATGTTTCTGTTCTCCACAACAGGTACATGATGTTGATCCATGGGAAGAATGAAGTGTACATGATCGAAAGAGACAACGCAGTCTTCCATATAGCTAACCTGGAGTTCCCATTTCGCAAAGATCCACGTGTCCACCTAGCCAACACTTTACTGGATGGGGTGAGTGCTCTTACTTTTGTGTGTGTGTGTGTGTGTCCGTCCAAATGTATAGTCTTATACCATAGATGACTGACGTCCGGTAGGATGTCAATACATGCTCATTTTGACATTGGTAAAGATACGTTTCGGACGGGCTTTCTGAACTAGTTCGAACATCTGGACATCTGGGGGTGCAAGATCGTCCGAAAAATCTTAGGTTCTGAATGGTATTAGAATGTCACCTTCCTTTCCACACAAAGAATCGGACGTCTGAAGGAGCGTGTATTGCGTATTTGCGTTTTAGACCGTCCAGAGGAAGTCTGAGGTCCACATGGGAGCCACACTGTTTTTAGAGCCCATCTTGTTGTTCTTTCTAGTTCTGCTTGCTCAGACACCTCTAATGTGGTGCGACATGCTGCCTTCTGTGTGACCTGTCTAAAAGTCCCACATGCTCAGACCTAGCTTTACTGAACTTTGACGCCCCTCTTTTACCAACACTGGCCTGCTGTTCCACCACACTGGTGACTGACAGATATTGTCTGTCGCCCCCTTTCATGCCAAACCTCTGGGATGTACCCGAGCCAGGCAGTAGAGCCTGTTGAATAGAGGACTGACAGGACAAGTGCATGCCTGTGTTCTAGAATACAATACATAATATTGAGAGAATTCATGAGATTGTTGTGCCAGTTTAACCACTTTCGACTAGGTATTCCCTGTTTGTCATTATTGTAAAAATGTTTTTAAGTTTTTTAAGACCTTTTTCTAAAAATAAATCTAAATTACAATAGCTTGTCAGCTATTTTAACTATTTGTTTAAACCTTACCATGGTCCTTACCATGGAACAGACTGGGAAACACAATAACAAGTTTTTCCAGAATCAGATGCTTCTATCTTGCCTCGGTTTTCCCCACCACAATTCAAGATTAATAATGTATTTCCATTTCAATAAAACGTTGGAATTTGTCTTAGTCTGTGTGCTCGGGGTAGACAAAAACAATCCAATGCAAATACACATCAGCATAAACACATAACAATGCTCATAACTAAATAAATAAAACATTCCACTCTGCAGTGCAGTTTTGAGCTTGGCACTGAGTAGGCCTATCATAATAATTGCCTACTCGTAGTTATCTGAGTTAATCACAATAATATATATTTGCATAATTCCATTCCATCCGTATGAATTAATCTGTTTTGTTTTCCCTTTTTCTCGAATTAACAAATAGCAAGCTTACAATGCGCTGCGATGTGAGGGGTTGTGAGTTTACAGATTTTAGTAAGATTATATTATTGCCTTTCCGAGTTGACTTTGTTTCAGCTTGTGCTTTTTTGTGTTTTATTCTTTCTTTAATTCTTATGCCTTTTTTATTTATCTCTCCCGTCCCCTGGCCCCCACACACGCATGTAAAGCAGTTTTTGATTACAAAGCCTAAAAGACACATTCTGTTCCAATATTCAATGTCAAAAACACAATGAATTGACTGAGAAAGTTTCATATGACCTAAAGAGACCAATATCTCTCTTGGGTAGAGTAAAACTCATCAATTGGCTATATTGCCCAAGTTTCTCCATCTATTTAAAAACCTCCCAATACCTATTTCAACCCCATTTTTTAAAATAAAATATAAAGTATCTTCACCTCATTTACTTGGTATAACAAGTCACCAAGATACAGGTTCTTTACTTACCATACTGTGCTGGCGGTCTAAATTTACCCAATCTTAAGCTTTATTACTCTGCATGTAAATTAAATAAAATTAAACAATGGTTTTCAAATACTTCAAGTGCATGGACAAGGAATGAGTCTTATGATCTATCACCTTATGAAATTAAATACATTCCTTATTTTGAGTCCGTAGCAGTCAAACGCATTACTGGCAATCCTATTGTATTAAATAGCTGGAAAATCTGCGAAGATATAAACACATTTGTGAAATATAAGGAGTTTACTATCCCCATTTACTCCAATATGGTACAATCCTTCCCTCCCAATCCTTTACTCCAATATGGTACAATCCTTCCCTCCCAATCCTTTACTCCAATATGGTACAATCCTTCCCTCTCAACAACCTTTAATGACGGGGGCACGGTGGCACAGTTGGTAGTGCTGTCACCTCACAGCTAGAAGGTCCTGGGTTCGATTCCCGCTCGGGGCGCTGTGGGTGCTGGCGGCGTGTTCCCTCCTCCGCGTCATCAGTGCCCATACCCGAAGGCGGGGCTGGCGAAAGGGCCTTTCTGTGTGGAGTTTGCATGTTCTCCCCGTGTCCCCTAGGGTAGGTACCCTCACAAAAACATGCAGTAATCCTGGTCTCTAAACTGCCTCCCCCTGGCCAGCCGGGGCGCCTGATGGAGGGGAAAAGAACTGGTTGGAATAACGTGTTCCTTCCACGCGCTACGTCCAACCAGGGAAACTCCCCCCTGTCAGGTGTAAAGGAGCAACTTGGACACTCAAGCATGAAGGAAGCATGAGTTAAGTCCGTTGCTCTCCCCAGGTTGGCGGAGGGTGTGTAGAGCCCAGGATCACATTAGATGATTGACACAGGGGTGAAAAATGGGTTACAAAAATCGTGGGATAAAAAATATATTAATTAAAAAAACAAAAAACAAAAAAACAACCTTTAATGACGATACCTTCAAACCCTGGCATGACGCAGGCATTAAATAAATAAATCACCGGTTTCCTCTCTTTTAGAGAAATACAAGATCTGTACGCTATCCCTTCTACTCATTTATTTCGTTTCTTTCAAGTTAGGCACATGGTCCAGTCTAAGCAACAGCCCCTTGCCGAACCTAAACTATCCAAAGTCGACTCACTTCTAAGGACATCTGTGTAGTCTTGCAGATCGATCTTTGGATTTTACAAGGTCCTTTTAGAATCTTTGCCAGTTAACACCGGAAATATTAAGAAATGGGAACAGGACCTCTCACTCGTCCAGATAAGTCCAGATTGGTCCTATATATGTGATAAAATACATACTTGCTCCTATAACCTTCGTCACAAGTTATCCCAATTAAAAAATTATACATACTACATAGGGTTTATTACATGCCAGAGAAACTCCATAAGATGAACAGTGAGTTGTCTTTTCTCTGTAAAAACCAGAGGGGGACCTTTATCCATATGTTTTGGTCATGCAGTGCTGTGTCATCATTTTGGCATTCAATTGTAGGTGCTGTTTCATCTTGCTTGGGGATTTGTTTCCCCCTTTCCCCTCGCCTATGCCTTTTTGGCACAGGTGGGGAGGACGGTTGGGACAGACACCAAAAGAAATACATTGACCTAGCTTTTCTAGCAGCAAAGAAATGTATTACCTTACATTGGAAGTCCTCTACCCCTCCTACAGTTTCACATTGGCTAAATGAACTATCCAGTTACACTCCTAGACGAAATAAATTATAATATTAAGAATAGGCAACAGGACTTTTGGAATAATCTCATATCACTGTCTAAACACTACTGTAGGCTCTGTCTGTTTGGCAGCAAAAAAAAAAGAGGTGCCTATTGTAAACTGAAATGTATAGCATGTTTTTCATGACTGTATGGCACTCTGAATAAAAAGATTATATAAAAAATAAGCACAATTAAGTCATTAATCGCAAATTATTTGAATGACACTCCTCAAGTAAAATGTCACGATGGCGACAGCCCTAGCACTGATGCTCTCTGGGAGGCGTGAGTTGAGTAGTGTGAGAGTTATCCTCCTCACACTCCAGTAATGGGACTGGGCTTTTATTGACAGCCGTGTGGTGTAGGTCACCCATGTCCCAGTTCTCCACAGCAGCAGGTGCACAAGACATGCGTTGTTATCACACTCTCCTAACAAGGAACACAAAAGGAAATCGGTGCCATTATGGCTTGTGTTTATGTCCTCTGGCCTTGATTTGATTTGAGATGTGGTCCTGGTTCATGTACAGTTTTCCTAGTGTTGTGATGAGAGGTGTGTTATCTGTCGTCATTATCAAGCTCATTTTTCTTCTTGTCTTCCACTCTTGTCTTTCGAGAGTTGCTTTATGTAAACTAGGCGAGGGCTTCGCCTTCTCCCTCTCTCTCCAGGGCTAAATGATTGCTGATATGGTGAAATGTCATTTTCCTCGCTCAGGCATGCCACATAATGGCACATTAGTGTGCCTTTGAAGGAGCCGTGCAGATGCGCGCTTGTGCTGCCGCAAGGGCTGTTTTGAATCACGGTTGGTTGTTGTCTGTTGATGCTTCTGGCCCTGTGTGTTCACAGAGAGAGCCTTTGCTTGGCTGTTTACTGTGAGCATCGCAGAGGGCGAGCTGGGCTTGCTGATCTCTTTCATCTCCATCCCCACAGAAACATCCTCATTGTTTGTATACTGTGGCTTCACGACAACTAGAGAATCGGTATCTACGGTGATTTCACAGTATTCTCTTTGTGTTGATTGAGTTTACCATTAACCATTTAACTCATTTAGGCCTGACCTCAAAATAAATAAAAAAAACCTTCTAAATCCTCCAGTTTTCTGAAATAAATATTTTCACGCCGAGTGGCGCGCTACGAGCTTGTAGGTCTGATCTACATACACTCATAATATATGCATTGTTTACAGTAGATCTTCGCCATTTTCTGAAAATCCAAAATAGCAACAGAACACCAGGATTCGGTGGTTAATCTGTTGCTTCTGTTAGTATTAAAAACGTCCCCCTTGTTTGGAAGTTTAGGTATTCCTGTCCACAGGATGCTTTTTTCTTTTCTTTCCTTTTATTTTTGGCTGAGTAGTAGTATTATGCAAGCTCTCTCTAATGCCCAGCGGCTTCATTGTGCAACTAAAAGCACTCACGCAAAAGTGATCACCTACCCACAGCTAGCATTGAATCTCTGAAAGTCTTTGCTTGCTCCACTTTTGTCAGACTCATCACACCTTAAATATTTAATACAAGACAAGGAAGTAAAGTAGAGAGCTATAAAAGTGTAATTCATTCCTCCTCTAAAGGTTTGCGACAGGTTACACAGCTGAAGTGAAGACTCCTGTCGATGACAGTGTGATACCCTACCATATTTTCTTATTACAAGACTATGCGCACCCACCCACACACAGCATGGTTGCACAATAGTTATGTGAAAACCAATCATGGGACTCCCGCAGATTAGATGTGTACCTGCATCTGAACTCGACAGTCGTGAATAATGCATGCATAGTTCTATTTCTGCGTCTCTACTCCTTCCCTAGCAACCCCCCCCCCCTCCCCCTCATACACACTCACTCCTCCCCCTATCCTCGGTGCCGCAGGCTTCCTCCCTCTCCGAAGACACAACCCTATGAGACTTAATCATCCCCTGCAGAGTGCCGACCCACTGCCAGTTCCCATCACACGTGACGTAACCACTTGTGGGGTGGGCAGGCTGGGGAGGGTGCCAGGGAAGGAGGGTTTCAGCACACCATGATTGTGATTCCACAGCAGATTGAACTAATAATATTAAATTAAATGAATATGTTGACGCTGAGCTCCGGGTGGCATACCTTTTTATCCACCCCTCTCTCAGAGGACTCACATTTGTTGCCATTTCCTCACTTGTTGCCCAACGCTTCCTCTCTCTCCCTCAGTTTCAGGGAAAACTAGAAAAAGTGCCCCTCGGGGCACAAGGCTCCACCAGGAAAGGTCAGGTTGTGGCCTCCTAGTGGCGCTATAATAGGCCAATGTGAAAACGGTGCAATTTGTTCTTACACCATTGATGGCAATTGGATGATGGCATTTTGTTCAAAAAAATCCACCTGTTGGTGGCGCTATAACAGGCCAATGTGAAATGTGTGGGATATATTCTTCAGCCTAGTAGGAAAGTCAGTGAAAGATTTCATGTAAATTGTACGCTGCCTTCATTGTTTCAAAAGGGCCAATCCTGCAAACTTTGAAAGCCAATGTTAGCCAATTAGGATTGAATATGTAATATCGGACAGATCCGTCTTAAGCACATGACTATAGAGATAGTGTGTAACGATCTGGAGGAGTAATATAAAAAAAATGTTTTTCCAAAGTCGACCTCCTGGTGGTGCTATAACAGGCCGTTCTGGAAAATTTGTGGCAGAGGTTCATCGTTGGCATCCAAAATTTGGCATTGACCGGGTTAATGGTGCCGGAGATTAGCTGTTCACGGATGGACGGAGTGCAAAACATAGACTCTCCCCATGCCTTCGGCCTGGTGGAGACAATGACTGGTTCTTCTGAATCAGGGTGTATACAATCAGCTTATGCTCTATTTACTTTGTCGACTTTAAGACCCCAAGGAGTCTATACTTGGTCTCCTCCCTTTTTCACTTGACACCAAACATTTTCATCTACAAACATCTACAAGCTCAAAACACATTGCATTGCCGCATTGTGAGCTTGTAGATGTGTTATTTTCATTGAATGTTTGCCTATTGTCACCAAGCTTTCTCCTACTATGACATGCGCAAAATAAGGATGCCAAGATTCATGTGGTTAAAACAACTGTTGCATTGTGCACATACAGTACGCCACATCTGTAATTCACATCTGGTTGTTTTCTCCCCCGTGTTTCCATAGGAAATGATCATAGACAAGGTGAACGGCCAGCCTGTCCCCCGCTACCTGATCTATGACATCATAAAATTCAACGTGAGTAGCCCTTGTCTGTTCACCTGTCACTCCTCCAGTCCCGACTCCTCACTGTTTGCAGGTCATAGCACTGTCCAAGCCTCATTAGCGGTCGCTTCTGCCTGGGGTTCAGCTGAGAGGAAATGAGAGGCGTGTCAAATTCTTTCAAATGCAGTTAGAATGTCTGCAGTCAGTAGTGGAGTTAATCAGAGAAAGGCGTCTTGTGTGGTGCATTGGCTTTTATTGATTTGGACACGCACACACACGTGCGTGCGTCCTTGAGGACAAGAGCAGGCTAATCTGTCCAGACTCCTACCTGTTAGCAGAGGTGTCAGTGCTGTGCTGGCCTAGATGTTGAGCGAGGGTGCAACTTTTTTTCCAGAGCCCCGACTTCCCAGTCTCTCAGGGCGCACGCCGCACACTCTTAACCACAAAGCCACTGAGCCGGTGTCTATTATACTCAAACTCACTCAATATGTGTTGATAAACTTTGGAGGTAACCCTCACCACTTGAATATGATTTATTATATCTGTCTGTATTTAGTTTTTGTTTTGTTCATCCTTCATTTGCAATCATTGGTGTCACACTGTCACTGCAGCTGAAAACAAAAATGCCTCATTGTTTTTCACAATTAAGTGATCAGTAAACCATGACTTAGCCAGACAAAGCACACACCCGCTTGCTCAACCTGTCTATTACACTCGATATTTAGTTCCCACATTCAACTTTTAAGTTAACTTTTACCACTTAAAAGTATTTCTGACTGCGCTTTTTTTAGGATATGAGTAGGATTGTAATGGATGTTGGAGCTTCTGATATTGTCAAAAGCGGTGACGCTCATTGGTGTCACTGCAGCCGAAAACAACGAAGCCTCACTGTTTTCGGCTGATTATCCCTCCGTCGCTCATTAGTTGTGACAGCCATAATTGCCACAGAGCAACTGTATAAAATGTGCAGGCTTAATTATGCGTTCTCTCATGTGATGTGTTGTCACATTCATTTTTCACCCTTACGTGATTTATTTTGCCCAAGGACAACAATCCACTGGCTGGTAATGGCTAAGCTTATCTAAATGCTATATATAACGGCAGGTCGGTCCAAAGATGAATGAGCCTGCACAGATGAAAAAAAGAAAGTGTGTGTGTGTGTGTGTGTGGGGTTGTCAAGTGGAAACCCTGTATGTCCAAAACCGTTACATTTCAGTCATTGGAATTATTTTGTCTCAATGTCTAAATGTTTATCAAACATACAGTGTCTTAACCCCAAATAGGTGGGAACCTGGCAGGTCGCTATTCTTTTTTCAAAAATGGCAGAAATAACTGATCTACAAACTAAAAACAGCTGTTCCTGAGCTTGCAGCTATTTTGTGACACGGCATCTCTCTCATTACACGGCAACAAAGGGCATAATTTAAAAAAACCATAAAATGAATGGAATAAGCACATAGAAGGTTTCTGCCTGAAAAGCGACGCTATCTTTGTCTGTAACCTCCCCTCCATTGATCAGAGGATCGATCACACGAGCAAGTGGCTCAATCAATGCCCTAGTGGCGAAGGGGAACGTCTTTGTGAGGCAGAGCAGAGGTTGGAGTCTCCATGGGGGCATCCCTCAACGCCATCAATAAAGCTGTGTTGTATTGATCCCAGTGTGGCCATTATTGGCCTTCTCCATTATGTGGTCCGTGCCCTGCTCCTCGCCTCGGCACGGAGTAGGCGCCACCCCAGGATGGAAACCCAGCAGGAGGGGGAACACACCACCCACCAGGCCTTGTGTGCCCTGAAGTGACACTAAACACATAACAACTTGTTTGGGAAGTCAGACAGGCCAGCAGACACCCGAGTTAGCGATGCGAGTGGAGTGTGGCGGCAGGGATTGTGTCCTCTCTAAGGCCAGGATGGCTTCGTGTGCATGATAGCTTCATCCAGATTAGGAGAACAAGGCTTTTCACTTGCTTTTTGCTGAACATTGGAAGAGGTTATGTCAAAGTGCAGCTTGTAGATTGAAAAAAAGGCTCAATTAATTCTAATAATAATAATAAGACATGCATTGCGGGGTGCTCTTGCAGCACAGTGTGTGCCTCTTGAAACATGACATTGGTTGACCTGGACTGTCAACCCTGAAGACTTGGAGGTGGGTTGTTCTATTTCAGTGGTTGGCTGTGGAATTAGACGAGGATTTTTGTCTTCCTGCAGCAATGCTGTTTTGTGTCAGCACTGAGTAAATGCCTGTCAGTCAATGTCAGCTCTCCCACTGTGGAGGAATTGACAAGCTGTCTTGATGTTCCCACAACTATTCATATACTATCACAAGACGTATTATAATATTGAAAGCCATTATAATGAGATTAAATGTGTCAATTTTGAGTTCAGAACCTGAGATCAACATTGGCGTTCTGCCATCTTTTCCTTGACCTAGTTATCTTTCTTTGATATTTCATTAGACGTGACATTAAACAAAGCGAGCAGAGGATGAGATGAGTATATAAGGGCTCTTAACACCCACTGCAGAGGTGGTGGGTGGGAGTAAATTGCCTCTTGACATCTCCTGCCCTGTGTGCTGAGGCACAGATCGTCGGCTGCTTTGTCACACCTTACTTGCTCTTTATTCCCCTCCACCTGAGAAGTTGAGCGAGGTGGCGGCTAAAGTTTGTGGCTAGGCAAGTTTGTTCTGCAAGCGTACTGCCGTTTCCATAGACACATCGTCACAGCGTACTGCCGTACACTCTGGGTTTCCATAGACACATCGTCACAGCGTACTGCCGTACACTCTGGGTTTCCATAGACACATCGTCACAGCGTACTGCCGTACACTCTGGGTTTCCATAGACACATCGTCACAGCGTACTGCCGTACACTCTGGGTTTCCATAGACACATCGTCACAGCGTACTGCCGTACACTCTGGGTTTCCATAGACACATCGTCACAGCGTACTGCCGTACACTCTGGGTTTCCATAGACACATCGTTTCACTGCTAACACCAAAACATTTACTGATAGATAACAGTGTCTCCAAAGTGTATTGAAAACACACAGGTATTAACAGTTAATAATCCCTCTTTTTGCCCTTGGCAGTATTGACGTAGTGAATTAATTAATCTCCAACTACCGTTGACGTTATTGACGTGGTTGTTTTATTCCCTATAATTGGGGGGTTTGTTTTAAATAATGTAGCAACTTTTAGCATTTTGATTTGTGCAAACACATCTGTATCGGCCCATTCTATTCTAGTTTTTAGATTAATCCGCATCGGTTCGATTAATCAATCAGACCGATTAATTCATCGGTCTGTCTTTGCAGATAAACAAGCCTAAAGTAATAGCTTGAACAGATCTACAAGCTCACAATATTAAATATATAGGTATTTAAGTTAAATCGCACTTGCCTAAGCCTGCAGTGCAGACACCCTGTTACATGTATTTTTGGACAAAATTATTATAATTTTTCAATACAGAATGAGATAATATCGGTTATCGACCATAACGGCAATTAATTATATTTTATATCGATTTCAGCCAAAATGTCTCATCGGCACATCCACATTTATTTGCCATCACTGTTGACTTATTTATATCCATACTATTAAGTCATTCCCTTAAAAACATATTTAATGTATTTGCTAAATAGTTACTGTATCGATTTCAATTGAATCGTATCGCCATAATGAACCAATATCGTCCATGTATAGTATCGTCAACCATTTATCGTGATACATATCGTACCGCATATCGTTACACCCCTACTTTTATATCATACATTGTTGGCTGGCTCATGTGGTTAATGAAATGAAACCATTGGCAATGAATGGGCTATAGCTATGAAGTAAGCTGCTCATTACATGTCTCAGAACAACAGGTTTATCAGGCCCCTTGCAGCCTGCTGCTCCTGCAGAGGCCTTACAGTTCTATAAGAACCCCCTTCACCTCAATGGGGCCCAGGCCAGGCGGGGCACACACTACTGAGCTAGTGGAGATAGACCTTGTTTTATTTATCTTTATCTTACTCTGCAGCACAGGGCAATCCTTCTTTACTCTGCAGCACAGGGCAATCCTTCTTTACTCTGCAGCACAGGGCAATCCTTCTTTACTCTGCAGCACAGGGCAATCCTTCTTTACTCTGCAGCACAGGGCAATCCTTCTTTACTCTGCAGCACAGGGCAATCCTTCTTTACTCTGCAGCACAGGGCAATCCTTCTTTACTCTGCAGCACAGGGCAATCCTTCTTTACTCTGCAGCACAGGGCAATCCTTCTTTACTCTGCAGCACAGGGCAATCCTTCTTTACTCTGCAGCACAGGGCAATCCTTCTTTACTCTGCAGCACAGGGCAATCCTTCTTTACTCTGCAGCACAGGGCAATCCTTCTTTACTCTGCAGCACAGGGCAATCCTTCTTTACTCTGCAGCACAGGGCAATCATTCTTTACTCTGCAGCACAGGGCAATCCTTCTTTACTCTGCAGCACAGGGCAATCCTTCTTTACTCTGCAGCACAGGGCAATCCTTCTTTACTCTGCAGCACAGGGCAATCCTTCTTTACTCTGCAGCACAGGGCAATCCTTCTTTACTCTGCAGCACAGGGCAATCCTTCTTTACTCTGCAGCACAGGGCTATCCTTCTTTACTCTGCAGCACAGGGCAATCCTTCTTTACTCTGCAGCACAGGGCAATCCTTCTTTACTCTGCAGCACAGGGCAATCCTTCTTTACTCTGCAGCACAGGGCAATCCTTCTTTACTCTGCAGCACAGGGCAATCCTTCTTTACTCTGCAGCACAGGGCAATCCTTCTTTACTCTGCAGCACAGGGAAATCCTTCTTTACTCTGCAGCACAGGGCAATCCTTCTTTACTCTGCAGCACAGGGAAATCCTTCTTTACTCTGCAGCACAGGGCAATCCTTCTTTACTCTGCAGCACAGGGCAATCCTTCTTTACTCTGCAGCACAGGGCAATCCTTCTTTACTCTGCAGCACAGGGCAATCCTTCTTTACTCTGCAGCACAGGGCAATCCTTCCAATGACCACTTTCTAAGAAATAGTGACAATGATCCACTTTACTGCGAGCAAAAAAAACTGTGCAGTGTAGGATAATTCCTTTGAGTTCAAACGAAAAACTAAAACTAAATCCCTTTTCTCCCTATTCTCTATTTTCTCCCCTGACTTGGCTGTAACAGTCTTTTTTATTTATTAATTCAACTTCTTTTAACACATACGTAAAATTGACAGAACTTTGATTGATAGACAGAATCCGACGCCTGGATCATCCGCAGATTTATATTGTAAACTGACTCACTGACTGAACCCACTGTTGTCATAATCATCCCCTAAAAGTAGTCTGACCAACAGCCAGTGTTGACCCTGATATATTTTTACTAATAATATGTAATGACTACTAATGAGAGACATTTTAAATATGTGTCTGCAAAGAACTAGCTGTTGAGAGAATAAAAGCAAGAAAGAAGTTCCTTTTATTCATGACCGAGTATTTCCGGTGTGCCTAAATGATTAAAAATATGATGTTGCTATATACTGCACACACACACGCACACGCACACACACACACACACACACGCACACACACACACACACACACAGGGAATGACTAATTTGGTCCTTGTGCGCAATGCAACAGTACTTTTAATTAATGTACCAATTTGAAACGGCTGCCTATATCTTGCACCATAAAATGTGTTATTTACATTATCTCGTGTCCATGTGGCAAGTACTATGTGGGCAAAACTAAATGTGTCCTTAAGGTACTAAAGCAGAACTTCTCAGCTCCATAAGATGTAAAAGAAAAGCACTTACTGTTTCAGCACACTTTATTGAGTTACATGGGCAATTGAGCATAGAGAAAGTGGTTTTCCTAGAAGAGGGGGTGACTTCGATTTTCAAAAAGGTCATAATGGATCTATTCCCTGATGAAGACTTGTCATGACAAAATGTTGGTAGAGTTTATTTTGTTTTCTTGCATTGTAGCAATATATAATACTTCCCCTTTGGTTGTTATTGGGGTTTGCTACGTTACATGTGCATTTGCAGATGGTATACGTCGATTTTTTCCTCTGCATTTAACTCATCCTAACTATTAGGAGCAGTGGCTGACATTAATACAGCAGCACATGAAGTTAAGGGTTAAGTGCTTTGCTCATGGTCACTTCAATACATAGACTGGGTGGACCCAACCGACAGTGAACCAGTGACCTTTGGATTCCTAGATGGCCTGTCTACCCACTCAGCTACGACCCACCCCACAGCCCACACCCACATTCATACATTGAAAAGGGGAATTCCGCTAGCTGTAAGAATTGTTATGTTATCTCTGTCACGGACACTCCTGCATAATTATTTTGTGAAAACGTTAATCAATGCCCTACAGTCATACACCCAAGAATGTTCTGTGTGAATGTTTGTAACTGGCTCCCCATGGGTCCTTCATGGGGTTTCCCATGATGCATTGAGCTTGTCGATCTGCTATTTTTTTAATATTTGAAAACTTCTTAAAAACGTAAAAAATTAAATAAAGAAATAATGCACACATTTTTCTTGTCCCTAGCGTTAAACAACCCAGATGGGAGCTTGCGCACAATGCTGCTTCTCACTGGTCCTTCTGCACTGCCTATATGTCTTTGATTTCAAATTAGCTCAGAGAATCACTAAGCTTTCAAACAAGATCCATCTTTTTTTGGGTCTCTTTTTTTACGCCTTTTCTCTCATAAAGAAGGCTTCATTTCTGTTCCCACAGCTTCCCTCTTTTTTAACATTTCATGCATGCGTGTATATATATAGACACACTTTTTTCTTCTACTGTAAAGTGTTCCCTTAAGAGCTGTTCTATAATTCACAGAATTGTACCTTGACAGATCGGATGCTTATTGCTTTCTGCAAACAAGTTGGCTTCTTCAACAGATTCAAAATGTGTCCATGGGGATTCATAAAATTCACCTTCACATCATAAAGGCAGATTTACCAGAGTGAGTGTAGCACCCATGATTACGGTACATGTGCATTCCCTACTGAACAGGCATGGACTGTACATGCTGTCAATCACTCACACTTACATCTTGTTCAGTCCTGATGACACTGATGACAGATGGTGCAGAATGTGTGGGACATAACAGTTGTTCTAGGAACAGTCACTGCACATTCACTGAAAATGAATGTTGGGCAAGACACCTTGTATCTCCGTATTTCTTTTTTTAAATTAAGGCCTTTTTTAGACTTCATTGTATGACAGTATTGCGCAAAAGCAGCAACAATGGCAGTTCTACAAGCTCACAGCATGTCATGATGCGACATGTGAGCTTGTAGATCTGCTATTTCTACCTTTGAAAACATTTTGCAGAATGTTTTTGAATGGTTGACACTGACAGCTATAATGACATGCTTAAAGTAGAGACATCAGGTTGAAAGTGCTTAAGTGCGTCTGTGGCTTGGTTGTCTAAATATTTATGCAATGAAATGTTTTTGAAAAGGTTTTCTGAAAAGTAACAGTTTTAGATGTGCAATTTCTTCGAGCCGACACTGATTATTTGTGTCATGGCTTCAGTCAGAGCCATGAATGTGCAGGGTAGTGATGCACAGGCCGGCTTTGGGAGCTATGGGAGCCAACCCACCCCGCAAAACAATATATTAAGCAATGACCTGCCCGCCCCGCAAAAATAAAAAGTAGCCTACCGATTGGCTTTTCAACAGGCAGCAAGTCCAGTCCATTCAATCGCGACAGAGAGAGGGGAGGGGGGACTGGGCTATTTCCCTATCAATTTACATCCCTGATGTTGTTCTGTTGAATTTAGATTTTCTGTCAATGTTTCTATCATTCTCTTAACATCGCTCTGAAAGGGATCCAAACGCTGATGGTTGGAAATTATATATTTATCATCATCATCATCATACTATAATTCAGTCAATGTCTGTGTGTGTCTGTCTGTGTGTCACTGTGACTGCCGTAGCTCCTCACTGCCTGCACCAATCACTCCCACTTTTCACACAGGTATGGACCATAATAATATGGAGGTCTTAACGAATTTCACACATTTGACAATTTGACACATTAATGATTAATAATGAATTTATGAATGAATTAAAAATGAGAAAACGCACCCAGGGCGCAGTACCCCCTGCGGCCACAAGGGGGAGGGGGTATATCTCACAACGGGTAAGGGCTAGTAGTTATAATTAATCATAGTTATTGTTATTTAGGAGACACATGATTGTCTACTTACACTGTACTACTCTATCCCTGGACTAACGGTAGGGGTTGGCACTGTTGAATAAATAACATTTATTAGCAATTTTCCGGCACAAAGGGATCATTATTTCATAATCACAATCATTTTATTGTTAGATTGAATTAGATTGTTAAAATGTTTTGTTAAAATGTTTTGTTTTGTTTTTTGTTTCCTGATCGCGTGTAATCCTTTTATCCTCAAATGTTGCTTTTTATGCCATTTTAATTGCCTTCCCCAAGTACTATAATCTAAACAAATGTTAGCTGAGCTGTCTCACACAAGATGAAATGAACAGAAATGTTAGCAGCAACTAACCCACAAACTGGCTGCCCAGACCCTCCTCCACTTAAATAGACCATTTAACAGTCAGGAAAAAAAACCCTGCAGATTATGCAGTGAATTTGAGCAGTTTTCTTTGGCACAGGGCCCTAGCGCAGCACAACTGTCATTGTCCGTTTACAACCCAAACAGTAGTATTCTTTACGGGCAAATGCACTTGCACCCATCTGTGCGGCCAGGGGCTTGTTGGTCTTAAAATGAGGTGTGGCTAGGAAAATAGCTTGTGCATTGCTATTTTAGGGGGCAGTGTAAAAAATATGAAAGGGATTAAGCTTTAACTTTGTCTAAAGTTCACAGTCTTATTTAAAGAGCACATAGTAAGATTTGAACCAGACTATATATAACTAGCTGGTTCACAATGTGTGTACACTGTGCTCGCAATCAAATATCAAATAGATCTGAATTGACAGGGTGTCACTCATCTCACTACAATACAACAGAACATCACAGAGAGAATGGAATATGGATTCTAAGAATAAGAGGTGGAGGAGAGTCAAATATCTTGAATTGCTGTTCATTTTAACTTTTATTAAATTTATTTGTGTTTTTTTAATGAATAAAAACAGCACTATAACATGAAAGTATTCGTACAAATGCATGGTAGGGAAATATGTTCATGGTAGGCACCGCAACATTTACACTTATTAGCCCACAGACCCCCATTTGAAGTATGAAGGCTCCCCAGTTTGACCACAAACTATGGACAGTCGCACAGGTACTCCCAAATGTATTTTGTGAGTCGCACAGATTGTGCGCATTTGCATCCAAAATGTGCACAATTCTGAGCTCTGGCTTGAGAAAACTCACGGCTTTTGCAAGCTGTGATGTTGTGAGCTTGTAGATTACTGTAGCTGTTTTCGCCGGAGCGCGCACTTTATGTCCCCAAAAGCATGTTTGAATTGTTTGAAATTTCCGCATTTGCGGTGCCGCCTATGGCTGAACATGTAATTGCTTTGGGCTCGCCGTTGATTAAACCACTCGCAACATGTGAATGAAATTTGGGGTGGATTGGATATTCTGTCGGTGATTTGTGTAATTTTTTTGTAAAACAGGCCCCTTTGGATGCCGATTACAGCTGAACGATACTTACTGAAAATTCTGGCTGTGGCGTTTTCATCGGATAGGTCCAGAGATCATGTGTAGCGATTTGTGAGATTTGCACAAAAGCTGTAGGTGGAAGTGCAAAAAGTGTGTTTTGAAGAAAATTCTAAATGGCGGAAAATCTATCCTGACGCAAATGGGCGTGTTGGGGAGATGAGTCATGATGACTCAAATCCAGGGAAAGTGACATTTTGATTGTACAACCTACGGTTCAAGATGTAAAGTGGGTTTTTATAGCGCCACCATGAGGCCGACTGATGTAATTATTTATTACATTCATTTTAATAATTATTATGAACTTCCCTCCAAGTGTTGTGACTGTAGCTCTGACTGTTTCTGAGAGAAAAATACTTGATGTGAGTTTTCGCATTTTCCCATGTAAGTGGATGGGTAATTGTAATGCACTAATACATTAATTATTAATCAATAATTTGTAAAATCGAAAAAAGGGTTTCGTTACGCCCTCCATATTATTACGGTCAATGCCTGTGTGAAAAGTGGGAGTGATTGGTGCAGGCAGTGACAGTGACACTCAGACACACATTCAGACATTCAGACATTTGGTTAATTATAGTATGATGATGATATTAATCATCAGGTATCATTATGGTGTGAACAGCCCTTGACATCGCCATCCGTCATGGATGTCTCTTGGACTGCTATGCATTGCCATGCAGGAGGCAGAGCTGTACAGCTGTTCCACTCCATGCTTTGACAAGTGGTTTAAATGAAGAGAATGAGCATGTGATTATTAAGTTCATATGACAAGATATCACAGATGTCTCTTGGACATAAATTAGGGCACATTACACGGCACAAGAAGGCTTGATTCTGAACAGCATGCCCAAATACACATTATGTGAGCAGCAGGGAACTTGTATTTTCCCTGTCTGTCTCCTGACATCATTATATCCCTTTTGCCATTGTGCAGCACTTCTGGTTATTCCTGAAGACAAGGACACACTCACTCACTACCTTCCCCCACGTCAATTTCACCTCCGCATTGGGTCCCTGCTGTATATCTCATCTCATCCCTCAAGCAGATCTTTTACCTTTTGCAGAAAAAGTTTTGCGTCTCCTCCAACTGTAATATAGTTACATATTACTTTATATTACTTTTCAACTGGGCACCTTCCACCCGCAAAAGACTGGGGGTGCTATAAACAGATGATTCAACACGTTTAGACAGTGTTTTTTTGCACACGCAAAGTTTACAACGGACATCAATATACTTGGCATCTTTGACAGACAAGAATGCAAAATAATACCGATACAGTTCTCTGTCATGTCTGTCTGTCTCTGTTGTTTTTTGGAAGTGAAGTGAGTGTGACTGACGGTCGCATAGACGCATACGCTATGTCATAACTGTGCGCAGGCTGTGCAGACTAACAAAAACAGATCTACAAGCTACAACGCATCTCTGTTTTTACCCGTTGATAGCTTGTAGATCTGTTCTATTTTTGCATGCCATGCAACAACCATCTATGAGTGCATAACTGAACGAATGAACAAAAAGAAATGACGAGTAACGAGCAACGAAGTGTGTTTTGGCGGTGTAAATAGTTATTAAACTTATTATATTACTATTTCTGCAGAGTAATTCGTTATACTACTTGTTAGAAGTAATACTATTACAGTAATATGTAACTAGTAACTCGTTAGTGCCCAACACTGCTCATGATTGAGAGACTTTGTGCTTTAAGTGAAGTTCATCAAGTGGAAAGGGTTAAATCCAGGCATGCAGTAATAAATTTAACTTGCATACTTCAATGTTGTCATTACTGGTTTTCCCTGGAATAACTTGTATAACTGCCATTTCAGAAACTGAATTCACATAGAAAATAGTTTCATCATCTTCCATGAAGAGCTCTCGGCTATTTTTTGTGTTGCAATGCAAACACTACAATCTACAAAGCTCTCCTGTCATTTTAGATCTGTGTCTACTAAAACGATCTATACTAAACATCAGCTGAACAGACTCCCATTTTGAAACCGGAAATGGCCTGCACATTGTACAACTCAGTTATCGCCAAAGTGAATTCCACCAAGCTCCTCTCCTCCAGTTTACACGGAAAGCAGTTCCGGCAGACAGACATAATCTTTTAATTTAGCTCTTCTCAACCAGCCAAATTAATGAGAAACCGCAGGCGAGAGCGTCGGCTTTCATTGCCCTTTACTTCCCCCATACTCTCAGTGGACAGACAGATGGGCTTGGTGGAACCTTGGCTTGGCCTTGGTGGCCCGACCCGTTTGGTGGAGGCTGTGACGGCTCCGGACAGCCGATGGCTGATTGGTTGGACAGTTGGTGCTCTTCTATTCACAGTTACTGCATGTGGCAACAGGCAAAGGCATAGAGTCCTGTTGTCATAGCGACATCAAAGACAGGATGATTGCACTGTGCACACTAGGTTTGGTGTCAATATTGTAGCAACTATACGGTCAGTCTTCTCAGCCCCACGAGGATGCTTCTCCTCCAGCTCATGATTATTCAGACCATAACACTGTTACCATGGCAGTGGACTGGCACTTTCTTTTAGGTTTCATTTTCATTGACGTACAAGACATTTCCAAAAGAGATTAGTGTTAGTTTGCAGTTTGATGACCTTGGAGAAATAAATTACTGAAAACCACAAACTAATCTTTCATGACTTGGAGATTTTTCTGTATTGGGATAGTAAAACCTTGAACTTTATTATGAAAATAAACTATATTGCTTTTTATATTGGTAATAATATTTCATAGATTCATTAATGATTAGATTGTTGTTTTTTTGTTTTTCCCAGGGACAGCCGGTTGGCCAATGTGACTTCAACATCCGCCTGTTATGCATTGAGAAGGAGATAATTTCTCCCAGAATGGAGAAGATGAAAACAGGCCAAATTGACAAAACGAAGGAACCCTTCAGTGTCCGAGCCAAGCCCTTCTTTGACATTCACGCAGCACGCAAGGTAAAATTTTACACTGTGAAGTCGTAAAGTATTAAAAAGGTATTAAATTAATTTATGTGAAAATAAGGCCTTTTATTTATGTGAAAATAAGGCCTTTTAAAGGACAACAAAAACAAAGAAAGTCATATAGACCGTTTATCTTTACTAATCTCCTGTCTGTCTCCACTTACTGTACTGTACTGCGATAAAGGCAAAAAGCCATGTTGTCACTTGTAGTGCAGGGCTACAATAATTAGGGTCATAAGCGGCGATCATCGTCCTATGCATGAGATGACGATGTCAGCTGAGGTATAGAGCGTCGCAGTCCCGTCCCCTTTCATGACGACCACAGGCCCGGAAAAGCATTTTGAACATTTCTTTAAAACATTTCTTTAAATACCATACGTGTGTGTGTGTGTGTGTGTGTGTGTGTGTGTGTGTGTGACTGTGTGTGACTGTGTGTGTGTGTGTGTGTATATGACACACTCTTTAGGGTTTAACTCCTTCTGGAGGGCCCAGACTTCCACATATTCTCTGGATATTTTCTGGTTAATTATGTTCAGTTCCCAAGGCACAGTACAAGAGTCTTGTGTCTTTTTGCTGTGAGAAGCTGCTCAGCCTCCCACCAAGACCTGCACTTCTGCCCTAACAAGGGGTCTGCTGAGGGGCAGCGCACAATTAAAGCCATCTTTTGCTCAAGACGGGATCAGTGGGAAATGTTGGCTCTTTACATTCACAGACAATCAAAGTGTGCAGAGGGGCCGGCAGTTATGGAGCCGTCATTACATCTTTCTTCAACCAGCCCCCATCACTGCTATCTTTGTGGTCTTGTTTTTGGTGCTGCGTGAACTGCAGAGAATGAGCGTCTGGGTTGCAGAGTGTGAGTGTCTGGGTTACTTCTGCTCAAAACCCTGTACTGTCTTCACTTCTGAAGGCCTTTATGAAAAATCCCCCGTTGTCCGTTTTGGGGGGTTGTTGATGAAGAAATTCTAGAAATGAAGTCATTGGAACTTTGACTGGATCCTCACTGCCTCATTGTTCCATGCAGTGGCCATCTGCTTCGCATACAGCCATATCTCTGTTGTAGGGGACTTGAAAAGGACGGAACTGGAATCTACTTCATTAATTCATAGCAGCAGAACTCTCCACTCTGTGGCATTGCTTATTGGCCAGACATTCCTTTAAATGATATTTGAAGGAGCCGCAGGAGTTGTGTGATGGCTTTTGTCTGTTGCTAGGCTGCTGTTTAGTGTCTCTGCCGCTTGAGCATGCATGGCACATTCAGACGGGCCCAAAGGGGGGACCATTATTCTTTTGTCTTTCAAATTCTTATCTACTGGCAAAATTACCTTGTGTAATTAAGGCCCGGCCCTATCTGGACCCTCATCAAACCCTGTAAACTCAAGACACTGCCCCACTGCCACCCTTAGATCTCCATATATGGAGCTGACCTGTTCTAACATTCCATATGTTGATCTGACCTCATCAAACCCTGTACACTCAAGACACGCTCCATATATGGCCAGACCTCATCAAACCCTGTACACTCAAGACACTTCCCCCGCTGCCACCCTTGGATCTCCATATATGGAGCTGACCTGTTATGACATTCCATTATGTTGATCTGACCTCATCAAACCCTGTACACTCAAGACACGCTCCATTTATGGCCAGTACAGAATTCATTACATATGTTGATCTGACCCCCCATGCCAAAGCGCCAGCAGTCTGCCGGGGCGAGGTCGCTTCTCGTCCTCTGGGCTTCTTACTGGTATATTGAGATTATATATTTGGGGAATTTTCCAGTGTACTGTGGTGTGACGGACTAGATGTATGCAGTGCGGAAGATAATTTATGAGTAAAAAATTCTGGTTGCATAACAATATCTGGCACTCATAGCATTTCAGTAGTTCAAGGAGACTTTTTCCCCTACATGCCCACGGCATGATTAGGTACGCTATGCACATGCAAGAGCTATACTGCACTTCTATGTATGCTATATAATATCATAACGCCGGTAAAGAGAGGAAATCCATCTCCCTAAAATGTCATCATTTTTGATGTTGTAGTACTAGTATATCATTGCTGGCTATGAAGCTGGGTTCTTGGCATTATGCTAGCTACAGTAGACTGTACATCCTAAAATGTGAGTGTAAAATGTATGGTATAAAATGGCCCAAATGTAACCAAATGGACCCCCAAATGGATCCATTTGGTTACATTTATACACTCTCACATCTCAGGATTTTAAAGTGTGCTTATCTACAGCTGTTCTTGTGACTTGTATTGTGTGGTCAGTCTGGAGCACTGTATGAAAAGCAGGCAGCAGATAAGCTTTGTGAATGTTGTTCATTAGCCCTTGAATTACATGTGCGCTTTCATTCAGAGCGTGTAGATAATGGGCCCACTCCAGCGGCTGCACAAAGACGTTGAATATTGTCTAATTTGAAGTGGGAAACAAACAATGTTCCAGAAGTATGCCTAATTCATTTGTTGCATGCCTCGGCAGCGTAATTTTGATTGAGGTGGAGAAAACCATACTCTCTTTTTATTCAGTGATTAGTGTTTTGGAGAGAAGTTCAGGTATTTGTAAGCGGTACAGCCTTTGAATGGACACGCTGGCAAAATTGTCTGTTTGAAGCCAGTTGCAGTTTTACCTCTGCTGTGAATAATATACGCTTGGGTACTTTTAGTGTGATGCTGACCAAGCTTGTGCTGTTCGCTGTACAGCATGTGCTGGAACGGAGACCAATTTTCTCATCTCCCAGCATTAGGTGGATCAAAAAGCTTATTTTGCATGTTGCTTTTTAACCCATTCTGACCTGAGATCAGATTTTAACAATGTCTTCCATATCCTGACAGTTTTCTGATTTTTCAGAATGAGCTTGTAGATCTGCTATTTTTCAAAAGCTAAAGCATAACGTAATGCTAATACAAAAAGGGGTTCCCGCCCAAAATGGGTTAAGAGTAAGGATTTCCAGCTATTGTTGTTTTGTGAATCAAACGGTAATCTTTATTTCTGTATCAATATGCAAGGACTTGCCATAGACAAATGTGGTGAAAAAGTCAAATGAATCCTTCACAAGTTTTCCCCCTTAGGTACGGCGATGATAATTTATGCAAATTTCCAAAGCAACTCCTCCAACCTATCATACATATTCATTTGGTGCTAGAAAAGGCTATAGTCGATTAGGTGCAAGGAGGGCTAACCTCATCCTTTGCTCCGGATCATAAATAGTTTTCTAAAGGGCAATGTTGTTCTCCCATCCAGTGAGGTAGATTTGTAGTCCTTACCTGTAACTCTGAAATGGATGCTTGGTAAATGAGTTTACCAAGGAGCCATATCTTGTGATATATTTTAGTGTGTGTGTGTGTGTGTGTGTGTGTGTGTGTGTGTGTGTGTGTGTGTGTGTGTGTGTGTGTGTGTGTGTGTGTGTGTGTGTGTGTGTGTGAGAGAGATATTCAGTGGTGTTGTGAGATTTACTTTTATGTTTTTTCTTGCATGCTGCAAGGACTGGTTAAGCAGACCTAATTGGATTTGTGGCACTGTAGCATGTTCAAGAGGCTGTTAATTCCCACTTTCACACATGAATTAAATCTCCAATTGCTGACGTTACATTTACTGGCACATTGCAATATACCGTATGTCAGGTAAAGTTTTATTATAGTCCAATATAACTCGTCATGTCCCAAAGGGCTGCAACAATAATGAAAACCTAGCTCTGGTCCATAGCTCGCTCTAATGACATTGCATTAGAGCAGAGGTTTTCAACCGGTGGTCCGTGGCCCACTGGTGGTCCTTGAAGGTATTGCATGTGGTCCCTGACCATTAACTCAGTAATGTAGGAAATTGAAGATTTGTTTTTATCGACCACTAGTTGCTGCACTAAATGCCCTGATGATGTATGATGACACATCAATGTTGTCAGCATGGGAAGTCTATCAATAACTTCCACAGAAAAGGGAATTAGAATTTCAAAGTAAAGTGCAGGCCTACCACGCATTGACTGGTTGAGTCACCATTATTAGGAAATGTGCCCATATAACTATGCAATCGCATGTGTCTGTTGTATGAGTTTATGGAAGGTTACGAGAAAGGCAACCGTGGGAAAGGTATAGATCAGTGGTTCTCAATCTTTTTGGAGCTCCGGACCATTAGAATGTCAGTTAAATAATGACTGTTAAGGGCTTGATTTAATTCACGTCAAATTAAATGAAGCCCCTAACAGTCAATATTTCAGCTTTTTCCCCCCACACCACGCCCATATCCCCCCCACCCAACACAAGTGGTCCCCAGGTTGATTCTTAGTCCCTGGTTCACCCCTGCCCACATTGACAGGCTGGAGTGGCTTAGGGTCGACAACAAGGTACAGCATCTTGCGACGCGTTGAGCAGAACAGATCGGCTTGCGTTCGGTAAACAACACCGTCATATGCAAAACAAGTTAACAGGCGCGAACAGAAAACAGCATGTTTTCTGCTTTGTGCAAAGAAGATCCTCCTGGCTTGATTCGGATCAAACTACCGGTATGTGTGTGAAAGAGCCTTCTGAACAATGGGAATGATCAAGTCAAAACAACGCAATGCTCTCAGTGACAAGCACCATGCATGCGCACGACTGTCTGCACACAGCAGAACCTCCATGAAGCCCTTATAAGAGCTAGACCTCCTGAGTGGTGAAAATTCAGACTCAAGTGTCACATTAAGTAAGAAATCTCTCCCGCTGTCTCTCTCTCCATCCCTCCCTCTCTCTCCTTCTTTCTCCCCCCCTCCCTCTCTCGCTCTCTCCCTTCCCATCTCTCTCTCTCTCTCCCCCCTCCATGTATAGTTGTGGCGTTTACTGTTTACCGTCCCCAATGTATGTTGTCTCTCTCATGCCTCCTCTTTAACAGATGTCGCCCAAATCAAACCTGATTTAGCTGATTTATAAAGCTATTCGTTTTTCGCCGTAATTGGTAAAGTGTGACTGAATGTCACTGGAAACCAAAAAAGTAGGAAAGTAGTTTGTTTCCAAAAGTGTAATTTATAGGTATGTTATTATTTGTACCAGTCCATGAGACTGTGATATTTTCAGTAGTATTGGTCTACTAATATTTGTTTTATTTGCAACAGTAATCTGTTCATGTTCTCATCACATTTTGTAAATAAAAGCCTCTTTTTGTAACTTAATTTCATTATTAATCATTACATGTCATGACATGATTTGGCCTTTCCTAGATGGAAATGTAGGCCGTTTTCTTTGTGTTTCCTCAATTTATAGACTACTACTAGGCCTACTATAGTGTGTAAAAAAATCCAATATATGACCAACATTATTTGGGCTTGCGGCGCTTGGACATTTGGTATTTAGCTGAGTGGCCCCTGAGCCATCTTAAGTTGAGTAGCCCTGTCCTAGTGCATCTTCAATGATATCAAACGAGAGAAGAATATTCTGAGTTTTATATTTTTATATATTTTTCAAATGTTCGCGCGACCATTTAGAGTAGATGATGGCATTAAAAGTATCTGGTTGCGTAGAGACGAGGCAGCCAATCAGAACTACAGAACTACTCGTCAGTATGACTACTAGGGTGTCGGTCTGGTCGTGTAAGTTTCATGGGCATTGTATAACCAGCAGCTTTACAAGCAGCTGTTAAAAATGTGATAGACACCTTTCATGAACACATTTGTGAAGAAAGCTAGTGAATGATTTTTTTTATTTTTTTTATTTTTGCAAATTTCCCACACATTTCGCTAACTTTCTCTAATTATTTGCCTTAATATCCAAAAGCGATTGGTCAAACATCAGAAGCAATTACGTAGGCTTAAATTGAGTTAGTTCCAGCTAACCTTCTAGATTCTAGAACAGTGCAGACTGATTACTTAATCAGAGGGTTTGAGATTAAGGCTTAGTTTAGATATTAAATATGCAATAAGCCACAAGAATTGGAAGGTCCTGCAGTTAGAAATGCTGAGGTGAAATTGCCTTCAGGTTCACTGAAGCATGTGTTTGCTATTGATGTGCACCAGAGCTCTTATTTTCCTTGCCTGTGTGCTATGAATCGGAGTCCCCGGGCCATTTACCTCCCGCTCAAGGAAGCCACCTCGCTGCTGCCGACTCCTCACAAAGAAATTATCTCAAGTCATGTGTGTTATCTGTTGTCACATTTGATATGGACTCCTATCTTTAACCATTTGGTATCCTTTGAAGGGAAACGCACGCACGCACACACACACACGCCTGTCTTGTTTCGACTTTTTCCTTATCTGGAGCCATGTGTAATTTCTTATGGAGATGGTGGAGTTACCCTGTGTGGGCCGGTACAAAACATTTGCTGTCAGAGGGGATTCTCAGTGACCGGCTAACGGCATGTCTCATTAGCCGCACATCGAGCACCATATACTGTAGGTCTGCAGACTGCTCACTGGCTCACTGACCCTCACAGCTCACTGGCCTCCAGCAGTTAAAGAACATGTGATGGAAGTGCAAGAAACAAGTTGTCTTTTCATCTAGTATTCTTATAAAATTATTTTTATTTTTATTGGTAACCATTTCTTTTGTTATGCCAATTAATTCCTCCCCACACACATGTCTGTGTTGTCACTGCTGTGACATCCTACTGCACTCTCTGCCGACAGGTTCTGCCCCAGCACCTATCCAATATGACCAATATCACCCTCCCCGCCTGGCTTTCCTCCCCTGAACGATTTGAACCCTCAACCTCCGTGGTGGTGGGCAGGGTCTTTACCACTGCACCTAGTGCTCCTATCTAGGTTTATTGGCTAAACTTAAACACAAATCCTAGATACTTGGTTGACTGGGATCCCCAGTTCTCTGTACTTGGCCCCCTCCTTTTATCACTTAGTCTACAGTAGACCAAATCTCTTCGTCATAAATGGCAATGTACAAGCTCACTGCATTTGCAACACATCACTCTGTGAGCTAGAATGTAGATGGACAATTTTTGCTGAATGTTTGCCTATCAGTATTATGACATGCACAGGATATGGCAATAAGGTTCATGCGGTTTAATTGAGCTTTGATATACATCTCCGAGTTTCAATATAGGTCCACAAACACCCTTCAGCTGTAATTGCACATTTATATGCAGACACCCTCGTTTACATTTTTTTGGTGTTTTATATTGAAGCATGTAATGACCACTGTGCTTGCTGTGAAGTAAAAATGTCTAAATATTCTCTCTCCTCTCCTCTCCTCTCCTCTCCTCTCCCACTCACTCACTCACTCTCACACACACACACACACACACACACACACACACACACACAAAGATGCCAGACTGACAGGAAACTAATAGAACACTACAAAACAATACAGTTTACCTTGCCCCAGGAACATTTATACAACTCTGCCTCTGTGTTAGGTGCTGAAAAGAAAAGGCATTCAGGTTTTGAATTTGTCTTGGACATAAAACCAATAACAGCCTTTCTTAGCACTTTACCCTGTACTGTAGTGGGCGATGAGGATCATGTATTTCTTTTCCATAGCTTTTTTCTGCCTTTATTGATAGTAAAGTATAGATTTGACAGGAAACGGGGAAAGAGTGGGTAGTGACACGCAGCAAAAGTCGTGCTTAGGATTTGAACTCACTGTCACGCTGCATCGCTGCTGTTTATATTCTTTTTGAGTGGTGCAGCTGCAGCAATGTCAGCCCCTATGTCTGTTGTCTAGCAACAGGTGACAAAGTGGTGCTGTTGAGCTTCACACTGTGTACAGCTGCATGATGGGAAGCTGAGTTTTTAGCAGTCATTTTGTGATTTCGGGTGTGACAGTACAGTACAGTAGAGGGACCCCCATACGGTATCTTTGTCATTTTTCCTTGCCAGAACCGGCCCTGCCCCCTGGGCTGTTCCTGGGCATCTGGATGTTCCGGGGACCCCCCAGGGAGCCCCACACGGAGTTGCACCACTCCGTTCACACTATTTTTACTAAATATTTGGTATCATTTTTTTTAGGTACCTTCTCTAGTTCAGAGTTATTAGGGGATTTTTGAGGAACAATTTAACTTCCCACAGCCCATGGTTACACCCTGCTTTGTTTCTGAAATACCCCGCCATAAAGGATTCATCGGAGCATCCCACTTGTCTTGGTTACACACCCATTCTCCAGGGGTGGGTTCAAGGACCAGATGCTTCTCATCACCTTGCATCCTCTCCATTGCTACCACCCACTCTCAGAATGAAAACACGCTTCCTATTGTTTGAGAGCTGGTTTTAAAGAGCACATCTATAGTCTCCTTGGCTGTTGGGGGGGGGGGGTGTAGTTGTTGCTGAGATTGTTGTTTTCTTTCTTTTTTCTCAATGCATGAATTCCAATAGAAGTTGACATAAAACTGGGGACTAGGTTGGTGGAGGGTGTGTAGAGCCCAGGATCACATTAGATGATTGACACAGGGGTGAAAAATGGGTTGAAAAACATCACCTGTTCTGCACAGTAAAGGCAAAAGCATCTGTAGCGAATTTAAGCACTTGGTATTCTTCACTAAACAAATAGTTGATCTACAAGCTCACAATGTCATGCTTTGTTGTGAGCTTGTAGATCTGCTTTTTGTGGACATGTTTGGAATATTGCGTTTAGTCCAAATATAGAGATGCCAGGTACTTAATAGTAGTAAGTATAATGTCTTGTTTTCAGGCTCAAAGGTGGTGTGTAATGTTTTATTATATTTATTTACAATGTCAGCCAGGGATGAAAATACTGTAAAAGTTTAAACAGCAAGACCTGAGCAGCATATGTGCACATATGCTTTTGATAGTGAGGACCTTGAGTTTTGTTTTCAACCTCGAGATGCTCCTTAGAATTCAGAGCTAAATCTGGTTGGTGCTGGTGGTAAATAACTCCCAAGGGGTCACTCTTAGGGGTCAAACTCTAAAACGGCATCCTTTTATTACCTTTTCTGATTTTAAAGCTCATGTTATAGTATTGTCTTTTTTTTGTGCCCGTTTGTATTTTAAATGCTGCAATGCAGCATTTTGGCCAGGTTTTACTTGAAATGTGATAATTGAATCAAGTGACCTGGTCTCATAAAATAGTCCTCAATTGTATCAGCTGGGCTGTAAGGGGGTCAGGATTGTTCTTAAGTGGCCATTTATTGTCACAAGGCCAGCCAGAGGTTGTCTGGGTATGGAGTTTGTACATGGCTATGTTTCCCCCCCTCTCTTAATGGCACAGGGGTTGGAGGTTATTGAATCTCATAAATCACAGGCTGTGTCACACATCTGTGGATGTTGTTTTTGTTATTAACATTAAGCCTCAAGCCAAGGTGTTTTTGTGTCAGGCTTTTATTCTATCCTTTGATTTCATATGATATGAATCAAGTTGTTAGTATTTCTGATCCATTTTAGTTGAGGAAAGGAAAACGAATGACAACAAGCTGCATGGTGGTTGACAACTGGGGTTGAGATGTGATCATCTGGTGAAACATTGACCATTGAGCCCATGAAAGACGGATTGGGTGGGAGATTGTCATTTTGAAGTTAGTCAGCTACCACAGGATTCATCACTGTGTCACTATGTGAAATGAGCCCTAGCGAGAAACAGTGGAGAAGCAAATGGCCTGGCTTCCATCACTTTGACACTTAACTCTCCCCTCTGGGAGAGAGAGGCACTGCTGCTCACCCTGTTAGTGGTTGGTTCGCCTCCCCGAGTTCATCGGGTAGTCGTCCCCTTGTTTTGTCTTTCTGCCCCCTTGTCTTGTCTCTGCCCCCAAGTCTCGAATGAGAGCCTGATCTCTTAATGGGACCGTATTGTTCACCCCCTGCCCCCGCCTGCCTCCCCTACGCCTACAGTGCCAGACCTTGTGTTTCCGTCCTAAAGAGGTTTACCACGGAAGCGGGTCACGGCCTTCCTCTGCAGTAGCACTCTTGGGAATGTCCTCCCCGGGGGATGATGTGTAGTGCATTGAAGCCCTCCGTTTCCGCTGGCTCTTTATCCAGGATTCACTGTTTCAACCCAAAGCGGTGGGTTGGCCCTGCTTAGGTGAGAGAAGTGAAACGGTATCTCCCGCCTACTTGCTGTGGCCACATAAAGGCAGCATTTATTTTTAGTGTCAGCATGTGACTCATTCATCATTCCAGAGAACACTTTGATGCTACTCTATGGAATGTTATTATTCTAGAATAAGTACGCTTTGAATCCTATCCATATTTCATATGAAAGTTGACTTAGTTGTTTGTTCTGTAACATGGTGTAAATAGAACGGGTATTTGCATCTGGACCTAGAGTTAGGCCATGTGAATATAAAACCTCACAAATCACTAACTCGGCTACCTCATTTAAATTGGATTTTTAACACACATGGCTGGATGATATACATCACAGTACACTATCCATAGATTAGAAAAACATGCTTCTATTAAATAGAATGTTTTTTAAAGGATAAAGGCTAGAGTAAAATATTTTGTAGGTTATGAAAAGTACAAAACCAGAAAATGCATTTCTCCTACATTGCCAAAACAAATAGAGCTAATATCCGCGAGTCAACTCCATTGTTAAAAAAAAGAGCCAGAGCCATACTATTACCGTACTATACCGTATTACCCTTTTTTCCCTCTTGCAGCTATATCTCTTTCTCAAAGTGGGATCTGGGGAAACCCAGGGGTCCTTGTGGTGTTCCAGGGGGTCCCCAGCAAATTGAGAAACAGTTTAGATGCTGTATTCAACCTTATCTTCAAATAATTTATCCCCACTAATGCTCATTTTGATCGCATAATTCTGCCTACTCACTCTGTGTCTCAGAGGTGGACTGTGGACAGTTCAGAAACCTGCCTACCATTAATGACATCATCAATAGGGATTCTACAGCCGTTCTCATACTGTAAAGTTGGCATACAGAAATAATGCCATTATATTTGCATTAATTTAATTTAGGTAATTTGTCATATTTATTTTCATTTTTTATTTAACCTTTATTGACATTGAGAGAATTTGAGACAGAAATCTACCTTATGCAACTTCAAAGCCTAAAAGCCAAACAGAAATGTAAATTTTATTCATATACATATGAATATAGTATATATAGTGTTCAAGGACAAAAAAAACACATTTTATACATGTCATGGGCGCTCGGAGTGCGTCCACTAAGGAAAGTAGGCTTTCTAATAACACAAGCCGCCCTTTGTATTGGTGAGTAGCAAAAACGTTCTTTATATTTTCTCTACAGGAGAGGCTGGTCTGCATTCCATGCGAGCGCAGGAAGAGAAGAGTAACAGCTCTAATGAAGGCATTAGAGCTTTGGACCAGAACTATAGGATACATTGCGCACCATCTCCCTAGCATGGCTAAGATGTATTCATGCATTGAAAATGTGGTATCCCCTATCGCCCACCCTATGAATAATAGATGTACATGAAGGTATTTAACAGGGTTAGTTGATACACTGTTGGTGATTAGGGTTGAAGTGCTTTGGGTGTCTTGATGGTTAAGCCTGTACGGACAATTTGTTAACTTCCCGGACTAGGACCCATGATGAATGTCATCCCCAGTTTTGCCTGTCTCTCTACAACATCCTGTCTCAGTAAATCAATGTACATAAATCGGCTTTGAAAATAATGCAACTCTGTGGCTGGGATGCTAGACTTTCAAACAAAGTTGATCAAATATCCCAATGCCAACATAAAAGTGTTACAAAAAGGAAAGAGAGAGTCTTGCAAAGTAACCAGAGCAATGCATTGTCACCACCAGGCCGAAGGCGTGGCCGATACTGTTTAGCACCCTGTCTGTCCGTCTGGCTGATCAAGATGGATCTGTCAGATTTTTCATATTCTATTCTGATTGGCTAAGATTGGCATCTAAAGTCTGCATGAGTGGCTTGTAATTTTCAAAAAAATCATACAAATTGCTACACATTATCTCTGGAGACATGTGGTAAACATCGTATCATATCAGTGTTTTTATATTCTTTACAGATTAGCTATAATTGTTGGCTAAAAAGTTTGTAGGAGGAGCCTATTTTACGAAGGGAAAAAAAACACCCAGAAATCATTTTCCAATGTTTTGCTTGTCAGGTTGATACATAAAAACATAATTTTATCACTGTCTGTACACTTAATATTTCTCCTAGTATAATCATAGTATCTGATGATCATGTTTTAGGGGGGGAAAAATCACGGCATCTTTAATTTTGGTTAGGCCCCCCAGCCTGGTGGAGATATTACATTATATGCAGTATGTGCTCCACTGAGTTCACCTTTCTAGTTTCTGTACAGCTCTGTGCAGCACAGGGCTCGTTCTCACTAATGATGAGTTTTCCATCATCTCCTCCTGCATGTGAACGTATCTGTGAATGTGTCGGTTAATGTGTGATGGCTCCTTATCTCCTCTCTGCTGGTTTCCATTCTGACTGTACATCACACTGAACACTCATGTTTTCAAAGGGTGGGTGCTGGGTAGGATGTCCGAACCTGAGGGAAATGACACACTTTGATGAGAGACAGTTTTATTCCCCCCGATGATTTGAATGTAAATGGTTTCTGTCACATTAGCCATGAGAAGAGATTCATTGTGCTGTGAAGAGAATATTGTTGTTCTGGCTATGTCACACCTATCTGTGAAGAGAATATTGTTGTTCTGGCTGGCTATGTCACGCCTATCTGTGTTGCTTTTTCCCTTGTTGGGCAGGCTACTGTATGATACCTGATCTTTCGTCTAGTGCACAAATGCATTAGGTCTTATTGTACTTTATTGACCATGTCCATATCCTGCCTATATTTTCCGTCTGCACGGACATATAGCATAGATCAGTTATCACTTGAAAGAGATGAGGTCGATCGGAGGAGTACAGAAAGTCTTATTTTCTTAACAACTAAAATTGCTTATGGACTTTAGCACTGAGAATTATTATTATTATTATGCTTGATAAGAATAATGGATTGCTTAATGTATTTTCACTTGATATTTCAGTATAGTTTTAACTGTTTTGCCAACAATTGCAGCTTTTTCCCCCAGTATTCGCAAGAATTGGACAATATTCTACAATATTCTACATATTTTGTTACATTTTGAGTTCATACAGTATCCTGAAGGCAGATTCAGATTTTTGTAGATGTTTGATCCTTATTGTTTAGGCTCTATTCAATACTACAGACAACATACTGTATAATGTTGATGAGTTTAGCCTCTTAAACCAAATAATATTTTGTTATTGGATAATGGATAAGATTTTGTCCACTATTCCATGCTCCCGCCTTGTGCATCTTTCATAGATGGGTGTGAATTAGGTGAAACATTAGTTTAAGATTTGATTTGCAATCAGTTACACTGATATAATAGTGTAGTATGGGTGTTTACAACACAGTAAATGCTTATAACACGGCCATAATAAATAAATAAGCTCCTCTGTTGAAGTAGTTGAAAATGTCCTTGATTTTGATGCTTTTGAATACATAAGCAAGGCAACCATGTCTCTGACCCTGTGCTGTTTTGTTTTCTTAAAGACATTTTTATAAATGATGCATGGAAGTGTTTGTGAAGACTTTTTGCAGGTATCAAAGAAGATAGTTGAGCGCTTGACTAAGTCTGGCAAGTTTTGGTGCTTTGTCTCATCCTCGTCTAAACAAAGGCCTCAGGATGATGGTACCTCTGCCACTGAATAAATTCCACAGCCAGCTTGACATCAGCTCTTCTTTGTAGCTCTGATAACATGCAACAGCTGTTGTTGGGGTGACAATGACAATGAAGCAGATGAAACCCACTCTTTTACAGTCATCAGGAGCCTAATGACTCATGCGCTATTCTAGTCTTTACTCTGGCATGTCAAATGATAAGCGCTGGTGTCTGAGCCATGCTCTAGCAATCTAGGTTAAGACCGTGTGGATGGATTTATTGAATGTTGATGGTCGATACTCAACCTGGCTTTAGAGTGTCATAGCGTTGCTCTTTGACATGATATAATAGTTGTCATTACATGTGTTTCCACTCCAATGCCAGTTTGACCTTGTATATATTTCTAATCATCTTGTATGACCTCCCATTGTCTTTTTCAGCTCCTGGATGGGAACTTCACATCGCAGGTCAGCCACGAGGTCGACGGGCTAATCTTCCAGCCATGTGGGGTAAGCTTCAGCATCTGTTATATTCCAAAACAAAATGCTTATTGCAACACGTCATATGTCTGCACTTTTTCTTTATCCGTCTTGTTTTGTTTGACATTGACCCTCCCACGACATCACTTGCTTCCATTTGGTTCCATTTGAGTTATGAACCCATAAAGGTCCATTCAGTTCCCAACTATCAATAATTTGGCTGGTGACCCCTGGGGTCTCGTACCTCATGTTGACCACCAGTGCCCTAAGTATGATATCTTATGTTAAGGGCTCTGTTGAGCTCATGCTGATGAGATTGGTGTTAGAGTGGTCCCGCATGGCATTCTTTCATCTGCAATATTAATGCTGAGCCCTTGTTCTCCTCCTTTGTGGGACTCAAGTGCACTTAGGTTAATACACAATATTCTATGAATCAGTGGAGCCTGATGCAATGGTGTACTGGATATATTTTTATGTATATAAAATCCTCCAGCACATCATTGCTGCTGGACAGGAAGCTGTCTAGATGCCTGCTAAAACTGTAGCCAGGGAGCACACCTACGTAAATGCTGGCTGGGAACAGTGTGACAGACGTGTTTGCGCAGAGCACAGAATTATATTTTCCCAAGTACCACACTCGCTTTGTGGCTAAAATAAATGTCAGCACATACAGTATAGTGTTTACAGTTCCATCAGTATCCTGTGTTTTACTGTACTGGAGAACAGTAAAAGTAAGAGTGTATGAAAGTGAAAATGTACTTTCAACACTCTTGAGCATTCTTCCGGGTGCTTCACAGTTCAAACGCCAGTGAGCAACTTCCATTGAAATTATCACTAGGTGCGGGGCAGTTCGCTCTCTAGTTTATACATAACTCTTTGTCTCCACCAGACCAATTCTCCACCTCAGAAACACAGAAATTATACAGAATAATACAAAGTACAAACAATGAAAAATAGTGTTGGATAATCTCTATTTGTTCATGTTATGTCTCATTTCCTTCCTTCCATTTCTAGCAGCTTTGTGAATTTCTACTTTAGGCTATTAAGGGATAAGTATTGACATTTAGAAACTTGCAGTAGTTTGCTGTTTTTCTTCATTGGAAAGAAGCATTTGTGCCTCTTTTAGATAAGGAAGGCTAACACTTAAAGCTCTATTTTAGTTGGAAGTCCCTAAATTACTATTTGGGCATTTAGCATTGGGCAGCGTGTTCCCCTGAAAAAGTTGCTATTTTGGCCTAAAACACCTCCGCTACCTGTTGGTGTTGGTGTTGGGGTTACACAGCAGCATAATGATACAGTTTTGAGTCTCATTGAGCCGACATAAATTGATACATCAAGTTTCTCAGTAAGGCATGAAAAGTGTATACTCTCCACACTACAGAATAACTCACTTGCACTGCTCCACCTTGGTTTCTTCAATAATATACGCATGCAATCATTATAGACAACCTGCAGTTTATACATTCTTGTTTTCTTAAATTGAACCCTCAAGGGGGTGAACATGAGTGACATTTCCTCCCTAGCATGTTCGCTTGAGCATATAGTACTGTATACGGTGCTGCCTATACAGATCCTCATCAGACAGTTAGTTGGTCAGTTGTCACATGTCCTCCAGATACTTAGCTTTACTGCAAATGGACACCTGATCAGATAAATATAAGGAAGGAAAGGAGAGGTGTTTATCCCCTTTCGTCCTGCAGATCATTACTACGCTCTTTTTGGCAACACACCTCTAAGCACGAATAACGGTGTCGGCATAATGGATAGCAGGTAATGCTGCACCACTATACCATTTAATACAATCCCCGCCGAGAAACTTAACCTACGTTAATTGATTAGTCTCTGCAAGCGCCAATTCACGTACGTTACATTAATTCAGTTGTATAAATGTTTTGATCCGATCTAGTCGAAAGGCTACTCATTAGCTTCGGTTGGCTATCTGTTGTTAGCCATAACACTAGACTTGATTTGCGCGTGCACCTGCATGCTTTCAGTAGCTTATATCTCCAATTCCCTGTCCCAGGTGGCATTTCTGGTCAAAACAACGCTTATTACATGGAGCATAGCAGTCGCTGTAATGGCACCGGTCTGTACCTCTCACCAGATAGTGAGAGATCAACACCTAATCCGACAACACACACCATTGAGTCAACATCCGGTTCTGGTCGCGGTGTTTTGGATCTTCAAAATAAGGGTTAAACGGAGGGATATCCTGGCATATAGTAATCATTCTTTCATTAATCCTGGCAAGCTGCCCTACCTGTAATTGGCAGGCAGCGGCTGACTTGCAGGCAGCGCCGCGGGTAAGGCCACTGACAAAAATTGAGCCCTTAATGCTAAAAATAAGTAACCTGAAGGCTCAAAGTCAAAACTTTTCCCTCAATATTATAAGTGTAAGTAAAGAAAGAACAGTTTCACCATTTATTTTTTTCTGGTTACCAGGGGGCATTGTTATATTCCCTTCCCTTGTATTCTGTTGATATTGATTATTTTGAGTCATATCTGGGGTCTAGCTGAAAATCACAGGGTAGGTGAACAGACTCCATCAACACAAATAAAGCCTGACCAGGAGATGGCTAGGATGATCAATATCAGCTGTGTGCTTTGGGAGCATTGTGGGACTCGGATAGGGATTATACAGGACATGACCATCAAACAAGTTGTCAGCCTGTTTGCCAATACATAGTGTCTGTAGGCTATTGTATGTATTGGTTATTTGATAAAAAGAGATTGCTGCTATCTATCTAACTGTGTTTAGCTGTTGCCATTTTCAGATTTCATAAATGGCCCATCTATACAAGCCCAGGTAATGAAAGTATTGCACTTTCACACTCACGTCAAGCTGGACACTTATTGTGTATTACTGTTATTATAAAAAATGTTGGGTCGAGGTAAAACATTCTAGTAAGACAAATCATGAAGGGGGGAAAAATAAATGGTGTGAGAAATAATATTTAAACAATCTACTGATAAAGTATCATCTGTCATCATACATATCTCCATCATACATATCTCCAAAGACAAGTGTCTCTATTAAGAATGATGTGAGGAATGTTTTTGCATATGACAGGATTGTCTTGTGATGTATGGGCTCAACAGATTGAAGACACACTCAATTGCTTCCAGCACCAAGTCAGGCTTGGCGTTAATCCTTGGTTGTTGGAAAGCAGAAGGCAACTATCTACTCAGTGAACTGAAACACACTGCCTGCTTGTGTCTCTCTCCCACTACTGGACACAATTTTTTTTATTGTATATATATTTTTGCCCCACTGAAGGATGGCAATGTCAGTCAGTCCGTCCGTCCACCACTGTGGTCTCAAACAAGATATCTCAGAAACATGGTCTGAATTACCGTGGATTTAAAAAATAAATCCTAACCCACAAATTAAAGCCCATTTACTGCCCAGAAAAGGGCAGTAGTCTCTTCTCCTCTTCTCTCACTCTCTTTTTTTTTACATTATTATTCTTTATTTGAATACACTGTTCTGAGAGGTAGGCAAGGGCACACTGCAAATTTGACAAAAATAAATGAAGATTTGAATCAACAATAGAGCCTACAAATAAGGTAGTATTTACATTTACACACTTCTACTCATTAAATGCCAGAGTTTCAAACATCGCCTATTGCAGCCTGTTCCAGAATTTGAGGGTTTTTTACTAACCTTCCACGACCCACAGAATATTTTGCTCCACAACGAGCTGCTTTCATCGACGGGAGATTTTTTTTTTTTAAAGAAAACTTGTCACTGCGACACTCCGTTCTTTAGTTGTTGGCAGTTGAATATAGCCTGTTTTCGCCAAAAACAAAGAAAGCCAGAATTGTTTCTTTTTTATAAAACCTCTGACTTTAGATCGGACATGGTTGTGTTTCCGGGTGCACACCGTGCACACTTCTTTAGGAGTCCTACAGTATCTGTGCGTTTAGATTGACATGCTTCAAAAGACAGAAGCATGTCAAAAGATTGACATGCTTCTGTCTGTCTGTCACTGTGACTGCCGTAGCTCCTCACTGCCTACACCAATCGCTCCCACTTTTCACACAGGCATTGACCATAATAATATGGAGGTCTTAACGATGCGCTTTTTCCAGTTTAACAAATTGTAAATTAATTATGAATTTATTAGTGAATAAAAAATGCGAAAACGCAAATATCTCACAACGGGTAAGGGCTAGTAAATTAAATTAATCGTATTAAATTGATCCATTGGGATCAAGGTCAGCCTGTTCTATTTTGTTTTGTTTGTTTTTCAATCCCAATCTTATGTTTCAGTTAACTTTTGATTGAACTAACCTATTTTGAAGATTTGATCCAGATAACAGCTTTGATTTCCTGATATGGTTGGAGTGATCCCCAATCCTGATTCTTGGTTTTGAACTAACAACCCAAAATCTGATCAGATAAGGATTACTGGCGTTTTGAACTTGTGTGCCCTGGATGTCCCCTAGCCTTTGCATTAGCTCCACCATTTCGCCAAAATGTGCACTTGCACACAAGATATCTCAAGATCTAACGCGCCTAATGCCACTGCTGAGTGCATTCATGCTTTCCAGAAGATGGCCCCTACTGATTTTGGTGAATCAATGGATTTTGCCCTTGTGCCACCTTTATAGGCAGATTGCCATAAAGCTTGAATAGCAAGGATAAAACCTACTAATATTTTTGGCAAACTCTGGTCTTTTTTCTAGCACCTGTAGCTGAGCATTTAAACTCACTCTTGTTTTTTCGTTTTTCTGTTTGGGATTTGCAAAGTCCTTATCATGGAAGCAAGACTACTGTATGGGTAGAGCCATTGGGGAGTAGAAGTTCTGGTTATGAATGTCTGCAGGTTTACAGTCTACAGCTGCGACGACACCAGTAGAGTGGCTTTGGCTGTCCAAGATGATCTCTCCTAGATAGATCAATTAACTGATGAGTCAATATTGCTTAATCCATGCTACAATATCAATATATGATATGTTTTTTGCTTGGCTGTTGCCTCCCCTGTATGACTACAACATTACAACTGATAGATTTCATCTCGGATTTTTATTCTGGCTATTCCCACAGTTACCTACTCATACTGTGGAGTGTGAGTGTGCTAAATAAATCAGAATTTCTGTTTTATCTTTTAAGGACTACACTGAATCTTTTACATGACCTGACTGTAGAAAAGGCTCTGTGTTTAGATACAAGGAATTGACATGGGTTGCTGTGTCGACACAGCTGAGCTGAGGGTCAGGTTGCCCTCTGTGGCTCATTTCAGTTGGATCGATCAAATATCTCATGAATAATCAGAGAAGGGGAAGGCTTTGGGTGCACATAATTAGAATTATGTGGAGACCTGTGCAGCTGGCTGTCTAGGTTGAGCAGACACTGGCAGGGAATTTCAACAAATGGTCTTTTAATATGGGACTGTGAGGAGGAGATATGGCAGCCATACAGTACATTAGAAAAATATTGTTGGTCACTGTCTGTACTTTAAACTCTTTATGGATTTCTCACTTTTGAATTTGACTGAATTCCCTGCACTGTACCCTTAGCCTGTTGTCAAAGGCAGCCATGATAGATCATCAGCAACAAATCAGTTCACCAGTTTAACACTATGGGCCGGAACGGCGCTTGTGCTCATACAGTATCTGGAGCGTACGGATATTTATGATCATCCCCACGTTACGTGTGGAATTCATCATTTGAACTTGGCCGTGACATTGGTGGACGTTGGTTGTACATTCCGCTCATTTCCAAGTCAGCTCGGAGGGTGCCATACCAGTGACCAAGGCATGCGTATATGTATTTAGTCTTTTGTTTTAGTCTTCATTCTGAATCAATAGTCCCCAAACCTCATATAAAATATGTAGGCTAAAAATATAAGATGTAGGCTGTGCCCAACATTGGTCAACACAAAAGAATATAGCCTATATAGCCGATGTATTGCACAGCTTGCGCTAGTAGGCCTATGCATACTCTCTTGTTCACATGACACACTAATTTTATATAACAAATAGAAGTCCACATTATTGAATGGCATTGGCCGTGCTTGTTGGCTTGTACAACAGATTTTCTGTACATAATTATTAATAATAATAAACTAATAGTGCTACAGCCCTTAATTACAACCATGAATTGACTTGTTTCAATGGGAATATATATTTAATGATCCAAATGTTAAAGATGGTTGCTGCTGGATCAAGTTTTCTTTATTCATACACATTGCGCTTTGTACCTTATTTTGAATCAGTCAATTAAACCCTGCAATTACTTGTACTGTGAAAATAACAGTTAGTCTCTCCCTCAGTTTGTTCTTGTTCTTCAGCTGCTCAATTCATTGCCCAAGACAGTGGGAAATTTATTGCGAAGCAGTGAGCACTTACTATGAGACCTAGCAGATCATGTCTGTCTGTCCCGCTATCCAAATATGGAGTGTGTTGCATCAGCAATCACTCAGCTCCATATATGGGCACAAAAGGGGCCAGGTCCACTCAGCTCCATATATGGGCACAAAAGGGGCCAGGTCCACTCAGCTCCATATATGGGCACAAAAGGGGCCAGGTCCACATATACAGTAACAGCGGGACAGACACATAGACAGACAGACAGACAGACAGACAGACATGATCTGCAGGGTCTCAGCTGCGTTCGCTTCCTGCGTTTGCGTGTCTTACTGGTATTCAATGCCACATCTTTACAAGGAAATTAATTGAACGGATCGGGATCAGAGATTTGTGGATGAATGCATGGTCTACATTCAAGGTCTGTTTTGCACTTCTGTAATTCAGGCTTTGTTTTGCATGTTCATGCAACAACATTCAACAGTAATGGGAAAAGGACAGAAGGGCACTTTCAATTGAATAGAATCTTGAGTCGAAGGACACCTATTGAATGTGGAGTCTGATTAGGTAATAATAATAATGTCTAAAGCCTGTTGATTCCAAGGGCAACTGATGGCCAGTGACACACACTATCTGAGTATTTTAATGATCTTTAGCAAATCCTGCCTAGGAGTGCAATAAGTAATTTAATTGGTTATAGAAAATAATACATTTTAATAAAATAAAACTTTCTTGAGTAGTGAGCTAGCTTGTAGATCGGCTATTGTTGGTGCAACATTGTACGACAAAGTTTAAAATTCCATAATGGGATTATGGTAATGCAGTTAGTGTAAATCAGACTACCGGTAATCAATATCTATCTATAAATGCACCATGTCTCTGTCTGTCTGTCTGTCTGTCTGTCTGTCTGTCTGTCTGTCTGTCTGTCTGTCTGTATGTATGTACGTACGTACGGCTGTAACTCGAGAACCGTTTGCCCCACCGACTTCAAATTCGACACACACGTTCCACACCCCCGTATCCCGAACCGCCACCGTTTCCCGAACCGCCACAAAAGGCCTCTGCCACTCCATATTTGGGCATGGCTGACACAGAAATCCATATATTGGAATATAGGGACACAGAGAGACAGATGCATGAATCTCCATATTATGGTCATAAAAGGGACACAGACACAGACACGTGTACAGCGGGTATTGCATAGTCGTGTGGGGCATGGATCTCCAACTTCCATCATTACCGTGCTCTAGTGTTTGGGTCATGAACCAACAAATCAATTTAACTAGTTATTTTTTGTGTTTTTGCTTCTGAATAATTTTATTTATCAAACGAGTAATCAATGGAATCAGTGCTACGAAAATAATGCAGCCCATATCCCGATTACTAGCCAGTTGTACTGATATCACTTCAGTTTACATGTAAATGTCTCGCGTTGAAGGACATCTCACCAGAGCAGACAGTTTTGATGCTTGTACATTTTTCAATGCACAGCATGACTGACTATTGAAGAATGTTCCTCTCGACGCCCACGGTTTCATATGAAAAGATGTATTCTTAAAAAGAGCCGTGCCCTTTTGCGGTGAATAGCCACATGGAGAGCACTGGTTTCAAAGGCCTGTGAAGGCCTCCTCCCACATTCAGAGCCCCATCAGGGACAAAGCAAGGACAGCAAGGACTCGTGTCATTTTTCACTAAAAGAGACAAAGTCAGGCTTTGACTTGCTCAAGCAACTATACAAAGTTGACTGCTCTACTCTGTGCTTGGGTCTTCAGTGATGGCAGCACAGTACATAGGGAGGGGGGGTGCATGTAACAGTTGACAGACATACTCACAACCACTGTGGTTTGTCTATTCAATATTATTAAGCCCTTTCCTATTTCCAAAAAGTGTCCATATAATGCGGAAACTAAACCCCACTTACCACCAACCCAACAAGCACAGGATGCTTGGTACAGGACTCCATCGTTTAAAATGTTAGGGAGTTTGCATAGAGGACAGATGAAAGTTGCTACCTTGTTGCATTCAACAATCAACAATTTTTGGTATTTACAAATGGCTGCTGTTCTCAAAAAGAATTCACCATAAATATTCAAATCACCTTTATTCATGGGTGGATCAGCAGTTGGGATCTCCATAAATGGGAATAAAATAAAATTGATGCTAACACACGGATACAGACATCTCCATATATAGGCATAAAAGGGACATCAACAGACAGATGGTTAAAACGGGTAGATACTGGGAGTCAGTGGGAGAGTGGCAGTTTTTGAAGTCTTATCAAAGACCAAGATCTAATTTCAGCAAACCCAGAGGGGTGCCAACACTCACACAGCAGGCCTCCAGTTTGAGGGCCAAGCAAGAGAAATATGTGAAGAGCAGCGATGCTTTTTCTTTCAAGTCCCTTGTGCTGTACATCTACACTTGTCCTCAAAGTACCATTATTGTTTGTTTTTCTGTATTATCGGAGTACTGTCAGGCTCATTTACTGTGGTTTCAGTTAGGGGTGCAACAGTTAATTTATTTAACGGATCATTAAAAATAAACCATTTTAATTCATCCGTTTCTGGGGAAAATTTGTTTGAGTAGTTAATCTGACTAATCTATTGAGGCGATTACAAATTATTTATTTTCTATTTCTTTTTATATAATTGGTTGATATATACAAAATTCACACTCATGTGAAGTGAGGGGTGCTCTTATCATCATGCATTGTCATACATCATCACCCAATAAAATAATCACACTCCGTGCTACTATTATGTTTGGAGGGGCGTTTATTATATGAAAAATCACACCTGTGTGAAGTGAGGGGCGCTCTTATCATCGTACATCATCATGACGTAAAATAGACACTGGGCTCTATTTTCGTCCATGCTAAACCCCTTATCCCTAAACTACTTTACCTTTTTTTCTTTTTTTACTATTTTGAAAAACATTTTTGAATACATAAAATAGCCAATCTACAAGCTCACAACGTGTCGATGTAGATCGGCTAGTTGAACTATTCAAAACTTATTTTCAATCAAAATAGTAAAAAAGGGATAGGACGAAAATAGAGCCCTATGCCTATTTCGCAGACACTATGACGTAAAATTCTCCATTCATTGTCAATGGGAATTTAATGTTTGTGTAGGACGGAAATCTACACTAATAGCTAAATATAGGAGGGGCTACCGCCACTCAAAAAACATTAGATTCTTGAAAAATGTCATTTATAGAATAAAACGATTATTGTTATTAAGCTAGATAATTCATGGATTTTCCTGTGTGCAAACTTGTGTTACTGGGCAACCTACACCCTTTATGTCACGTATGCATATATAATGAATGAAGATGTGGTGGGTGGGTCATGATCTTCTTAAGACATACAGTGGGGTTCCATTCGTTTATGCCAGCCCAGTACCCATAGTTACCTCTAGGTATTTAAAAGTACCTGGGTACCTATGGAAGTCACACCTCTTATGGGTGTGGTTTAGTCGTAAGGGGAGTTTTCTTTTCACCTACTGTGTAATATAATAAACAGACAGTAGGTGGCAGTAGGGCAGTAGGACAGAGGCCAGTGCAGTATTCAGCTTGCAAATTTAATGAAAATTTGAAGGGATGTGCCAGGGACCCCCCATTTGAGAGGATATGCCAGGGACCCCATAAGAGAAGGTTTTTACAGCTATAGCAGTGACTCTCAACCCGTTTAATTTCAAGGACCCCCAGTTTGACATGCATTAGTCTATCTATGGAGTATGGAGGGGGGGTCCCTGGCGTGTCTCTTCGGGTGGGGGTCCCTGTCGTGTCTCTTCGGGTGGGGGGTACACCCCCCCACCCAACTATACAGCTTGCAAATTTAATGAAAATTTGAAGGGATGTGCCAGGGACCCCCGTTTGGGGGGATGTGCCGGAGACCCCCATTTGGGGGGATGTGCCAGGGACCCCCATTTGAGAGGATATGCCAGGGACCCCCATAAGAGAAGGTTTTTACAGCTATAGCCATTAGTCTATGGAGGGGGGGTCCCTGGCGTGTCTCTTCGGGTGGGGGTCCCTGTCGTGTCTCTTCGGGTGGGGGGTCCTTGGCGTGTCTCTTCGGGTGGGGGTCCCTGTCGTGTCTCTTCGGGTGGGGGTCCCTGTCGTGTCTCTTCGGGTGGGGGGTCCTTGGCGTGTCTCTTCGGGTGGGGGTCCCTGTCGTGTCTCTTCGGGTGGGGGTCCCTGTCGTGTCTCTTCGGGTGGGGGGTCCTTGGCGTGTCTCTTCGGGTGGGGGTCCTTGGTGTGTCTCTTCGGGTGGGGGTCCCTGTCGTGTCTCTTCGGGTGGGGGTCCCTGGCGTGTCTCTTCGGGTGGGGGATCCCTGCGTGTCTCTTCGGGTGGGGGTCCCTGGCGTGTCTCTTCGGGTGGGGGGTCCCTGGCGTGTCTCTTCGGGTGGGGGTCCCTGCGTGTCTCTTCGGGTGGGGGTCCCTGGCATATCTCTTTAATCTGAATATTGTGTTGATGATTATTGATGAAATGTTTGCAATGAAACACTTTTTGTACTTTTGGTAAACACGCTTCTGCCCACTTTTTTTATATAATTATATATTTAGTTACATCATACCCCCTGTTCTGAGGACCCCCTGTTCTGTGGACTGGGGGTTAACTGTACATTAACTGTACATTAACTGTACATTAACTAAAGTTTGCAAATAAATGTAGTGGCGTACAAATACAATATTTGCCTCTGAGATGTAGTGGAGTAGAAGTAAATAAAATACACATTAACAACTATACACAATTTGGCCATTTTTAAATAGCGTGTGAGCTTGTGGATCTGCTATTTTCAAAATATTTTTATATATTTGAAAACTTGAAATGAGACAGAAAATCTAAATTAAATTCAATTCAAAGGAGCTTTATCAGCATGAGAAAATGTACGTTTACATTGCACTCAAACTCTATTTCCTGCCTTAATCTCCTTCCTTTTTTTTTACTTGTAAAACTGATGTAACAGCTTCTGATTCTGAGAGACAGAGGAAGTTTTTTTATCCTTTATTGTCAACAGCAGATCTACATTTCCACAACACACATTATGTGTGTGTGTGTGTGTTACTGCTTTGGGGTCTCACAGTCACTCTCTCAACCCCCCCCCCCCCCTATATGCCCGGTCTGTGAGGTGTGAAAACATTTCCCCACCCCCACCATGCAGGCACCTCTTAGTGTTACTTTTAGTAGCAAATTCACAACAATCCATTGAACTTTAGGCCTGCCTAGGCAATTAAACTATCTAGTCTTAGACAACAAAAATTTTACACTGGCTTAAAATAAACTAAAACATAATTTCTCAGCCTCTTCAACAAAGTTGAAAACTAACCTTCTTTGTTCTGTACTTATACATACAATTGTATAGTACAAAACACAGATTTTAAAACTTTAGTTACTATTGCAAACCAGCACTATAGGCTATGTTGTAGCCAATTTGATGATTTTATTTGTGGTTCATTTCTTGTGAAGTTGCTATGACAACCTGGGCAGAGGCGGGCTCAGTCAATCACAGGCACAGCCTACTTGTATGCGTCACAGGTGCACGGCAGGAGGGATTTTGGGAAACGTCACAGGGAAGCCACACCGTTTTTCAACCGTGCGTGTTTTGTTTGTTTTCAGTTGTTTTGAGTTATCCTTTGTTTATTTTGCATCACGAGGTATTGTTTAAGTTAAAGTTTAAATACCCGGTTTATGTCATGCCTTATCCACCCCTGCAAGCAAAATAAAACATTTTTAAATGCACTCAACGAGACGACCTGAGTTACTGTCATCATCACCACGTGTTGGAAAGAGCTTCACACCATATCCCTCACTGGCTACTTTGCATGATCTACAAGCTCATAATGTGGCAAATGACGACATATTGTGAGCTTGTAGATCCGCTATTTTCAAATAGTCTACTATACTGAGGAAGTGGTTAATGCATTTTTTTGGCGTACAAGTACAGTATTTGCCTCTGAGATGTAGTGGAGTAGAAGTAGAAGTATTGGAATTCATGAATACTAAAGTAAAGTACAAATGCCTCAAAATTGTACAGTACTTAAGTAAATGCACTTACTTTCCACCACTGTGGAATGGTGAGTGACTTTCTTAATATCATTTAAATATAAAAACTTAAATTAATAGGTTTACCATGCATGCCAAAATAGGATTTTTTCAATGGTTTTGTGATGTCATCAGGAGTAAGTCAGTAACAGTTTATATTTACCCCTGATTGTCACTAGGCTCTTTGAATATGCTTTCTCAAAGCCTGTATCTGTTTAAGAGTAATAAAACAAGTATAAGGTTTAATCCTATTTAGGCCTATCAGTTTTTTTCCTTCCTGAAAACCCTAAAAAAAATTACTCTCTCTCTCTCTCTCTCTCTCTCTCTCTCTCTCTCTCTCAGTAGCCTCTGTAGTAGGCTGACTACTGTATACAATTAACATAACCTGTTTGGCTAGACATTGTGGGGACTCTGGGGAGAGATAGTCAAATACTACTAAAAACTGTACAGAGCCTGCTTTTAATTAATTCAGATGGCATATGAAAAAAACAGGGGGTCCTCAGAACAGATTGTTCAAAGACTGAGCTTAAATCTGAATTTGCTACACCAAATCATAAGAAAACAAAAAGAAAGCTATCTCACACACTGGAACAGATCTACTCAAAACCAGAGCAAAATGGAATGCTATTTAGCTCTAAACAGGGAATACACATTAGTAGAATACTTGAGCACAGTAACTGACCCAAAACTAAGGAAAACTTTAACTCGATATAGACTCAGTGAACACACAGGAAAAAAAACACAGGAGAGCACAGTTTGAAGTGAATAACAGGAACCATTGTTTGGGACACAGCTAAAGGTGTTGAATGCGCCGTGGGGGGTGGGGTAATATGAACTGTAAAATTAAATACAAATTAAAATACTCTCTTGCATCCAAAGAGCCTAAAGTATTGCCGATTTCCAGTGCTTTTGCTTCTACTCCACATCTCAGAGGCAAATATTGTAATTTGGCAGGCAGGCAGACAGACCCTGACTATCTATGCCAGTGTTTCCCAACCTGTGTGTCGCGGAGCTTTGGTGCTCCGCTTGATGTGTCCAAGTGCTCCCCGTAATTTGACTGAAATTAAGTTATAGTGTTACTTTCTGTCAAATCAGGCGGCACACTAACTCTCCCCCTTAAGCAATATTATAGCTACTGGGCTGCAGGCTTATTATTGTTGCGTCATTGTTGTCACACGTCTAACCATTAGACGTGCGATAACTACAACACGGAACAATAGACTCTAACGACCCTCGGCCATTGAAATGTTAATGCTTAGATGCATCCAGAAGACGCTACATTTCGCTCCCTCCAGAAAGACTGGAGCGCGCAGAGCACATATGCACGTAGACAGCAGACACATACAGTCCCGACCAGGAGGTAAAGTAGGCTAAACGTGACGTTGTTGTGATTAAACATAATGTGCCACGAAAAATAGCTGTCCATAGATGTCCAAACATGATCGCCTCGTTCAGCCAACAAAATATATCTCCCTCCCTTCACAGAAGCGCAGTGATGCGTGATTTATTCTTCGTCGTACACGTGTTATGCTTGCATGCTGAAAATGGCTGATCTACAAGCTCACAACGCGTTGCGGACGCAACGCGTTGTGAGCTTGTCGATCAGCTATTTTCAGCACGTGGAAATAAGCAGGCTGTGAGAACTGAGACCCTTCACAATAAAAGCATGCAGCGTTCACAAGTTGGCCCATAATAAAGACAAGGAAAAGGATTAGGTGGCATTTCACATTGCATAATGAGCATTTTGTTTTTAAATGAGGCTCTGTCTCTGTCCTTTTCTTTCTCTTTAAAGTTATTTGATGAGTGCTGTCATGTGTGTTTTTAAAGGTATATTTACTTTTACGTTTTACTATATATTTAATATATATATATATATATATATATTTATACCACTGCGTTCTACAGTAGCCCTGTGCGTGAGCTGCAGTGCATGGCAGGCCACAGACAGCCAGGCAGGCAGGCAGGCAGGCTTGTGTAAAAGGAAAAAAGTATTGCAAATTGAAAGGTAACCAAGGAATTTGAACTTTAAATTTGAATTGAATTTAGAGAGAGAGAGAGGGGGGGAGGGGGGGGGGAAGAGAGCGAGGGAGATGTGACGGGGACCCCCATTTGGGGAGGTGTGCCGGGGACCCCCATTTGGGGGGGATGTGCCGGGGACCCCCCATTTGGGACCCCCGTTTGGGGAGATATGCCAGGGACCCCCCCATTTGAAGAGATATTCCAGGGACCCCCATTTGAAGAGATATGCCAGGGACCCCCAATCCCCCATTTGAAGAGATATGCCAGGGACCCCCATTTGAAAAGATATGCCAGGGACCCCCATTTGAAGAGATATGCCAGGGACCCCCATTTGAAAAAGATATGCCAGGGACCCCCATTTGAAAAGATATGCCAGGGACCCAAGGACCCCCAGTTTGACATGCATTAGTCTATGGAGTATGGACCCCCATTTAATGGCATTTATATCTCTGGGACCCCCAATATTTATATTGTAACATCAATGATAATTTAACTTTAGAGTGTAGAAATGGAACCAAATGGACCCTAACCGCTTACTCAAATAAATATGACTTGTAACAGTATGTATTTCAATGTATTTCAATATTACAGTATTGATACTTTAGTTTACAGTACAAATTTACTGCATATTGCTAGAAGCTACATATTAAGACTCAGTGCATGCAGCTCTGCTCATCATGGGCCGACGCCACCTGGTGGTTGAATAGCCACTCCACATATTAAAATAAACCTGTGGGTGTGGCTGAGAATCTGGGGGTGTGTCTGTGGGTGTGTCTAACATAAATACCCATAGGTACCCATCAATGTCATTTTGAGATTGAGGCACAGACGAATAGTACTGTACCGTAGAAACATATTGGCTTGAAAAAGAAAAAATCATGTAACCTCAGTAATTGAGAAACCTCAACTAAAGCAATGTGGGATCATTTTGAATTCATTTTCAACCTTTAATTGGACTTGGCAGACCCACTTGAAACCCAAATTCTACAGAGATGGCAGGCAGGGTGTGCGAGGTGTAATTAATTAACCTCATTGCCAGGATTTTCCCTTTCAACCCTTTTTTTGAAGAGTCAAAAATCTGCGACCGGATGTTATGTTGTCTAGTGTGCGTGTTGTCGCATATCACTTCCGGTCTTGCGATGAGGGCAGAGAAACCATGATCGCAGGGATCACATGGTCTGCTATGGGCCGTGCAATAAACCTTGTTTTGACCAGAAAGGTCAAAACAAGGATTTGGAGATACATGCGACTTAAAGAAACGGATAGAATGGGCGCGTGTGCACGCAGGGAACAAGATCAAGATTGCACGCTCCAGTGTTGTTGACATCAGCACCTAGCAACCCAATGCTAACATGACATCAAAAGCACTATAAAGACCAATTGGTGTAGATCTACGGCAATTTAATTAATCGGACTCATCGCCATTGGCGTAGATTCTACGCCAATGGCGATGAGTCCGATTAATTAAATTGGCGTAGATCTACGCCAAAGGTGGGGAATGGTATTAATTAAGCAATATTACGACAGTGATGCGGTCAGGAACGAGATGTAGAAGGCTGTTTCAAACAATCAGATTGCTTCCTCGAAACGACCTGTGGTATAATCTTCTGTATTTGCTGTAGCACACACAACCCTGTTTTGCTGCCTGAAGAAACTATCCACATAACATCTCTGTGCTGTGTCTCTCCCTGTAGAAATACAAAGCTGGGAGGTGTGACGAGATCCTGAAGTGGAAGCCCCCCAGTCTCAACTCTGTTGACTTCCGCCTCAAAATCACCAAAGTGGGCGGAGAAGGGTGAGTCACTGTTATTCCAATCTGAGAACCCATCGTCAGAAAATAAAGGAAAAATTGTGCCCTCTTTTCCTTTGAATTTGACCGAGTCAACAATCTATCTCGAGGGACTACTGTTGTTCTAACGTCACCTATCACTCTGGTACACAGACGGTGTACTTATCTGAGTGCTGTTGCGGTGTACACCAGCCATTTGCTCTGAGCCATGTTTTGGAACAAAGTGAAGTATACTTCGGTGATGCTTCCCCTCCATCATTTAATCCACTTTAATCATATATATCGATGTTTGCCTTATGCTCCAATTCTGTACTCAAGTGTCATCTTGACAAACCTTCATATTCAGTTGAGTACCAGAGCCCTATAACCACCTCAGAAAATGAAAGCTCATCGGAACCGGTCCGGCCCCCTGGGTGTGTTCTTGGGGGTCTGGATGTTCCGGGGACCCCCACGCGGTAACTGTCATTTCTCGATTGTTTTGGACACGGGAAGGCTTGCTGGAACCCGGCCGCCCCCCTTGCCGCGTTCCTGGGGATCTAGATGTCCCCCGAACTCCACACGGTAACTCTGTCATTTCTCAAAGATGTTTTTCCCAAAAATAATCAAAGAACATTACAGAGCACAGTACAGTACATTAACTAAGAATAAATGTATAATTGCACCACTCGGTTCACACAGGTGTGATTTATTATGTTTTTAAAGCAAAGCACACCTTCACTATAATTTCTGAGATAGCATGGTTTCAAATCATCAATTCACCAAAATCCCATTATGTGTAAGCTCTGCTTCAGTAAATGGTTTTAGAGAATATGCTGCATCTGTCCTCAGCTGGACTGTCCCAGCATTGTAGCATTCAACCTGCAAACAGGTCTTACTTGGGAGGATCACCTTGGGCGGAAGGAGGAAAGCGGCTGTCTGGGTGCCGGAACGTTACGAGGACGTAAAATGAATTTGAGTGATCAGACGGCAAGATTAAAAAATGTGCAATGTAAATAATTTACCAGCCGAGCACAGCCACTCACACTGCTCTACGGTCTGCCCACAGATCAGCCAGCCAGCCCGTTTCCTTGTCTGTCCTCCTGTGCAGGAGAGTAAAAGTGATCACTGTTCTTGTCTTTAAGAATGTTCTGATGAAAGGAGAAAATGGGCGACGGGCTCCTCTGATCTTCTCATCTGTCTTGGTTTCTCTCGGAGCGAGACAGACAGACAGAGAGGGGAGGAGGGAGCTTGTTCATCAGCCCACACAATCCATCCTTGAGCACGTCTGCAGCATGCCACTGAGACTTCTATTACCACCTCTGAAAAGCAGCACAAAGACGGCAACTGATGGGGTTGGGAGGAGGTTTGGTGCGGCGTAGAAGGAGAGGAGAACAAGGTGGATGAGAGGAAGCGAGACCAGAATAAAATAAATGTCCCGCCTGTGGTGGTTGGTACTGAAAGAAACCTAGCTGTTTGTCATTTGAATTATGGATCACTTGAGTCCGTATTTTTTCTAAAGCTAATTAGTACATCATCTTTCATTTAGCTGTACTTGGTGAATTGTATGTCCTGTTGCAAAATTTGGTTGAAAAAGCCAATAACATAACAGGCTTGTTTTAGTCAGCCGGCTCTCTTAACCACTGTGGAAAGCGGTGTCATCACACGTATTAGAATAACGTTTAGCTGTTGCCATAGCAGTCAGCTAGTCCTCAGCATTGCTGATGTTAAATGGATCAAGTAGTACTGTAAACATGCATAATTAATGCATCTTTTATCATTAAGTTTGTAGTCATTTCAAATTAGTTTCACTAGTAGCACAGTACACACACAGGATATTTTTACCATAAAAAAAATGCTTGAAGCAATGCTATGTGGGGGAATATAATATGGAGATTTGATTTCAAGCCATACTCCCTTGACCGGCAAGGGAGTAAGGATTGTGCAAATTTAAGCTTTGTGAGGTGAATACCAATTGTGGGACCCAAGGAGCAAATAATGGTGATGGTTGTTTCAGTTGTTGTTGTCAGGCCTGACCATGAGCAGCATTTGGATGAGGATGTGTTTCAGCACTTTGCAGCATACCTTAAGTCAATGTAATTACTTTAAATAAACACGTTGTCTCACTGCGGCAGTGGCAGTCGCTGGGAAATGGTTCCCTTTTAACATGAAATGTTGAACAGAGTGGGTGGCCATCTGCCTTTACCAGTTGGGTTGAGAGAGAGAGAGATAGAGGAGGAGAGAGAGACAGAGATGCACACAACAACAATGGATTCGACTCATTAGAGGGCCACTCACGTAGGACGTAGCACGGTGGCGCAGTCGGTAGCGCCGTCACCTCACAACCAGAAGGTCCCGGGTTTGATTCCCGCTGGGGGCCTGTTCTCTCCTCTGCGTCATCTGCGCTTTTTAGATTAGATGCTTTATTGTCAATGCATAATTAAACACACCACACAATGTTCTTTGGTAGCAATTCACTCCACTTAGCAGCAGCATAAAATGGGTGCAAAAGATGCAAATATATATACAAATATATTAAGTAATTGTAATAATAAAATGTAATGCCTGAACATTAACATTCAAAGTGAAAAAGAAAACTACAATCGCATAATACCTTTAACATTGCATGAATGCACTTAGCAGTATGTTTATATTGGACGGGAGGACGTTTGCCTTCTTTTTTTTTTGCCAATTTCAGTTTTGGCATTGAATCTCCATGACCTTCAGCACGGCAAAGCAATCAATCGTACTGTCAATAACTGGCTGCTATATTGTTATATCACTAAAATTGCATTATCGACAAGGATAGGGTGAACACTGGTTCTCAAAGTGGGGTACTTGGGGAGGTTCTAGGCCCCAGCAAAATCACAATCATTTAAACAAATTAATCCATTGCTATGGCTTGGAATAATATGAATTTCTTTAACATAATACATCTTCTCTTATGGTGGTCCACTACTGCAGGCGTGAATCTATTCTACGTCCCAGCATAGACAGTCTACTGCTGCAGGCGTGAATCTATTCTACGTCCCAGCATAGACAGAGTCCACTGCTGCAGGCCTGAATCTATTCTACGTCCCAGCATAGACAGAGTCCACTGCTGCAGGCGTGAATCTATTCTACGTCCGAGCATAGACTTGGTGACGCCCCGCCTGCCTCTGATTGCCCGCCAACAAGAAACACTGCTGCTGCTGTCAGAAGTCGCCATCCCCGAGGAAGCATAATAGTAATTAAACGCCAACATTTATGTGTTTGTCGGCAATTCATTGATCTGTCGCCGTCCCTGAGCGAACCTACCGATTCTTCATCAGGTCTCAGAGACCTGATACATTTTGCACAACGTTGTTTTTTTTTTTTTTCAATAATATTTTTTATTGATTTTTACATTTTATGACAATGACAAAGACAAGACAGGAAAAACAAAACAAACAAAAACAGACAGCTCAGCTCAGGCGCGTTGTGGAACAAAGGACACAGTTATACACTTATACCAAAAAAGAATATACAAATATGGACACATTTGCAGTTTGGTGCAGTTTGGTGCTTGAAAGTCTAGATGGGTTAACAACTCCAGAGAAAATAAAAGAAAATTAAATATATGCATATACATACATACATACATACATACATAACAATAATATTCATAACTTTATCAATCAAGGTTAGTGGCATCGCTTCTGTCCAGGAACCCTATGGTCAAGGTGGTAGCTAACTGAGGGCCAACAAATCTCAAATATGGGTCCCATATTTTATAGAAGGTATCTGTGGTGGAGCGTAGCAGGCAGGTTAGGAATTCCAACGGCATGCACTGCATGATTATTTTGTGCCAGTCTTTTTTTGTTGGTGGTTTCTCATCAATCCAAGACAACAGAATGTTTTTCCTAGCAGCATAAGTCAAGAGATTAAACAGACGTGTATGGAACTTGTCAACAATCTTGTCATCAGGCAGCCCAAGAATCAAACACATAGGGTCAGGTTCAAACTCCATATTAAAGATCTCATTCAACTGCTGCACGATGCACAACGTTGTTAATGTGTCACTATTGTTTGATCTTCAGCACAGCATGTAATGTAACATTATACAGTACAACATTATTGTTCTTCCTTTGTTTCATTTTTAGTATATTAGTTTACTATAATTAGTATAGTTTGAATATGGCATAGACATATTGTTGTTGCCAGCCCGTAATATGTATCCATAGGCTAGCAGACAATAAACATGGGTACACATATATGGTTCTAATTTAGAATTGATATTAGCGCGTATTTATTAACAGTAAAAACTCACACCCCCAGCGGAAAACTGCAGACCATCACTGCATATATAAGCATAGCACCGACGAGGGCATAAATAAATAGCTATGGAGTCTGGAGACGGACACACGATAATCAACACAAGCACTAGTAGAACACCCAGATCAAATATCGTCGTCATATTCAATCAAAGCAAACGGCATAAACACTATTAGTTTGCTTATTTTACAAAAATATTCTGTCGCGCGGGCCAAGCTGTCATTCTCTTGTATTGCATTATACCGTACTTGTATTATTTCCCACCACGGAGTAAGTCTGGTAAGACAGGCAGTGTCGATAGGCCAATCAGAGGCAGGTTGGACGTAGTCTAGTCTATGTCCGGACGTAGAATAGATGCATGCCTGCTGCAGAGCTCACTTTCACACTTGATAACAAATAAAATGCCTCTTTAGACTCGTGGGAAGTGACTCTTGGTGCACGGCTGATTGGTTGACTGCTGCTTCCTTCCTGCCTACCGCACCAGTCATTACACTGGAGGGAGTAGAAGCATCAGCCCCAATCACTGTCTGCTACCCATTTAAACCATTGAGGACGGCCATAGAGAAGGGGGTCTAGAGAGGCTTTCTGGCAATCACCGGTTCAACCCTCGGCTCGCCCATTTATATGTCAAAGTGTCCCTGAGCAAGACACTTGAGCACACACCTCTGTCTGATTAGATTTATTTGATAAATTTCACAAATTCATGATGCACTCATGATGCACTCACAAGAGCATATGAGCAGCTATCAGCTAGGTGAAACTGTAAAAGCAATTTCTCTCCCAAGTACTCACTCCCTCGTTCCCCTGCTGGTGTTGAATTGAGGGCCCTCAGTCATGAGTCTCATGACCCAATGAGATGGCTAGAAGTCCACACTGTGATTTAGCCATCAGTTTTCAGCTCAAGCACCCTTATTTCCGTTTAGAGAGACGTCATACCCCCCTCTGCTATCGTAATACCATTGCTAGTGCTAAGTCTGTGAAACTTCCATGCTGTGCTTAAGTGCGTGTGAGTGTTTGGAAATAATTACGGAGTGGGTGTGATTTTAGAAACATGTGATTACGACCATCTGTGGGGAGTGGTCTCTGGGCTGAGAAACAATTGCTGCAGGGACACACGGCCAGGATACGTAGAGCAGTGGTTCCCAGCCAGTGTGCCAAGAGACTGTCCCGGTGAGGGAACCACGCATCATTATTGCAATATTTCTAACTACACAAAAAGTTATGAATTCATTTTTTATTGACTATATCAGTACTTTGTGCACACTCATTTCTCCAATACAGAGGTAAATTATCTACCCAAAAAGACGTTTTGAACATTTTATTGTCTCTGCCATGCCGGAGGGGGTTCCCCAGCTAAATGATTGACAGTTACCAAAATAAGCTTGAAGGGTCCAGTTGGTTCCATTTCTACACTCTTTAATTGGTACCATTTGTCCACTTGATTGGAGTGGACAGAGAATGGAAACGCATGATCACACACCAAAATGAACACTCTGATCTCACTGCAGCACCTTTATAGCACCAATACGCAGCCGGGCTTGGGTTGAGATTTGGCCCTTGGTGAGAGCTACAGGTATTAATGGAGATCTTTTGTCTTTACAGGCTTCTCCCTCAGACTGTTGGCTTGCTGTATGTGGGCAGTTACGACAGGCCGTTTGCGCAGATGAAGGTAAGACAACAGCTAGCTACTGGGCAATCAGTCTGTGATTTTGGCCATCGTAGTGTATCCTGAATAAGTGTTTTTTTTTTTTGTAATGGTTTTCATCAAGTAAGCCTTATTTTATACTTTCGAAAATTCTCAAATGCAATCAAAATAGCCATTTGACAAGCCATCAGCACATCGAATTGTGACGTTTTTGGATATCTTTTGAAAAAAAGAAAACAAAAAGATTATTGTCACATATTCTGACAGTATCAACATTGTTGGCTCAGAAATATTGTGATATTTTGCCTGTATAAGGTTCTTGGTGAACTCACTATTGTGAGAGAAGCTTGGTAACAGTTTCAATGTTATTCAATTATTCACAATAACCATTGCACCTAAATGTTTTCTTCCTCTAAGACTTTTTATTTCCGAGTGTCCTCAGTGCCCTGACACTCATGCCAAAATGACCGGAAATGTTAATTTTGTTGCTTTCTAAAATATCCATTGGTACTAGGACCCGGCAACATTATTTTGGAGCAGTACTTCTGTGGTTTTGTGTCAAACAGAATTCTAGTAATCAAAATTCTAACAGACCATTGACAGACGCTGTAATGACACCTACCTGTATCACTAAAAGGGTGTTGCACAGTAATAGTATTACTTTAAGTCATTTAAATAGTCTTAATGACTTGCTTTTTGCATCGTGTGCCAAAGCATTCCTCCTAACAAATGATGTACACAGTGACATAGATGAAGCTGCTACCAGCCTTTTGATTTTGTTGCCAAAATTATACATCAATAAGCAGCAGACAATGCTAGGCTATTTGTGATGTGTCATTATTCCCCCGTGTTGGGAATAGTAGGCCATTCTTAAGTTCTAAGATTACAAAAATAATTGTAATCTGCCTAGGATATTCAATGAAAACCTGTGTGATCTGATTAGTTTAGATGTGGACTGCTTAAAACTACAATGAGAATATTTGAACGAATTACCATGTAATTGATCAAATATTCTCATTGACGATGCAAATAATTAATAATTTATTTATTTTGAGTAATAGCTCACACCTACAAAATTTCTGATCTCACATCCCACAACCCCTGGGTCATTTCTGATAAATAATGTATTTGACTTCCTTTTAGTTGCTGGCATAATTACAGTTTAAAGGAATACTGTAATTCCAGGTGTCCAAAGACCATCGATTTGATCAGAGAATATTTTCTTAAAGAAAAACATCCGTAATCTCGGAAGTTAATGTCCAAGTATCAGGTATTTATTAAGTGTGATATACTCGGTATGTCCCAAGCACATCTATTTAGTATTTTCACAAACATAATTGCTAAATAAAATATTTACACCAAATTACCTTGCATGACCTTGTCGCACACCTGGCCCACATTATGCATTGAATAGCCCCGTCTCTGGCTTGCTCATTGGCCAGGAGTCCTAGTAATCGGTCAGTATTCCTGCAAGAAAGTTTGACCTTCTGAAGCCCAAACATCCTTGGAGTCCTGCTAGTCCCCAGTATCAGTAGCGTTCATCCTGCAATCCGCCCGTTAGAGTTTAAGATAGCTTGTATGCAAGTGGACATTATTTTGTCCTAAGGGTGGCACTAGAAGAAAGGCAGTGGGATCGCCGAAATTAGTAGCGTTCATCATCCTCTGGGACGCATGAATGTGCACAGCAAAAACCATGGCAATCTATCTAGTCAACATAGTCATGGACAGACTGACCAACCAACACTGCAAAGTAGTACTACTACTAGTACTACAGTAGTGACATTAGTCATTACTGCCTAGTAGTCAAAGTATTATGTAATAAATATTTAATAATAATTTTACTTTATTTTTTACATTACTTTCACACAGGTCTATTCATTTCAGGAAATGATAGCTTGTGTTAGTGAGGGAACCACTGACCAGTGTGTTTCAACATTATCCCTTCCAATATTTCACATCAAATCAAATTCCAATACAATGAGTATACTATGCATAAATGTATGTCATACAAATACATGTAATTGTGATGCAAGACACTGCGCCCAACAGCATTCTGTGCCTTGGCCATGACTCAGGGTCAGGGATATCTACAGCCTTTGCTGCCCTCCACTTACATGCTTTCCTGACCTTGATACCAGCCCGAGAGACGTCTTGGTTACAAGATTCTCAGTATTCCAGAACTTTTCTTGGCGGGGTCAGCATGAATTCTTTATTAAGGGCCAGGCTGCTCATGGGGAACACAGTCATTTTCTGTTTTAATGTGGTCAAATCCAGTAATGTGGTCATCACTATCGCAAGCTCCACTTTCACTTAGCAATGGTTAAAACAATATTTAAGACTGTTAAAGGTAATGGCTATTTATATCCTATTTAGTTTTCACTCTCTGTGCCTCATGGAGTGAGTGGGCATGTGGCCAGTGGTTCATTAATCATACATGAACCCATTCAGTGACTGACAGATCTGCGTGCCAGAGATGGAGATACGTAAGAGCAGTGGCTTGGCTTGAGAAGCTTTGATGAAGCTTCTCATTTGTGGCAATGTGCACCTGCGCATTGTACCAAATACACAACTCTAGTGTGTAAAACTTTGTATGCACACTCCCTAGAGTCCCTAGAGCTGTGTAAAACTTTGTATGCACACTCCCCAGAGTCACACTCCCTAGAGTCACACTCCCTAGTCACACTCCCTAGAGTCTTTGTATGCACACTCCCTAGAGTCACACTCCCTAGAGTCCTTTGTATGCACACTCCCTAGAGTCCCTGCATTTTTCACATCTGAGCTTCATAGCGCCACCAGGAGGCCGACTTATGTAAAATATATATTTTATATTACTCCAGATTTTATCCAAACTTCACGCAAATCGGTACACATGATCTCTATAGTCATGTAATCCAGACGGGTCTGTTTGATTTCTCATATTCCGTCCTGATTGGCTAAGATTGGCTGCCAAAGTTTGCAGGAGTGGCCCGTTTTGTACAAAATGCCACAAATCATGAACCCAGAGTCCGTTTGCGGTGAAACTGCACGCATATTCCCACTAGGCCGAGAGCGCCACCAGGAGGCTGACTTATGTGCAACACTTTTTGTCAGATTTTATCGAAATATCACGCAAGTCGGTACACATGATATTTATAGTCATGTAATCAAGACGGATCTGTCATGTATGCCAGCAATTTATTGAAAACACAACATGCATTAACCTTTGACCTTTATAACATTACTAAGCACTATGAATATACTGTTACGTGCTATATCTTTAACATTTCCCTGTTATAGAACCACCAGGAGACACATTATTGCAAAAAAAAACACGTTTATATTACTCCTACACATTTTGTCCAAACATCACAAACGCTCCTATACTGGTTGAGACCTGTGCCCGAGGGGCACTTTTTCTAGTATGAACTTGTTCAGATCAGGTCACAATCAATCTATGATTGCGTGGGATATTTATGAACATCTATGCTTCTTCACAGTGGACCCAGCACTGATGACATGTGTACTGGTGCCATGTGTACTCACAGTGAGACATCCAACTTACATTTAGCCCTTCTATGATGGCAATTAACGGTCAGCAACTGATGTAATCGCTGCTTATTACATTGTATCTCTAAGAATAGCTAATATATGTATATCCAGGATGCGACAATCGTTTGATATGGAGTCATCCTGTTAGGATGTCTGCATTTGAGTAGTAGCCATGAAATGAATGGGTACAATCGTAAAGATGTCTCATTGTGCAGACATCTACTATTTATTACTATGGCTATGAAATCCAATTAAGGTTTATTTTGACGTGGATATTAACAAGCCCCCAGTGCAGCTCTCCAACGTTGAAGTACTGGGCCATAGTGTTAAGAGGTGGGACTGCAGGTGGACCCGTGGAGTTATGACTAGGAAACCCCGTGCAGCTGGGGTTTAACAATAGCGACTTTAAGCAACGACGGCTATGGCAGTCGGCTCCGGCAACTGGAAATGGATCAGTGCTCCATACATTAACCTGCTGGCCGTCACAGCCCTTTCTACTACGGCAGAACCCACACTCACACGTAGTGTCTACAACGCCATGTCATAACCATGTTTATTGAAATTATAGCTATCATACATTTACACCGATTGCTCCATCACCTCTCTTATGCTGTGTAATGTCTTGGCATGCTCTGAATGAAGAAATAACACTAATACCATATGTCATATTAACCATGTTTATTAAAAGTGTTTTAGAATAACACAGATTGCTCCAGCACCTTCCTCTTTCCACGATCATGTCCAGCGCATGTAAGAATTAAGCAATATCGTCAAGTTAGCTGACGCGCAACGTCTATGCAGCAAGTTTGACACATGCTGCATAGACGCGTCACCATGGGAACCAATGTCGCCGTCGCCAATGGCTGTTTGCTTAACGATTTTGACAGCTACGGCGATTGCGTCACAGCTACCGTACTTCCGCCTAGCGGAGCCGTCCTGAAAACAGTCGTTGCTTAACCTCCCAATTGAGCGCCCGTTTGCACTTCCGCATTGAAAAAATGCAGAAATAGACGGTTCTTCCGGGTGCTTCAAAACGCCACTGAAATGAATAGCGGGGGGGGGGCGTGGCTATCGCTCCGGTTCAGTCTCGATCCTTTTAATACTCTATGGATATTAGCCACCAATTTGAAGTTGTTTCCTCTCAGGCTACAGTATGTTATTTCTTGCATTAACCCATAAAAACCGGGAAAGCATCTGTCATTTTGAGATGAGTGTGTGACAATTTTTCAATGGTCTTTAAATATATAAGCGTTAACATTTTTAACGCAAATCTTTGTTATCGGGGTCCCTGGAACAAAATATTTTGAGATGGGGGGACGGACCCCATGTCGGATCGTATAACATCGTTTAATGCAATCAGATGCATTGCTTTACAAAAACAGAACAGACAAAACTTCTGAAACACAAAAGACAATTTTCTAACTAATTAAAAGGCTAAAAACTAAGCAAGCTAAAGCATTAAAATTAAAAGGCAAAAGGGGTATTAGAATTAGGTGCCTGGAAACTATACAAATGATGGCGTATATCTATCGGATTATTCATGTTTTTATATCACTGATAATTACGTATCATTGATGCAACTGCACCACGTCACCAGGCAGCGAGCAAAGGCTCTGCTGCATCCAATCAGAAATAATATTAGCCTACTAGTCCATTCTGCGGTGGCTGCGCCAGGTGATTTAATTTGTATTGGTGCCAAGGGCGAAGCTTAAATACTAGTAGGTTAATTGGCTGCGGGTGCTACAGAGAAACTGGATTTTATAAACCTACATACCCATGGCCAAATGCAATCACGCAAGTCTGTATGTGTGGCGTGTGCATAGCCAGTGAACCTGCTCATGCGTAAATTTGGTCTGACTGCTACACCAGCACATTTGCACATGGATGTGAAAATCAACGAGTGTTCATCAATATTCTTGTAGCTACTGTATACTGCTGGGCAGCAGTTTGTGACACCTTCTACAGTAGGCTATAGCTCACTATGTCTGTCACTTTTTGCTGGTTTGCTGTTTCTTCAGTAGCAGATCTACAAGCTCACAACACGTTCCAGACGCAACACTGTAGCGTCTATAGGTCTGCTATTATCTTTGGTGCAGGACTATAATTCACAGTTCTCTTAAATTGTCTATGGTCTGCGAAGTGTCTATTATCATTGGGTGTATGAATCTTTTTTTTCCCTACACCTCTATTAAACTATATGGAGAAGATTGAGTCCCGGGACTTGGAGGTGGAGAGTTTACGCATGCATGACATGCTGACAGCAGTGACAGGCAATGCAAGAAACATGTTTCACTTCCACTCACAATTTAGGTGGCATGCGGTACATATTCCTTCATTAAGGAATATTTGGCTGCTCATATATACTGCAGTGATAAAAAAGATGCATAGATTCCACACTTGGTATTTGTATCCATACTGTTTACTGTTTTATACTATACCTAGTCGGAACAAAAAAATATATTTTCAGTGACACCATGTTGTTGTAACAGTTATTGCAGCCAGTTCAGAGAGCCATTAGACGAACAATGTCAGAAATGATGAAACCAAGGACTGACTTAAAGGTCATCATTAAAGGTACACACGTATGAAACGGTACAAGTAACGTATAAATGGGCCTTTATCTCTGTACATTAGTGCATGTAACCGGGTAATGTAACCCATTCCTTGCTATCCTCGAGATATCTCGTGGAAAGTTATTAATTCCATCTGAGCCATCCACAAGATTTGATTAAAAAGTATATATTATATATATTTTTAGCCTCCGTTAGCTTCCACCTCTAGCATCCGTAGACCTCTCATTGTAGAAACAGCCAACGTGATAATCTGCGATACATGTACACGTGCACAGTGTTATTAGTGGGATTTATGCTCAAAATGGCAGAACATACCACGTTTATAGCCTATTAAAACATGAATCCAAGCCGTGTTAATCATGATGTTGCTCTGGGGGCGATGGTCCGTCCGTTCCCTAGGACTAATGCAAAGTCTATGAGGGACAATGGCAGCACCTGTTTGCCCCAGTTCCCCACTGTTGTTGGGACTGTTGAATATTTTTTGACACTTACAAACGATTGGAATATATTCAGGCGGATTTTCGTGAAACGTACCTACATTAGCACCCGGGTGATTCTTCAAAGGTTAGTGAAATTAAATACTCAGCAGTGAAGTTTATCACGATTTAAATTCTCCGCAGTCAACATTTTAACATAATATGTTGTAGCTATATCTTATACTGTACTTACAGTATGTCATAATTACATTGTCTTGAATGAATTCATCGTGGAGTTATGTTACATTTTCTTCAAGGAAGACCTATTAATAATATCACCATTAACCACTCAAACCTCATACACTTTATTAATTGGGTTCTAAGAGATCTATTTGGTCTCTCAACGCCAAATGTCTTTGCTGAAAATAGTCAATCTGCAAGCTCAATATGTGGTGTTTGAGTTTGTAGATCTGATATGACTGATTGCTTCCGTAATATTATGAGCTAAATATCGCATTACATACGTTTTAAAGCGAAAGAGGAAACATGTCTGCTCTCATTGGCTGTTACTCAAGTCTGTCGCTGCTCATTTGCATAAAATTGCATAAAACATTTTTTTCCCCTGCGAAAGATTTTCTACAACCTGTCTCATTGCTCCATGTTGCTCATCCTCAGTGTAGCAGTGTACCTTTGAAAACATATGACTGCTAGTCACTTTGTCCCTTGTTCCTTCCTGCCGATGTGAACACATTTTTGTAATAATTGTGCACACCTTCATGTTTGTAGGTTACTACCAGCTGTCAAGGTCATTTTTTGGAGTGTGATGTACTCAATTTAGGACCTCCTCATCTGTATTTTGCTCTCACTCACACACCTCTTCCTCTGTGACTCTGATCCCCACTGATTGACCAGATGCCCTGCACCCCAGGATCGGCCAGCTCTTACTTAGTGCCATGCCAAATGCCAATGATTTCTTTGGCAGTGTGACACTGCTTTCTGGTGCCAACTCGGGCTCATCTACTCAGGGGGGGCAGCTTGGCACCTTTCCTGCACTGAGCCCTGAAATTCCCACCCCAATAGTCTTCAGGGTGCAAATCAAGGGATGGGAGCCTTTTTAATGAGTTTACATGTCAGTGTATGTTACGGACCGCTGTCCTTATGATTATTATTGTTATTCTTGTATTTGGTTAATTTGGGAATAATTGTGATAAGTTGGAAATGTTTGTGGCCTGTGTTATATTGTTTCCCTTTTGTGTTCTCTATATTAAGGTCATGAATGGAGGTGAATGGAGAGTGTAGAGAATGGGTGTGGTGCTGATGACTGACTGGTCGATTGAAAGCAGGTGGCTGCAATAATTGACAGGTCCTACCTGGACCTGCCCCTTCTTCCTCATTGGTTACCAGCAGCTGGGTAATAGGTGGCATACTAATTCCTACACGGGTTGTGCTTATAACCACGCCCCCGGGCAAATTAAGTTTACTGAGGTTACGGTTAGGTTTAGGTATAGTTTTACTGAGGTTAAGGTTAGGTTTCTGGTTTAAGGACTTCAGTGTTTTGTACCATACTTTTGTATGTATAAGTACAGAACAAAGAATGTTTGCTTTCGCCATCTTTGTTGAAGAAGAGTCTGGGCAATTAATCACAGCGCGCGCCTTGCACAAACCGTGTAGGCTTTGGTATGTCGCGGGTAATAGCCCTGCTATCTATAAAAGTGCTCAGTCTGTCCTGACTGCTGTGAGGACCATACTGTAGATATATAATATATATCGCGGGTGAGCCATCTTGCTTTCTTATATTATAAGAAAGCTAGATGGCTCACCCGCGCTGCTGACCAATGGAGGGCGACGTTGCTATTTGGCGGCTATCTTAATTCAGGGCAGCATAACATTGTGTCTATGGGGCATGTACTTTTAAATAACCATAAGCTCAATTTTCAAACGGTTTGGTTTGTTATAAACATGAGAGACATCTGCATACTTACATATGCGTTTATATAATGTTCATATAAACAAATGATATTAAGCCGATAAGCATCCTAAATCATAGCCACGTCGTTGATAACGTTTTAATTAAACCGACCTGTTTGTAAATCCGTCAGGATTTGAGCGTGTTTGGATTACTTTAGTTTGAGCTGCCATTTAACATAATGTACTGTAGCCCAGAAGCAAGATGGCCGCTGGGTGAACTACGTCAGAGACTCCGCCTTGAGCCATCTAGCATTTATATATGTCTATTGTGAGGACGACGGCTAATTCTGCAGCAGAGACTCCATCCCTCTTGTCCTCTTGCCTTTTCTTTTGATTGCTTTGGTATTTTGTTTCTTTAGTTAGTTTGTCTTCAGTCATTTGAATAAGTTATATTTTGTTATCCCAGTTTCATGTCAGTTCTGAGTAACCTTCAGTATTTACTCTTTATTTTGATAGTCAGCTCCTAAGTTCTTTATTGTACTTTTGTGTTTCCTACTATAAGGTAAAAGCTGTCTCCTCATTATTATGTTTCCCCCTACCCTAGACTGGGGGTCGGAAAATTGTATAATCCTTTTTTTTGTGACTTGCTGTAGAGGTCAGCCGTTAGCAAAGAGACTCCAAACGTTTCGAAATCTTTTCTGAAATCCTCTCTGTAAGACACAGCCGCTTGGAATGTAAACAACAGATGCGCAACATGTCTTGCTTGACTCATAATCCGTACGCATGATGCAAGCCTGCATGCAGTCTTACAGCCAAACTGTACCACAGCGTGTTGGACACATTTTGTTTGTGTCCACGGAAGACCAAAATGACGTCAAACACCCACGGCCCATGTTGCTCAGCTGGTATTGCTAGGGATTCCACCCCCCACCCCCACTGGGGCCACCCAGTCTAGGTACGGTCGTGTATGCTCTCTCGTGGTACTTTGAAGCTGTGTGTGTGTGTGTGTGTGTGTGTGTGTGTGTGTGTGTGTGTGTGTGTGTGTGTGTACTAAGTGACCTGTCTCTCTCCACACAGGCCTCGAAGGACCTCAAGCAGTACGACAACAAAATCATAGAGTGCAACTTCGATAATAACACATGGGTGTTCATGCGGCAAAGGATTGACAAAAGCTTCCCAAACTCCTACGACACGGCTATGGGTGAGACACAAACAAAGCCTGCTGCTCCCGTACCAGTCACACAATTATTATTTCTCAGTATCATCGCTGTTGGGCTGCAACCTTGTACTGTACAGTATGTCCAATAATGGTTACATTTCAGGAAAAGGAAAAAAATACATAACCTGTGTTCCAACGCATCTAATGGAGTTATTATTTTGTCACAAGCTCTGATACTGTTCATTGGTTGAATGTTTATAAATCCCACAGACTAATACTTTAAATCTCTATTTTGGGCATGTCATTAGTGAAAATCTTTGAGATTTCAACAAATGAACAAATAGCTGATCTACAAGCTCAATGGTGTCGCATTGTGAGCTTTTACATTGGGCAACATTGTCATAAGGCAAATTTTAAATTCAGGCATTCATTTATGGAAAAAAAAAACTATAAATTATGTATATACTGTACACGTTTTCTGCCCGATGACTATTATAAATATCCCATCCCTGAAGAAGACAGTGACGAGACATTCTATTCGATTAATCCTTCGCCTCATCTATATTTCATTATCCTCCTGCCCTGCATTAATGTCTGCATTATTACTCTGGGTGGCTCTCACACGTGCACATGGAATACAAAAGAGGCATGGCGAGAATGTCAATATCTGACCGGTCTGTGTTCTGTACATTGGGGAGAATAATGTTCTTTATGTTCCAGCTTTTCAGCAAGTGATTTGTGACCTTATAGCTGCAAATGTCAAAGCAAAAGAAATTAATGCCTGTTTTAGTCTTTTCCCCAGGCTCTGAAACACCTTTGGTTCCTTCGTTTTTAGTTTCATTAGAGTATAGCGGAGGCCACTCAGCCATGATTCAGACTAACCCATTTCCATATTGGTACATTAGAGACTGTTTTCAATTTGTGGTCTGTCGCCCACCAAGCATATGCAAAAAGCCTTTTCTAATGTAGCGACTGTATGTATGTTTATTGTTTTGTAGATGCAAGTTATTAGTGGTCTGCAAAACCTTTTTTTTTTCTACACCACTACATGTTAGTAGTGGTGGTGTTTCCCATAATGTTGACCATTCTGTGATTAAGCCAATTAAGGCTCATCAGATTGGCTCATCCTAAACTGTCCCAAACACATGGTCATCAATGGGATTCTGTTATTTATTTTTACTGTTCTATCGTGCCAGGTTTCTGCAGAACTGCTGACATACTGATTTCAGGGCTCTACTATAGGCCCCCTCCTGTTTATGCTCCACACTTTTTTTTTGTCTGTGATAATGGCGCATCTACAAGATCACAACGCATTGCGATGCATGCAATGTTTTTTGCGAAGATGCGAAGTGTCAGAGTTTGCCAGACCTGGATGAGCCTGTCATTATGTCTGTAGTAACTTCCTTCCTGTGTGTGTGTGTGTGTGTGTGTGTGTGTGTGTGTGTGTGTGTGTGTGTGTGTGTGTGTGTGTCTCCCCCTCCTCTCCCCAAGCTGTCTGTAACTCCATACAGCATCCGGTAACTAAGGAAATCCTGTTGGAGTTTTTGGACCGCTGTGCCCAGACACAGACCCGGAAACACCCGCCAGACCCAGACACGGAGCTCATGCCACCCCCTCCTCCAAAGAGACCTAACCGGGCTAGCGAGTAGCAGCGGTTTGGGCCGTTCTGAACTGGACTGTTCCATGGTTGCAGTGCATATTCATTTGCCCACAGCACCGAAGCCAAGTCACCCTCCTCCACAGTTAATGGGCATTGCGAGGCTTCTTTGCCCCTTTTACCCTCCTCTCCTCCCAAGTATTTGTTTTACCAGCCCTTTAGGCTTGATTTTGTGTAATGACTTAAGAAAATACATAAAAAAAACAAAAAATGAACTTTAATTATTTGACCGCTGTTAGATATACCTTGTAGAGTTCCTTCTTGTAGCTTTAATTGCAATTGTTCTTATTAAAGTGCAGAACATGATGCTCAATTTATTTATTTATTTCTATTTATGTTTATTGTTTTGTCTTTTTATTTGTATCTGAGCTCGGTGATTAGTATTTAACAGTGAAATTGTTATGGCTACAAGTGCACCTGACTATGCAGACCCTGGTTTATGTTTTGTCACAGCTGCTGTTTGTTTCTGATAAGGAGTAAATGTTCATCAGCACTTCTATTCCCCAGTTTCAGGAGTTTATCAAGTACAGATGTCTTTCATAATGCCCGTTAGGGTTGCATCTCAATCGCTCCTTTTGCTTTTGACAGTTCTTTCTTGAGGACCACTTGAAGCCCGATTCATACTGTACGACGGTATCGTGTGTGGGAAATGGCTGACCTACAGTACAAGCTCACAACACGACGCACTGTGAGCTTGCAGGTGCACTATGTTCAACGCACGACGGAGCTTATGGCAAACAAAACATGTCGGATTTCAGTGATTTCGTGGTTTCTGCACGGTCAAGTGTGTTCCTGACGTGCTCAGTACCGCCTCTCAGTGTGTAGTTGTTGTATACTAAAACAGCAGCCTGGTAAACCATCCCGGCCTCGTCAATTCACATTATCATGCGTCTTCTGCAAAACACCCGCCCAGCGCTTGGGGCCAGACCAATCTGCAGAAGACGCACGATAATGTGAATTCACGCGGCTGGGATCGTTTACCAGACTACTTAACCCATTTTGGTGTTTTAAACATTATGTTATAATTTAGCTATTGAAAAATAGCAGATCAGGTCTGCTATTTTTTTTTTTATCGTGAAAATATTTATTTCAGAAAACTGGAGGATTTAGAAGTTTTTTTTTTTCTTTTTTTGTCGGGGCTAAATGGGTTAAAGGTGGTTCTCAAACTTTTAAACATTTTCTACGACCCCCATTCAAATGACCACCGTTCATTTGTACACTCTCAGAGTTTACAGACCCATAAGGTTCCATTTGGACCCTCCTCAAGGTCCATGACTACCCTACTGAACCACTGTACTAAATTGTCAATGTTTGTTTGAATAGCCTTTGGGTGGGGTTCCAGTCGATGGCTAGCGTGTTCATTTTCCCCCTTTTATGAGGTTTTTCCTTTTTCTTTCTTTTCAGGCAGTGATAGACAGTGCATGTTCTTTCTCTTGGGTAAATCTGATCGACAACTTTGGGTCACGGTGCACCTCCATTGTTAACAATCCTATAAACCCACATCTCCCATCGTCTAATTGTGAAGAAACATCTGAATAGATTATCGACCCTGCCTTTGTTGCCTGTTGCTAGGAGAGCTGGCTACCTACAGCACAGTCCTTTTGTATCCCCAGCCTTGGCGTAGAACTAGGAGTCCATTAACATCTGTGAGACAGAGTGTTGCATATCTTGTCTTGTTTACACTATTAAAAGCTGTGCGAAAGGAGAGATAATTTAATCAGTATTATTATTACAATTGTTTAAGGGATGACCATCAAGGTCTCACTCTGAGCCATGTGTGAGTCTGAGAGACGGGGTGGACGTGGTTTTACATTTGGATGAAGAAACATTTGTAGCCTGGGGTATATTTTAAGATTAGGATACGGGCTGAGGTTCAGGTGAGCAAGATTGTTTGAAGTCAAGTGTTAGGAAATGACTGTGTGTGTGTGTGTGTGTGTGTGTGTGTGTGTGTGTGTGTGTTGCCCTCCTACCTGTGTCTGTGCCCAAGGCGAAGGTTCTCCTTGTAGTACAAAGATATGAGCTTTTACTCCCACTATGCTCCCCTCTGGCAGCACATGAAAGTTAGCTGATCCCCATCAAAGCAAGCGCTCACCTTCTTGTGAGCATGGCTGCCCTCTGAGACATGGAGTCGTTCTCATTCAGCAGGTAGTGGCACCACAGGAACAAAGATGCAATTCTTACTTCTGTATATTGACGTCAATGCCGCATTCTGTAACCACTACTGCTGCCCTATTTCCAATATAGCAGAAATAGTTGATGTACATGCTTGCAACACGTCACAGTGAATTGCGAGCTTGTAAATGTACCGTTTTTCTAACCATTATTGACGATCCTAAAACAATATCGTCGTATTACAGAATGGTGTGGCTGATATGGACAAAATCAACTTATGGTAATGTAATGATTATATTGGTATATACAGAATTTAGAATATATACTGTATATATACCATACGTTAACCAAAATCTTAGACGACATATCTCATATATCCATATTGCCCGCCCCTAGATAATGGGATTAATTTTTTTTTATCATAATTCCTCTCCTAACAGAGACTTTGTCTTTATGCTCAGGAATGAACTACACAAATCTCTGGATTTATTCATGCCCGGAAATCGAGGTGGCAGGAGGGAGAACTGTGTGTGTGTGTGTGTGTGTGTGTGTGTACACAGTGTATATTGCAGTAGTTGTCTCTTGGTTCAGGTGTGGAAGCTGGCTATCTCAGGGCTCCACAGTCATATTAAATCAGGAGAGGATGCTTGAATGCCTTTTTCATACAATCATCTCTGTTGTCTTGAATAATCCATTGTCCCTCCCTCCCTCCAAACCTACCCCAGGGTGTATGGACACGACACGACGTGCCGCTTAGCTGTTCATGTTGCAGAGGGCTGCAAGAAGGCAGCTGTCGGTGAGTGATCCATATCCCATCTTTTGCCAAATGTTCGCCTTTTCTTCCCCTTTTCTCAGCAACATGCATTGTAACATGCAGAAAATGCAGACGGTAGGGTTCATGTGGTTTAAACAGATTTTGGGCGGGAACCCCTTTTGGTGTTTTAAACATTATGTTGTAATATAGCTATTGAAAAATAGCAGATCTACAAGCTCTACGAGCTTGTAGGTCTGCTAACTTTGAAAAATCGTGAAAATGTTTATTTCAGAAAACTGGAGGATTTAGAAGACATTTTTTAAATTAGGCCTAAACAGATTTTTGCCTGGCCCCTAAAGTGTTGTAATTATAAGATGTGCTACGGTTGCTAATGAATCTGAAATGGGTCTGACAGACTGACCCGATCATCACCCAGACTGTTGATTACATTAATTTCTCAATACCAGACTCAGGGTGGGAGGTATGAAGGCACCAGACGCATTATCACACATGTTCCCTGCTGATGCACTCATCTCAGGTGTAGCCATATGGAAAGGAATGGCTGCAGAGCTACATCAATCTCCGCTCATCCTGGATATATCCAAGTGACAGCTTCTCAGCTGGCATCTTCATCAGAGACAGATTAGGTTGGCCATTATATCCTAATTTATGCTATGATGTGATCGTGTTCTCTTCCTGAACATAACTGATTTTCAAGAGGAATATGCGTCACATTGCAATTTGTAGTTGGAAAATGTGTTATATTGGGTGTGTGACGTGGTCGTATCACTTAATATAAATGAGTCCTCCTAACATGATGCTACTGCATCCTCATTGGTCCTTCTTCATTGCTGTTCTTTGGGTCAGGAAGATCCAATAGTAAGTTCCAGCAATATGGCTCTCATGGTTTTATTTGTGATGTGATTCAATACAGTACGATATGTTCATATCTTCAGAAGCATATCAAAATAAGTTACAGTAGGGTCTGACCTTGCATATTTAGGCCTTATGCATTTCTATATATTGGTTGAATTAACATTTACCTTCTGGTGCCATTCAAATTATATTAAACATGTCTATTCAAGCTGAACTAAATGCCATGGGCATGAGAGATTTCTTATTTTCACGATTATCCTAGAAGATAGGCGACACCCTCTTAATCTTTTATGCTGAGGTGCAACTCAAGAGCAATTAAGAACTTTGTTCTGTATCGTGTTAATGGGCAAATTATGTTAAGTAAGTCGCCTTGGGGACCCCCATGATTCCGGAGCCATGTGGTCCATAGGTATATACTACTATACTACACCCTATCATGTTGATTAATGTTAAATACAGCACCAATCTAACAGGAATCTGTAGGCCTGGGGCTAGTGCATAACAAGACACGTCTAAAAGCCCTGTCATTGTTGGAAAGAATTATAATTTAATATAATTGTATATTTCAGAAATGTTAATCAAGGTTCAAGGTTTCTTTATTTTGTCTCCCAAGAGAGAAATTTGTCTTGGACCCCATCTGCAGCATACAGATACAATACAAGACAAGACAATACACAATACAAGACAACAAAGGCACACAGTGACCCGTACAACATAAAAAAAACACACCCAACATACCTAGTGCAGAAGAGGAATTGAGAACATCACCTCATAACCTTCGACCCCTACCCTGTCTGCCCTCTGCAATGACTCTGTTGAGTGTGATTGACAGAGGGACAAATACCTATTGTATTTGCATGCATGGACCTCGTACCTCCTACCTGATGGCATTAGCCGATACTCAGGGTATAGTACATGGGAGGGGTCAGACACAATTTTCTTAACCTGTCCAATGGTGGCCTGCTCAAAGATGACCTGGGGGGTGATCGGAGGTGTAGACAGACCCATGATCTTCCTTGCCATTTTGGCTAATCTAAGGATCTCAGATTTGTGTTTTACAGTTAGGTTTCCAAACCAACTGGTGATACCATACCTTAGAATTGACTCTGCTAGCTCTATAGAAGATCAGCATTATGTTTCTACTTACACCAAAAAGTCTGAGCCTACGTAGAAAATGAAGGCGTTGGTGTACTTTTGCACACACATACTTGTCACATGGGAGTGCCAGCTTATATCACAATCAATGTGCACTCCTAGATATTTATAGGATGTGACCTGTTTGATGTCATGACCATGTATGGTGATCGTGGTGTGGTCACCTATAGACCTGGGATCCACTACAATCTCCTCGGTTTTCCTTACATTAACTCGTAAGTGATGTTCATCACACCAGCAGTTAATGGTAGCAAAAAAAATTGACTTTTCAGAAATGTTTGAAGGTGCAAAATATGGCATAAGTGGTTAAAAACCCAGGGTGGGATAAAAATGCTAAAAAAATAAAGGAAATATCCTACCCCTGTAAAATAGAAATAGGGTTAACAACCACTTGTTGAATACATCTACTAGATTCAGCAAGGCTTGCAGTGCAGCTGCAGACGTCCTGTTATCCAACAAGATTGGTTGTACATTCACGCTCCTTTGCCAGATAGACTCCCCAAATTAAGGGACAAAGTGATTGTCCTCTTGTTATGACAAGAGCACAATCACTTCACCCCTTGTTTTCTGACAGTAAAAACCAAAATGGACTATGACTCATATATTAATTTCCTGTTTTGACCAATCAACAGTCAGACGGAGGAAATGTTAATTTGGTTCATGCACAAACAACATTGCTGCTGTTGCTGCTCTGTGCTAAAGAATAGAATTTCCAGTGTGAAATGAGTTCAGCAACAGTAGACCACTAGACAGGTTCATGATGAACCGTTTAGAGACAGTTACCGGCACAGGGCTCTTTCCCAAGTTCTTCCTTCATTCATATAAAGTATTATATGGCCGGCGGTGCTCGCCCATCCGTCACTCCATTTCACTGTCATTAGGTGTCTAGCCGAGTAGCCGTAGAAGGTACCTAACAAATGAAGAAACCGGAGAGACGTGGGACTGGCAGGTATTGCGGAAGATTGCCAAAAGATTAATCGCAAATTCGAAGGATTCTCTCTTCAACCTCTCCGCAGTTTGGCGACTAAGAAATTAACACTCATTCAAATGGCACTGCAACATTGATCATTAGGGTGGCATGGAATCGGTTTTCCTCCCAGCCCAGTGTCATGTTACTGAGCAAGACTCTTGACCCTCTTCAGGCCCTAACTGCTTCCCGGGTGCTGTATTAATAGTTCTCAGTCACCACTCCTAATCTAAGTTAATGCAGAGGACAAATTCTACATACAGTATGTGCAAATGTACTCTATCAAATATCAACAGCTTAAGGGGACACAGTTACCGGTATTATTATTGAGTAGTGCTAACCACTCCTATAGAGCGTCGCAGTCCCGCCCCCTTTCAGAACGACGAGTGGCCCAGGAAATGATTCTCCATTAAAATTTTAGTTTTAGTCAGTTAATCAGTTTATGTTAAGCCCTTTTTTATAATTTAGCCAGTCTATACAAGCTCACAATGCGATCATTTGTGAGCTTTTTTATTGTACAGAAAATTGTTGAAATACAATATCATCGTAATATCGATACTGAGGTCCATAACACCCAGCCCTAATTACATGTGTATTTTCTACATTTGTCTTACAATATGTGCATGCTACCCAGTTCTGAACTGAGAATTCAGATGCACGCATCCACTGAAACTCCTCCTGAGCTCAGAGGTTCAGATAACATTATCATAGCAGCACATTATCCACATGATCATCATTATTCAAGGCTGTCGCAGCGTCTAATATTCTAATATGTGCGGTTGCTTGGATATTTCAGTCTTGACAGCCCCCTGTAGACCCACAATGACCATGCCCTTTGGCTTTCCTCTGCTGTGATAATGGCTTGGATGTGGATAATATCCTCTGTAGGGTCCCAAAGGTACACTATAGACACATCGGCTGATCTCGTCTCCCCTCATCACATTATTGATGAGTGAAGGTGAACATATGCGTGGGTGTCTTCTGAAAGTCAAACTTCTCCCAACCACTCAAACCCTATATACTTAAGTCGGGGAGACTACACTTTGCCCCCTCCGTTTTATGGCATGGATCTGCAAGAAGCTATGAGAGAGGGAGAGTCTGTGTCGAAGTGTCTGGAGCAAATCTCACAAACCGTTGGACTGATCAGCACCAAACTTTACACTGCCAGTAGGCCACAGAAGTATCGCCGTGAAAAACATCACATGTTTTGTACTTTTTAAATATATTTGGCTTACATTTTATGTCAACGGGGCTGCATGTGACCACACTGTAACCACACTTTGAGTCATACAGCATAGACATGTCGTACAACTGACATCATAGAAGATCATCATCTATCATAGATGACTGATGTCATGTCACATGCTGATCACATGATGTCTGACATGCACATTGGAGCCACGCTGTTCCCATGTGGATCCTGAGATCCACATGATTCTATTATTGATTTATCCGATCGACATGCTCACAAATTATTCTATTATTGATTTCTCAGATGTCAGATCGACATGCTCACAAATGCAGTGTGACACATTGTGAGCTTGTGGGTCGGCTATTTTCACTGATTCACCTATTTTGACCTGCCCACTGCCCAGAATAGCGTGGTGTGGTTCATGTGACATCATTAGATGTCTCAGCCTGGATAATGTTCTACGTTTCCTCCTGCAATTCCCTCAATTCCCCCGTGAACATAAATGTATCTTCATCAGCGTAGAATGTGAAACTGCCAGTGCCAACTGAGATTTGTCCCTGAATATCCGCCCAGCTCAAGATTATGCTGCGTGCAAACTGAAATAATGAATACTGAAATCTGTTACACACAGACTGTGGATTGTGGAGGGTTTAAGTAGCTTTGGTTTCAGTGCAGGATGGTAATTTCTGCTGAAGTAGTTATCAAAACTGAATTTACATAAACAATTGACAAAAAAAGAAAGACAAAGTTGTTTTAGCCTTTTTGTTTGAAGCAAATTGTTAGTGTAAACTTTAAGCCTTGCTTTTTCTTGGAAATGTGGCATACTGTAAGCCTTACAGTATGCCACATGATTTTTATCCCTTACAGTGTAAGGGATAAAGGGGCGCTCTTATCATCATACAAGGGGCGCTCTTATCATCATACATCATCACATTCCGGCCAATCACTTATGGATCCTCACTTTTTAAGCCCTCAGCCAATCAAATCATTGCTATGGGGTACACACAGACACAATGCTGGGTATAGGAGGGGCTAGCGCCCCTCAAAAATGCTAGACGGTAGTCATTCGTTTCTTCCTTCGTTGTCTGCGAATGTAATGAGATGTGACTGTGAATGTGTGGCACGTATTGATGTGTGCACAATGAGGTGCTAATGGAACAGACTCTTTTCAACAGAGAATCTGAGAAAAGGACAGGTGTCTTATTAATGACAAGGTCATGCAGGAGAACGTCTGAATCTGTCGCGTCATTTATGTAAATCATAAACATATAGGCCTATCATTTCTCACTGTCTCCATATTCTAACTTTTTTGTTTTTTCGTAAATGTAGAGCATACATTTACGAAAAAACAGAAAAGTAGAGTCTACTTGATCATACTACAGCGTCACACAAAGGTTTGACACTTTGAATAGGCCTACTGCATAACAGACTTTGTTGGCCAGTGGACCCTAAACGTGGCCTCCTACATTTCTTCCCCTCTATACCAGTGGACCCTAAACGTGGCCCCCTACATTTCTTCCCCTCTATACCAGTGGACCCTAAACGTGGCCCCCTACATTTCTTCCCCTCTATACCAGTGGACCCTAAACGTGGCCCCCTACATTTCTTCCCCTCTATACCAGTGGTCCGGGTACATTTGGTTTCATTCTACGCTCTCAAGAGTTACATTATTGTTAAAAGTCTTTATTACTTAATATACCAGTAAGACACGCAAATGCGTGAAGCGAACGCAGCTCGTACATATTTAAGTTAAGTTATTTTTAAGTTAAGTTTTTAACTTAGCCATAACCATATAAGGAGTCCCCAAAGCAGCTATACGTCCAAATATGGAGTGTGTTGCATCAATCACAAACAAATCACTCAGCTCCATATATGGGCACAAAGGTGGGACACACAGACAGACAGACAGACAGACAGACATGATCTGCTAGGTCTCATAGTAAGTGCTCACTGCGTTCGCAACAAGAAGTGTATACAATTAGAGAATGTAAAATAATTGTTATTTTGATCGTTTGCCTGTTATCTCTCTTTTATTTACATTCTGGTTAGGATGCCACTCAAGCTTCTCCCTAGGGAGGTCCTCGATGCACGTCCCACTGGGAGGAGACCCCGGGGCAGACCAAGGCGCAGATGGAGGGATTACATCGACTCACTGGCCTTGGAACGTCTCGGGATACTTCTGTATTCGTTAAGCTGACGAGCGCAGCTATATTTGAATTATGCTAATTCAATTAATTTGTTCTTGCAAGTACAATCTTGGAATTGACCATTTATTTGTCCATTGACTTTTCTATCCCATCCTTAAAGGGTATTGTTATTTTCCAATTGGACCCAATTTCCATAATGTCAGTTATATTGACCTGATTGGTGAAATCAATTAAAAAAAAATACTTAAAACCCCTATTTTAGCCTCAAGGCTGGCTGTTAAACAGTATTATGTTTTCCTCCATAACTGGCATAATGACTATTAATGAGTGATCGTTTACATATTTTATGAGTTTGCAAGGCAGCTGGCCCTAGATCCGGTTGGTTTGGCATCGTCAAAGACTTGTTTGTGCCAAAACAAACTTTACACCAAAATGAACACCGGGAGGCCAAAACGGGTCTAATGAGGCAGACGGTCCAAAACAAGAACACGGAGATCAAAGCAGCATCTCTGTGTGGATCTGGACCCCCTGAAGCAGCTCCACCTGGATGAGAAGCAGACGAAGCGGTGTAGGCCAAGCGGCCAACAAGAAGAAAGCCCTGGACGCCCACACACCCTGCAGCTCCACACCTTCAAGCACAGCCTGGCTGACACACAGGCAGCTCCTGCAGGAATGAAACCCAGTAAGTAACAAACTTTAGGCCTGTTTCAAATTCCTTTCAGACTGTATAAAACCTGACTTTAATCTGGATAGGAAATCAGGTTTTGGCTGGAGAGTATACTGCTCATCTCATTACTCTTGCAGTGCCGTCATCCGCTGCCCGACATTGCTATTCTAAATAATGGTTTTGCATCTGATTATGTACGCACTACGCACAGTACACCACTGTACACAACCAGTGAACTGAGTGCAGTGATCCAAAGTAATGGCCAGGTGATGCGACGCAAGACTTTGTGGAAATGATTGGCACATTTATGTTGTGTGGGGAAGATGCTTCTACTGCATGATAATCTGATTGATGCAAATCCAGGTAGAATAATACTGTTTTCATGATTAATACAGTTGATTAAGCAGCAGCAGTTGGCCATGGACGATTGCCCTATTTCTCAGAATCAGAATCAGAATCAGAATCATTTTTATTTGTCATTTTCCTATGTACTTACATACAAAAGAATATGAAATATCGTTCCCCCACAGTTATTGGCGGCTCAGGGTGCTAGGGTGCAGCACAATGGGCACACAATATTCAGAGGAGTTTACTAGTTGCTTCCCACTGATGTTATTGGGACTGAAGTCATGTTACAATATAGGGTTTTATCAGCAGCTGGGCGGCTCGTGTTTCACACTCAAGCCACCAAGCGGACCGGGCCCTTGTTCATTCTATGACATACTATCATCACTTTGTCCTCGGAGACAGGTCAAGGTGAAGCGAAATGGACTCCTCCATGAAGAACTTTTCAGGCTCACGTATGAATTCCTCTCCGCCGGGAAACGGGTGGCATCATATTATAGTAAAGAAAATAAATTAAGGTCCCACACTGGTATTGAGGTTCCTTACACCATAATCGACACATAGTTGTCCACTATGGTGTAAGGAACTTAAATACATTTTAAGCTTTGGAGCTTATTCCAGTGTGGGACCTTAATTTATTTTCTATTGTTTACCTCAGCCCGGCACCTGGCGTTTAGTTAGTGGATGTGCATGCTCTATTATGTTTTTCTGTGGCATCATATTAGTGTCATATAGTTTCTTACTACTATTTTGCTGTTAAAACAAATGGAGGTGAATATGTTCCATGTCTTTTAGAGGGCATTTAGAGGGTGCCTGACTGGTCCCACTGTAATTGAAGCAACCAGCATCCCACATGGTGCAGTCCTTTGTTGCTGCCTTGTATTTCCATGTAATGGATGCATCATACAATAGTGTAGTGTACCACAAAATGAGCAAAAGTCTTGTAGGCTACTGTTAGATCAGCTATTTTCGCTAGTTCTGATCAGGTTCGAAAGTGAAAGCGGTAAATTATGTCTGCAGGTTTTATAGGTTATTTAGGTAATAGGTATGCGATCAAGTGCAAGCCTGGCTCAGGGAGTAGGACGCCCCTGCCTTGCAGAGTCCCTAGGCACTTTGGACTTAACATCATGTCCTGTGTTTTCGAAATCATAAGTATTAACAAAAGATTTGGCTAAGTAACTATAAATAAATAAATATTATGAAAAGTAACCGTTTTAATGGACACTGTCGGGTTTCCACCCGACAGTGACGACTTGCAAGATTATCTTCCTACTTGTCAAGTTGTCATCATGATGATCTCTCACCGGCCGTCTGATTCTGTGGCTCTGCTTATACCATTCAAACCGGGAAAGCATCTGTTATTTTAGATTTTTGTGTCGGCTATTCAAAAATAGCAGATGTACAAGCTCACAGCGTGCCACTTTGTGCATCTTTGTACTGTACAAATCAGGCGTTGCCCGAACAGTTGCCTGACCCATCCAGGAAAGTCGTGTTTGCTTTCAGGTTACCCAACGGGTTTAGTTTGCTATAAACACAACCCAAGACGTCTGTGGAATTTAAAATAAGTCATATTGTATAGCTATTGAGATATTTGGCATAAATATGGAGGTATGCCCATACCTCACAGCCAGTAAAGTAAAAGCAATACATGAAATTCAAATATTTCCTATCACGGTTTAGTTTTCTTCAAGTAGAACACGACCTGTACCTTGGTATCAACCCCTGACATTGCTATTTTAACTACCGATTCAGAAGGCATTTGTAGAATCGTCCTCAGGTCTTGAAGGGTTATGCTACCTGTAACATTACACTCATGATGAGGACTGGTATCACTAGCAGATCATTTGATCCTCTCAGATGAGACACTCGAGGAGGACACTAATAGTACCAGTGTCTTACTGCAGTAGCCAAGCCACGCTGTGGTTTTCAAAGCACCTCGGAAGAAATGTGATAGAACGAAATACGAGAAATGCCTGGTGTGAAAAATGAACGTGTCCGTAGCCTATAAATGCTCGGATTCTTTTTGATGTAGGAAACTCCAGTCAATATTTATTCAGAATGTGATGAATGGAAAATACATCTGAGCCAAAGACATTATAGTATAGTACCCTCTGTCTGACATGGTTATGTCTGAAATTGGACCCCGGCTGCGATTTGTACTATATTACTAATACTATTATTACTAATAATATGTACTAGTTTTGAAATACAACAATGTAAAACAAAAATCATATCGGAAGTATAGTTTGAGGGGGTGTCTGTAAAGGATATAATAGCGTGGGTGAGCTTTGAAATGAGAGCTTTCAGGGAGAGAGAAAAACCTTTGTACAGCCACTCGCTGCACAAGGCCTTTGTGTAGCTCAGTGCAGAGGCTCCATGAAGTGATGCCGAGCTGAATTATGGCTTCATTCTTTAGTAGGGTTTATTTGAAGATGTTGGACCCCTCGGCCACATCAAAGAGATGCCCTCGAATTCAATTGAGCCCCCCAAAAAACAAGCTTGCTGCTGTTTCAGTTATCCGTGGCGGATTAATATTGGAAAACGTTGTTGAATATGTCTCCTTGGTTTGATGGCGTCCTGGTATGGCTCATTAAAATAGCACGCTTCTGTTGAAGAACCGTGGAAGACTGACAGTCTCAGTTCTCAGAATTTACTGTGTCCAATCTCATTATAACGGTCTATCTACAGACTGTAAGCATCCCTGTTTAAAGACGGTATCCGTAGGCTTTCTGTGCAGTGATACATTGCATAACATTTACATTGTAACAACATGAACCCCAGCGTCGCTATTCTGGGGGTCGAACATTAGACGGAAATAGCTGATCTATAAGCTCACAATGTTGTGAGCTTGTAGATCGGCAAAGAGATTTGCTGTAGACGGGAAAAAGGAGCGGACCACGACAAGTGCAGAGTCACTCCTGGGAGACTCAAGTTATCGAATAATATAGGAGTTAAATGGTTAACTGGATTGACCATGCAATTTTAGGCTATTAAAAGAAAAGACTACCGGTACTTGGATTCTAATTTAAGGCTTTAATGTTTCTTTGTCTGAAGGCTTTAGCTGAGTGGAAGGAGCAGTGGTAGACCATTCGAGACCTTTCTTCTCTTCGAGGGCAGGGCGCTGTAATCCAGGAGAAGATTCACACAATGAAGGTAAAAATCCATCTTTGAGGACAGCATATCAATGCTGATATTATATTGGATTGGATAAGATGGAAAACATTTCAGAGCTGCTACAAGCCTCAACCCTTTCTTCAGTCAAGTCATAACTGGAATATGTTGAAATAGTTTTGCCCCGCTGACTAATATAATAATATATATATTTAATATGTATATATATATATTATTAATATTACCCATTCTCACAGTGATTTACTGCGCAGAAGCAATGAGAAGATAAGAGCTATATATTAACATGAATAAAATACTTTGTGGTTCCCAAACTTTTCCATGCCAAGGGAATATAGCCATAACGCTGGCTAGTTATTATTAGCTGTATTATTATGAAGTATTATGAGAGGTGGCAAGTACCCATTCTAGTGTGTATTTCTAATATTTAATACAAATCTAAATAATGTTCAGGTTGGGGTTTTGATCCGAGTATGTTTGGAAACTTTGTGATTGTCACAGGGATGAGGAAAAAACACTGTAATATGCAGTAGCATTATGTTCTGGTGCCTTTCAGAGTAATATGTTTTAGTGTGTGCTTACCCATTGCAGGAAAGGGCATAGACGTGTGGTTTTATGCTCCAATTTAGACTATGAAGCGCTCCCTTAAGCCACATTTCTGAGGGTACAAAATCTACAAATAAAGTAATCTGCTTAATGGCAAGAAGAAACACAAGCTGTTACTCGCATTGACATTATTCCAAAATGGGCTTCTCCCACTATTACAGACATCCATTTACTGTGCTGTAGTCCATCCACAGAACACTGTCCTGGCTTTGTCCTCACCAATGCCACTCTGAACTAATCCATTTAATTGATTATTTAAAAAATAAAACATTAATTTACTAATTTCATTCATAATTTATAATTTTTTTGGTGCATGTCATTATAGGTGAAATATAACAAAAATGCACTATGCAAATAATTGTGCAATGAAGTATAAAATACCCCATAAGTGTTCACTGAGTTTGTAGATTCTCTTTGTAGATTCTCGATCATTATGAATAAAAAATGTTATCGATAGAATAATCGCTAAGAAATGAATGGATAGTTGCTCGCTGCCCCGTCCATCTCAACCAATCAAGGTTCCATTGTAGGGGTGCTCACTGAGCTTGCACGGAGGTACCATTCCTGCCCACCATCACCGCCACGGAGACTAGGCCGGGGCTTGAATCCCCTGTGGTGCGTCTGGCTTGGCCAAGCGTTACAACAAAGTAAACCCGTTTAATGGAGGGAGGCTGGCTGGAGAGGGGGGTGATCTTCACAGCGTTCACAGGTTGGTCAAGGTCAGCAGGGGAGTTGAACTGTGAGGAATACGGTGTTCCTGTCCACACGCTACATCCTCCTGCCGAAGCTACCCACTGGCAGGCAGCCGATTAACCGGTTTGATGTTTATTGTGTATCCGAGGTGTGATATGGTTTTCAATTCCATCCCTAGGAGCGACCAGTGTAGAGCATAGTCCTCTTCCTGTAGGGGCCAAAGAATCCTATTTGAGCTTAAAAAATGATGGTCATCTCTGAAATAGCTGGCTCCATCTGAAGGGAAAAGCAGGGTGTCCACTGTCTGTACACCTAGAGTATCAAGTATTTCACATTCATCCACATTTACACACCAATGGTGGAGGACACCATGCAACCTGCTCATCGGGAGCAGTATTTAAGAGTCTTCCTCCATGACACTTGAAACCGGGAACCTTCGGATTACAAGACCTCTATACTTTTAATTCAAATTAACATTTTAGCGTTGGCTATACAAAAATAGCAGATATACAACCTCACAGCATGTCACTTTGTGCACACTGCTAGCTTGTACATCTGCTATTTTTCTTTCTTTCTTTTTGTCTTTTTTTATCTTGAAGGACTGAGAACTAGTGATTCAGGAGTCCTTTGTAGAATGGGCCTCAGAGTAGCTAATGTGCCAGAGAGAGTGTGGGCTGGTAGCCAGTATAGCAGGGCCAGTGTGATGAGTGAGTTGTCACCAGTGAGCACGCTTCCAGCTGGGACCTGCGTTCCATGTCTGTCCAGAAGTCTGCCATACTAGTGTGATGGAGCAACACCAACACCTCATTTAGATGGATGCAGTTGCCATGACACCAGAGCTCAGCCCTGCTCATGTAGCAGGTGGGGTTTTTTAAAATAATATTTCTTCTTTCTCTTCTCGGTCCACCTCCCCATTTTATAGGCCTGTCACAATAACATAATTGCTTCATCGCAAATTATTTTGCGTGATTGTAAGAATCATTTTCCATTATTTCTGCTATTATTGTATAGTATATTGTTGTATGGCCTGTTTTAGTAGGCCTACATTATTTATTTTGACTATTGGAACCGGTCACTGTCAGTGATTTCTGCAAATATTTCAGTCCATTCATTTATCATATCTGACCCTGTGCAATCTTTGTTTGCAAAGCCTAAAAGGCTTTGTAGAAATGTAATTTCTGTCACCACTTAAATCAGCAATTGCAACTATTTGTACGAGAAATTAATCGTCAACCAATGCAGACATAATTTACCGCTTTCACTTTCGAACCTGATCAGAACTAGCGAAAATAGCTGATCTAACAGTAGCCTACAAGACTTTTGCTAATTTTGTGGTACACTACACTCTTGTATGATGCACTACACTCTTGTATGATGCATCCGTTCCATGAACAGGACAGGAACAGGTAGACCTATACCTTTTTACCTTGGTCAACTCTTCACATTCTGGGCTGTAATAAATGGTCTCTATGAGGTCGCATGTAGGAGGGCCACTCATGTTTTCACCAATTTGACGTTCCTGAGCGAGTGTGAATACTTGCTTGGGGAATAAAGTGCCAAATAGAATATTATGTTCCCATTCACTGTGTGTTTGCACTCAACCTTGGCTGTGTCATGTGACATAGCCATCTCAATCCTGGGTGGTTGTCATGCCAACAGCAAATCCAAGGCGTTCATGTTAGCTGAGTGGAGGGTTGGTATGTTCACACAATCATATCAGACCTTAACCAAGGCCGGGCGTTCATGTTAGCTGAGTGGAGGGTTGATATGTTCACACAATCATATTGGACCTTAAGCAAGGCGTTCATGTTAGCTGAGTGGAGGGTTGGTATGTTCACACAATCATATTGGACACACTGAGAGTTGGGCTGGCTGTTACTACGCTGAAAGATGCTTTGAGTGCAAGTTGTGCAACTGTAACTAAAGGGTGCGTTTAAAGACCTTTTTTCCAGAATATCGGTGATCTATAAAAGGTTTTTACTAATTATAAAAAAACATGCTTCAAGATTATTTGATTAATCAACAAAGTAATCGATAGAGTAATTTTTTTTCATCCCACTATTTTGCAACCAGTTTTTTCCCCACAGTGTCAATCTAATGTAATCCTGGACTTCCTCTGCCAATGTGGGGGGCAGCGGACTGACCTCATGCTTCCTTCTATGCATGAGGAGTCCAAGCTGCTTCTTTTCACCTCACAGGGGAGAGTTTCCACGGCTGGACGTAGCACGTGGAAGGAACACGTTATTCCGACCAGTTCCTTTCCCCTCCATCAGGCGCCCCAGCTGGCCAGGAGGAGGTAGTTTAGAGACCAGGATTACTGCATGTTTTTGTGAGGGTACCTACCCTAGGGGACACGGGGGGGGGGACATGCAAACTCCACACTTTTAGCTGTGAGGCGACAGCACTACCGACTGTGCCACTGTGCCCCCCGCTAGAGTAATTGCTAAATAATTCATAGTTGCGGTCATAATTGTAACAGAGCAAAACATATTTGCTTAATATGTTTTGTAATATAATTTCTATTGTTCTCATTCATTTATTTATAGCTGACCTATAAGTATCTCCTTTATTATTCCCTGAACAAGATGGTTTTAGAATATTTGTCATATGATAATCAATATTTTCCAGTTGTTAAAGGAACTACAACATGAATTTTAAAACAGTTTAATTTATTTAATATCATATTGTTTATGTCCCTCAAATATATTTCTAATGGTTTGAGCCTAAATCACCACTCCATATCAGTCCATATCATTTCTTCTAAAGCAGTTTTAGACATCACAATGTCCTGATGTGGTGGGGGTGTTGTTTATGCAGATTATTTTCTTCGCCACATCCTCATCCCAACTACTCCCCTCCCACATCTTTGACTTATTATAATAAGGAACCCCCTTATTATTTATATATATAATATAATATAATAATATTATTATTATCTCTCTATCAGGGTCTATCTGGGGGTAAGGGGGGAGGGTAAACGGGGATATTATCTATTGTGTACACTCGTAGTTACAATATGTATACATTAATTGACTATCACTGCATGGTTCCCCGGGCATTAATGTGATGTCAGAGGTCTGTCCTCCCTTATGCTAATTTTAATATAGCATACAAAACTCAGAGACAATCTTTCCTGGTGCACGAGAAGGAAATTCACTGTGGTTTGAGTACTTCCTGTTTATATATTATAACATTGGCAGGGCAAACAAATGGAAAGGGACCCCATTTCATGTGTATGTGATGTACATCCTTCTGATGTGCGTGTTCACGTGTATGTGAGAAAAATAATGTGTGAGTTTACTGTGCGTGTAAATGATGTATGTACAGTATGTTGTACATATAGGATAATGTGTGTGTGCTGGAGAGGAGAATCGATGGATCTATCTGAAACATGAGTAGTGTGATGTGCATGTGTGATGTGTGAAGTGTATGTGAGTGAAAACGCCTGTGTGTCTGAACTGGAGATCAGAGAGAGAGAGAAAGACTGGAATTGCCACTTATGTTTACACTAACATGTCTGATATATGCTGGCAATTGCTAAATTATGTCTCACCTGCATGTGAAACTTAAGGGACTACTTTATCTGTAGCTCTTTTATTGCTGCAACTTATACTGTAGGCTACTACTGTCTGCTGCTATTTGAACTGCCTCTTTTCCGAAATCCATTTCTTCTAACCGTGTACCATACCATATATCTGACACTCTGATATTATGTGCAGGTGCATGCGTGATTGATGTATATCATACACGTAATCATCCTAACTGTCTCTTCATTTCACTGTATTGTCTATTTATTCTTGGTCATTTGAAAGTGTCGCACACTGGAAAAGCAGATTTACAAGCTCACGATGCATGATCGGTGTTGTGAGTTTTTCGACGTGTTACACCCTCATACAATGAAGGGTTAGAAAATCTGGGAAATCAGGGTTATTAAAAGGGAGGACTTGGATATAAAAGTATATCGTTAAACTTTAATAACCTCACACACCACCACCAGTCCACCACCAGTAAGCAGACAATAAGGCTCGGCAGCTTATGGAATGCGTCTGCAGGAGTCCACTAACGTAACATCCACTTTTTAGATTGTAAAACTAATGGACCGCTGCAAATGTGATGCGATGCAGCAGCATCCTGTAGAACTATCAGGCACTGTGGCGCCTCGCCTTGCAGCCGTTTGATATATATAGGCAACAAGAATAAAAAACATCTCCCAACATATCGCTGTTGGGAGTATTTTTACTTGCATTTTTTGGCATTCATGTCCAAGACTGTTTTTGAGGGGGTTTGTTTTGGGATTTTTTTTATTTTATATTTGGGGTATGCCATGTTTTATTCAGATAGTACAGTGAACAAAGAGACAGGTAGGAGAGAGAAGGGAAATGCTTGACGGCGTGCCGCAGGTTAACTCAACCGTCTGGGCACTAAGCAGCTGAGCCAGCCTGACGGCGTGCCATCAACCTATCAATAAAAGGCAGAAAAAGCCCAAAAAATATCTTTTCATGACAATGTTTGTAAAGAAATCACACCCGTGTGAACTGAGTGGTGCAACCCCTCCCCCCTCCCCTCTCTCTCTCTCGCTCTCTCTCTCTCTCATTAGCAGGCAACAGTGCAGCACTATCACTCTCTCTGTTTCTGGCACAGCAGCACCCCTACTGGTACTAATGGTCATACTGGTGCTCATTAACCAACACATAGGCACATAGGTGAACACATAGGTGAACACGGACATTGCTGTTCCTTGGAGTGGTTGCACCACTCACAAAACATCATTACACATTCACTCGGGGTGTGGGCCTCATTCATCTTTGAAACCCTGTCCCTGACTTTATTGCACAGCATATGAGTTTACAAGGACCTGAGATAAACAAGTGCTGCTGATCTGCACTTTTCTGGCACATTTATCTTTGTTTTGTGTTTCTCAAATGGTCCTACCTCATCTCAGCCGAGGGCAGCTGAAAGGTTTTCCACTCATGACTGCTTCCAGTGAGTTTATACACTCACAAAAAATATTGTTTTGTCAGCGGTTTCTTCTGTGGTTCTTTGTGATGGCACCTTTCAATATATGCTTTGAGTATAATGCACCAAAAGAGGTTTGTTCCATGTGAGACCATTTTGGTACTATTTAGCTACTATTTAGTACCTGGTACTGTGGTACCGCAGTTCATCACATATAAAGCAATCTTCTAAGCTAAGGAGTTTATGTTGATTTTGGTTGATTTTGGCGTTTAGAAGACACTCTTATCTTGAGTGATAAGATCAGAGTAAATGGCCTAGAGGGACTGAGGGACAGACGGGTAGTAATAATAATAATAGAATCACCACAAGGGCATCAGAGAATGGCAACTACAAGGTAGCAATGAATGCGCAGCACCACTTTGGTCAGTCATCTTATTCAGTAAAAGAACAAAAAAGAAAAACAAAAACAAACGGTTAGGTTAAATACTGGTTGAAATCAAACCAAAGGTGCGAACACTATGTTAGGCACATTTTAAAATGTTGAGTCATTCCTTTCATGACTGTAATTTGGGAATGTTATTGCTTTTGTATAGTTGTTTAGATTAGAGCTTCAGTGCTTGATCATTTTTTACTAGGTAGATATTTGTATAGAAAGTCCTAAGGGACTCGGGTCGCAAATTAGCCTTGGCTATGAACAATGGTTTCATGTTTATATAACTTGATAAATTGTTTTTTTTTGTATTGTCCCTGTCAAATAAACTCACACTTGTGTGAAGTGAGGGTTGATTTTATCATCAGCAAACTTTCTTGTGACCACCGCACTCTGACTAAAGGCTCATACATAGTCTGGATTTTCGGTGGTGGGGTGACCACCGAACTACATGACGTCACGAGCCGCGGTGAAGAGCAAACCACCGCCACCGCTCCAGCCCTTCTCTCTGTTTTTACTCACCACCACTGAACGTTATTTCAGCTCTGGTGGTCAGCTCACCACTGGAGCGGTGGTCACCTTACAACCGAAAATCCAGACTATGAATAGGCCTTTATGGTGCGTTACCAGCTAAAATGATCATAGAATAGGTAGAAGAAGGCTGTTGTTAGCCGAAACGTTTGTCCTGATGTAGAGGAATAAACCTGCTGAAATTGGATTATTGGTGTGTGCGACCTTTCAGACACACAAAACTGGGCATAGGTGCCCCTCAAAAAAAAATCAGAAAACAACAGGGTAAATGATCACATTATACAAAGAAAAGCAATTTGGTGCTTCAAAGAAAATAGGATACGAAGTAAACAGGACCTGAATAGAAGCACTTATTTCGGTGATATCCTTTTGGACCAATGTTTGACTGTACTCTGTACTATTTACATTTCTGCCAATAAAGTATTGAATCAATCAATCAATCAAACATCAATGTGTCTATCTAAAACAGATGGGATCTAAACTTCTTACAATTAATTGTATGTGTATCTAAACAACAAAGTAAACTAAATAGATCTGCTGCATGAAACATGCAACAGGAAAGCAAAGCATATATAAGCAATGATAGGGGGTACGGTAGACTCAGACTGCGGCAGGAAATGGGGGAGGAGGTTATTACACAGCTTGGGAAACAGCAGGGAGAAGAGTCTAGGTCAGGAGGACACTTGAAGCATTGACCAGGGTGTTTTGTAGAGAAGGGATGGGCAGATAAAGGGGTAAAAAGTGTCTTGCTTTCTTTGGGCCCCTGGTCGTGGAATGACCTGCAATCCAGACTAAAATTGGCCTAAAAAGTTCCTTTGAGAAATTTCAAAAGAGTCATCTAAAATGTACAGTCCGACACCTGCACAATTGCACATGTTTGGACGTGTAGGCTACCAGCCTTTGCATAGGCCCTTATATTTATTTTTTCCTGTTTTAAAATGTACACTGTGTGTGTATATACTCATTGTCAGTGTATCATTGTTGGGGATTTGTTGTATACTTTGTATAGGTTTCTTGAGGTATGTCATGGATGTATTATTTGGCTGTTGTAAAATTTGACATGTACTATGTAGCATTGAAGTGTAATTTTGTTTCTGCCTTTCGGCCAGTTCCCACTTGTAAAAGAGACTCCGTCTCAATGTGTTTTTACTGGTTAAATAAAATAATAAAAGATGATTAAAAAATAACCGATCTACAATCTAACATCGCAAGCTTATAGATCATTTATTTTTTAAATCACACATTAGATGATCTACACGTGTGTGTGTGTGTGTGTGTGTGTGTGTGTGTGTGTGTGTGTGTGTGTGTGTGTGTGTGTGTGTGTGTGTGTGTGTGTGTGTGTGTGTGTGTGTGTGTGTGTGTGTGTGTGTGTGTGTGTGTGTGTGTGTGTGTGTGTGTGTGTGTGTGTGTGTGTGTGTGTGTGTGTGTGTGTGTGTGTGTTCGTTCTGTAGAGCACCCATGATAGCCTTCACCAGTGAATGCAATCAAAGTCCATCACAAGTCCATCACCAGTGATTTGAATAACATGAGGACAGCAACCGGAAGGGAACGTAAAGGGGCTGATGTGAAGACTGAAGGAGGTTGAATACCAGCATGCCGCAGCATTCTGGATGGATTGAAGAAGGCGATTGCCACTCAGTACTAGGCGTTACCACTTCCAGGTATTATGACAATGTCACGCACATATCCTCTTTCCACTAAAAGAGTTTTTAAATTATGCACAGAAAACAAAAAACTGTTTTAGAACTAGACACTAACAGACATAATTCAAAGTAATTCTTTTTATACATTTTTTCTGCATAATTGCATTAATTTGTGACTGTTTATGTTAATAGATAGTAAAGGTTTGCCAATTTGACTAATTTGTTATGCACTACTAATGGTGCATTTGGAGTGGTATAACCTTCACACTTCATTCTATCTCATTACGGATGCAACAGACAAGCTTATTTGTCTGTATGGCTATGTTTGATTCATGCTATGTGATAACCTTCATCTCTTGCCCAAACATGCAATGGACCTCTGAAGTTTCGGGAGGACGACAACTTGTTCAGATGAGAGGTGTGTGTGTGTGTGTGTGTGTGTGTGTGTGTGTGTGTGTGTGTGTGTGTGTGTGTGTGTGTGTGTGTGTGTGTGTGTGTGTGTGTGTGTGTGTGTGTGTGTGTGTGTGTGTGTGTGTGTGTGTGTGTGTGTGTGTGTGTGTGTGTGTGTGTGTGTGTGTGTGTGACTGTATGCTTTGCAATGAGTGGGACAAGTTGGACTGAGAATGTGCAAGCAGTGGATGAAAGAAAGTTCTGAATTTGTACATGTATATTTAACTCTGACTCAATTTTCATGGAACGTCCTAAAAAAACGTAAAGGGGCTGATGTGAAGACTGAAGGAGGTTGAATATCAGCATGCCGCAGCATTCTGGATGGATTGAAGAAGGCGATTGCCACTCATGTGCAAGCAGTGGATGAAAGAAAGTTCTGAATTTGTACATGTATATTTAACTCTGACTCAAAAACTCTGACTGAAGGAGGTTGAATATCAGCATGCCGCAGCATTCTGGATGGATTGAAGAAGGCGATTGCCACTCAGTACTAGGCGTTACCACTTCCAGGTATTATGACAATGTCACGCACATATCCTCTTTCCACTAAAAGAGTTTTTAAATTATGCACAGAAAACAAAAAACTGTTTTAGAACTAGACACTAACAGACATAATTCAAAGTAATTCTTTTTATACATTTTTTCTGCATAATTGCATTAATTTGTGACTGTTTATGTTAATAGATAGTAAAGGTTTGCCAATTTGACTAATTTGTTATGCACTACTAATGGTGCATTTGGAGTGGTATAACCTTCACACTTCATTCTATCTCATTACGGATGCAACAGACAAGCTTATTTGTCTGTATGGCTATGTTTGATTCATGCTATGTGATAACCTTCATCTCTTGCCCAAACATGCAATGGACCTCTGAAGTTTCGGGAGGACGACAACTTGTTCAGATGAGAGGTGTGTGTGTGTGTGTGTGTGTGTGTGTGTGTGTGTGTGTGTGTGTGTGTGTGTGACTGTATGCTTTGCAATGAGTGGGACAAGTTGGACTGAGAATGTGCAAGCAGTGGATGAAAGAAAGTTCTGAATTTGTACATGTATATTTAACTCTGACTCAATTTTCATGGAACGTCCTAAAAAAACGCTATGAATCTGGGACGCATTGCAGTAGTGTGGATGAGAGAACATTAGGCCGGTGCAAAATGCATTACCATGCCTGGGTGAATACCTATCTGCCTCCTGTCTAGCAGTAACATAACTATGCAATTGCTCTTTCAATACTGCACTTAGTACATAATGGGCTTAAATGTCGGAATGGTGCATATCTTATATGACATGCCGGCAATGTCATGTTTATATGAACTCAAAATGGTTTTTTAGGCATGCTGATATTTAACCTTGACTATACCAATATTTCTGTATTGTTAATTTGCACTAGGTATATCAACATCCCATAATCAGATCTCATTGTCCTAGTTATTTAGTTTGAACTGTGGACTCATTGTGGGACTAAATTAGTCTCTTTTTTATATATATATTTTTTATCCCGACTTCAAATTCATTGCATAGCCGAGTGGGGCATGGATCTCCAACTTCCATCGTTACTGACTCGACTCGGTGCTCTACAGCCGGGCACCGGTCTAGTAATAATAATAATAACTGGAATTGATATAGTGCCTTTCAAGAAACCCAGGGACGCTTCAATACAGAAAAAAACAACAAACAAACTAATTGCCAAAAGCCTGAGTAAACAAGTGTCTCTTCAGTGCAGACTTGAAAGAGTCCAATGTTGGCGTCTGGCTAATGTCCATGGGGAGATAGTTCCAAAGGGCAGGGGCTGCCACATAGAAAGCTCTATCACTGAGTGTCTGCTTTTTGCCGTGACACCCGTAACCCTTCATCTTCCTCATCTAACTACCTGTAGCAGTCAATAAGGTGCTTTTGTCAATTAATCAAGTGCGCTCGGGTGGCGCAATGGTAAAGTCCCTGCCCACCACCACAGAGGCTTTGGGTTCGAAACTTCGAATCTGGCTTTGTCGTGTGTCTACACTAACACAATTTGCACATGTTCGGAGGAGGGTAGCCGGTGGAGAGGGTGTTAAAACAACAACAACAACAACAACAACAAAGGATCTGGCCAAATAATGCATAATGAAAAGAAAGCTGCAGGTGCATAAGGTGCACATTTTTATAGAATTGCCAGACATCTACAGAACACTGTAGCTGTCCATGCTCCATTCTGAACTGAAGTGAACTCACTTCAAAGCTACTGAAGTGTAGAACATTATGTTCATCCCTGACAGAGTCCTGTTCCGGTATTATGAACTATTACATGTGTGAAAATAGTAGAGATAGCGCCTCATTTCAGCACTGGAGTGGCACAGGGTTTTCGTGCTCTGCATGCTGAGGACATTATCTAGACACAAAATGGAACTCTGACAACTGATGCAACTGGCGTTTTTCATGCATGCCAAATTGCCAATGCAGGTTGATGGGTTGATTCCTGCAGGAACACAGTATTGTGATGATGCCTAATGAGACCATTCATAATCAGAGACTCAAAACATATTTGAATACAGTTATTGTGATTCATACAAAAAGGTAACTCTTCAATCTCGTGGTGAGTAACCTAACCATATCTACATATCCCTTTGTATTTAGGGTTTCTTCCTGAAGACTGAAACCTTGACAGTTAAACGTGCCAATGAAAAAAACAGTGATATAATGACATCACAATATCATCCCCTCCTCTAACCCCTCCCCCATTATCATACAGCAACAGCTGTGGGTTCGGCTTCAGTTCAGGTGGATCACCACCCATCACCACCCACCAGGCAAACCAGGCATACTTAATGAACTGGTGGGCGTGTCCACATAAAAACTTTCTGTACACTTTTTTGAAAATATTCTTCCACCTTATATAATAATACCGGATGATAATGTTTTATCTTTAATCTTTAAGTTGCCTATTTTGACTAGTATTACTCTTAAATATATGAACAGTGGTGGTGGTAATTTGATATGGGCAGAAAAGGAGATTAGATGTAGATTTGATATCCCATTAAATGACAAACATAGATAGATAATTTAAGTAAATTCAAGGTCGAGATTTAATTCCACTTGTGCGCCATACTATTTGAATTCCTAAGATGATGCTAATTACACTATGGCTGAAGTCACAGTAGACCGACATTCTAATTAGTGTTTATAATTTGTGTATTTTGTTCCAGTGAATAGAATGCTACAGCTACAAGGCCATTCTCTGCACAATAATTGCGTGCCTCCTGCACTAACATCATGTCAACCAGGCTTCCCAGCTAGGCCTGTCCACCCTGACCTTACCTGACACATGACAGCATGTCCACCCTGACCTTACCTGACACATGACAGCATGTCCACCCTGACCTTACCTGACACATGACAGTATATCCACGCTAACCAACCTCATCCGTAAACTGACAAGGCTGACAATGGAGCATAGCAGTGTGCGTGGTTTTCTGGATCCACTGATCCACATGCCTCCATATATGGTTGTCAGTCTGTCGCGCCTCGTGACATGTCACGCCACCATATATGGCCATCAGTCCGTCACGCCTCACGATACCTGTCCATTCAAACTCTAGACGGGCCCGCCCCAAAGTTATTAGCACATACACACAAATATTTCGCCCTACCCGGCCCGAAAACAATAATAAAAAAGGTCCATATTTGGGCATTCCCAGACCTTTATAGTTTCAGTGCGACCTTGCCCTCAGCATGACCTGCTTCTCGTCCTCAGGGCGTCTTACTGGTAAATACCCTTTGTTTAGCGGTTTTCATTTTTCTTTCTTCACAGACTCAAAGGTGTTATGGTCATGATTCACCAGGATCATGCATGGCTTGATTCTAGGCTTAAAATAATTTGCCCACTGCTACGCTCTATCACTCTGACCTTCTGACCATCTAGTCCTGTTGGTTGTTCCTCAGTCCTGGATGAAAGCTATAAGGTGACTGTGCCTGTGACTATTCCATTTGAGAAAGCAAACGGTCAAATGATGTGAAAAACTGAATAGTGTACCACTTTTTATTAACTTTTTCCCATCATTTGACAGTTTTAAATCCTGTGTTAAGACACACCTTTTTACATTGGCAAATAAGTCTTCTGTGTTTTGTATTTTATACTGTAGACCTACCTTTATTTTTATGCATTTCATTATTCTTTTTTTATTCTCTTTGAAAGTGGTTTTGAAACGTGCTTTATAAATAAACATGACAGTTTTGAAGCTGCTTGATTCAATATCACCCCCCCACACACACACACACACACACACACACACACACACACACACAGTCACACACACAACTCCATTGGGAGCTATTTTCAATTCATTATTTCATTATGTTAATATTTTCTGGCATGTCATGATGCTTCAAGTCCATGAAATTCATGCATGAAATGGGCAAATTAATTGAAAAATGATTGTCTCCTGTGCATTACAATTAGCCTATAAATATGATATCTATTCTGTCACCAGAACCAGGGGGTTGTTTTTTCAATGAGTGGTTATAACGTGGAGTTTGATGGGCATATAAGGGCATCTGATCAAATATGAAATTAAAATATCTAAATACGGAATTAAGCAACTGACAGGAAACATGAAAATGACCCTGAAGTGTTCTAAAGTGAAATAAAGTTTTAACCATATCAAACACTAGTAATTGGAATGTGCATGGGCTCAAGCTAATATGGTGTTTAATCAATAGGCTGCTACACCTTCAAATTTGCCTAGGCCTACTATTTCTTTCTTCAAATATATTTTACTAATACAGACAGACAGTATAGGCTATAGGAGAAGTATGGGTAGAATCATGTGGTCTTCTGTGTGTTCTGACTACATTATCCGCCTTGCATAACTCGCACGTACGCACACGTCGCGCGCGCGCGCACACACACACACACACACACACACACACACACACACACACACGTGCGCGCACACACGCACACTAACAGTATCTTAGGCTATATAGTCCGGGATAGATGATACCCCGCATGTAAGAACCCATGTGGGCATTTCTCTGGGCGTATCCTGAAATAGGAGGTGGGCTATATTTGAGTTATTATGAGTTTATCTCAATTATTTCACGAACCATGTGCTCTTCTCCTTTGTGCGTCTCTGTCTCTGTGCTTTTGATGTATATTTTGATAGCTCATGTCTAATAACATGTCATAATTGAGTTTGTGATGCTGCAGTCCTTTGTTCGTCCCATAATATCTTTGTGCTTTGCAGCTTTGGGGGAATCAAATCCTACAGACAGTGTTCTTTGTGGAACGGCAGTTCAGTTACATCATGGGCAGGGCGCATCAAGCTGTGGAGAACGCGTTTCGGAGCACGTGACCCAGCTTTATAACACGACCCTTCATAAGTATGAACGCAGACAGAAAGAGCGTCAGTGTGCCACGCTCATCAATGAGAAGCGACGAGATAGTCAAGAAACCGAAAAGAGAGAGCAAAGAAAACATTCTTCACAATTGCAATTAGCACAATTAGCAGATGAACTGAGATGATTACTGTGTTCTACCGCCCACATCATATCACAATGTGCATGCATCAGGTTTTCCGTCTCTTTTATGTGACATTTATGTTTAAATGTTGCGAGTTGGATTAACGCACTGGGGATAGTCTATCATCGGTGTTGGGGAGATTCTGCACATCTGGAACAAAATATGTAAGGTAAAACTAAACTTTTCTATTCATTCATAAACGGCAACAGACAAAACTAATTCATTTAAGCGTCCATATGTGCTGTATGGACTGTGTATAGGCTACTGGTTTCTTATTTTGCGGTAGGCTATATGTGAATGAGTATAGGCTACTTTAGGCTATATATACTTTAAAATACATTTGTTTTCCAAAAAGTAATTTGGAATAGTAATTTAATTTTATTCTTATAGCCAAGCCCTGCCAAGGGCATTTATTATCCGTGAATATATTTGTCTTATTACTGAAATTAAGCCATACACAAAACAGATCTGATATAAGTATATATATATGTATTGCTATTTACATTACAATTTGTGATTGTCTCGCTCCACTGTAGCTACTGTTTTATACTGAATTTTCTACTGAATTATGCCCCTATAGCTGGAGCATGACATCTTTCAGATAGAGGTTAGTGCACTTTTCAAAATGAACTTCTGGAATCAGGAATACTAGATAGCCTATTGCATGCATGTGTTCCAATTAAGTGACCTCTATTCCTTAAGCAAGTAGGGGTTATCAACGCTTCGGGGGGGAGGGGGGGTGGTGGGTCGCCAGATTATTATTATTTCCCCCCAAACTCTACAGTTTATATTACAGCCATGTTATATATAGTTATATATATACAGCCTTATTCAGTAGAAGCACAAGGTTGTTGTTTTTTTTTTTTTAGAATAATACCTTTGTAGTGCGCGAGTGCGACTTTTCTATGCGAGTAGAAGAGCTTATTCATTGTCATTGACATGTCAAAAGCAAATATACAGACGAGGGTGTTGCTGTTTGTGTGTTCCAATCAAACCGAGATTGATTCCACCTGTTGTGTTCCAAAACAATAATATTACTAAAACGTGTAATAAATGTAATTATTTAGACCTATGTGCATGCATCAACTTTAATAATGAAACCATAATCCATAACCTTATGATATTTTCTAATATTTGCATATTTTTTAGATGAGTCAGCATTCATCAGTGAATTATCTTTCAAATAGTAATTTCAATCAGAGGATAAAGTCAATATTATAGCAGAAAAATGCAGCAGCCATACTCTCTGTGCCAACCTCATCATCCATCAGATGATGGACTTTCTCCCCAGCCCACATACTCATTTCTCTATGGAAAATGTAAGAAAGATATTAGGGAAATATATAGTTTTAGCTAATCTTTTCAAATATTTGCAAAATAGGGCTTTCTTTTCAGTGTTTGGGTTAGGTTAATAACCTCTTAATCCCGATTCAAAGATTTTGAAAAATAGCTGATCTACAAGTTCACCTAGGTTGGTTGGCTTTAAAAAATATATATGATGGCATGTTGGTTGCAAGTGTTTAAAAACATATGTCTTTCATCCATTTTCAGGTTGAACAGACTTAGACTGCAGTATTACCCTCAGACACAGCCATGAAGTCCGTACTTGATGGCGTGGCGGACACCACTTTCCGGACTATTACCTCTGGTTTACAGTATCTGGGCTCCAATGACGCGAACTATGACGATGCCACCATGGACGCAGATTTCACAAAGGGCGGCTTCGCCTTCCAGAAGCCCCTGTCTGCTTTCCGAAGCAACGCTTTCCCTGACAAACTGCCTCCGGACGAGGAGATGATCCTCAAAGGCATCCCGTTCTTTCCGACCAACGCCACAGACACTTTTGGCAACCAGAGCTCGTTTGGAGATGAGGGGAATGGTATCCAGTGTGGTGAGAACTTCATGGACATGGAGTGTTTCATGATCCTGACTCCCAGCCAGCAGCTGGCTGTGGCTGTGATGTCACTGACCTTGGGCACGTTCACCGTGCTGGAGAACCTGGTAGTGCTGTGTGTCATCCTGCAGGCCCGCAATCTCCGCTGCCGGCCGTCATATCACTTCATAGGCAGCCTGGCTGTGGCCGACCTGCTGGGCAGTGTCATCTTTGTCTACAGCTTCCTGGACTTCCATGTTTTCCACCGGAAGGACAGTCCCAACGTTTTCCTCTTCAAGCTGGGAGGAGTCATCGCGTCCTTTACCGCGTCTGTCGGGAGCCTCTTCCTGACGGCCATTGACCGCTACATCTCCATACACCGGCCTCTGGCCTACAGGCGCATAGTGACACGGACCAAAGCCGTCATTGCCTTCTGCGTGATGTGGACCATCTCCATCGTCATTGCAGTGCTCCCTATGCTGGGCTGGAACTGCAAGGTGCTTCAGACTGTCTGCTCTGATCTCTTCCCTCTGATTGATAAGAGCTATCTGATGTTCTGGATCGGAGTGACTAGCGCGCTTGTCCTCTTCATCATCTACGCCTACATGTATATCCTGTGGAAGGCACATCACCATGCCGTGCGAATGCTGAGCCGCACCTCCCAGAAGAGCTTGGTGGTGTATTCAGCAGATGGGACTAAGGTGCAGACAACCCGCCCTGAGCAGACACGAATGGACATCCGCTTGGCCAAGACCCTGGTGCTTATCCTGGTTGTTCTGGTCATCTGCTGGGGCCCGGTGCTCGCCATCATGGTCTACGACCTGTTCTGGAGAATGGACGACGACATCAAGACGGTGTTTGCATTCTGCAGCATGCTCTGCCTGCTCAACTCCACCGTCAATCCCATCATTTATGCCCTGAGAAGCAAGGACCTGAGGCATGCCTTCCTCAGCTCGTGCAGTGCGTGCAGGGGCAGTGCCCAGCAGCTGGATAATAGCCTTGAGTCGGACTGCCAGAATAGACATGCCACCATTGCTGCCAACAGGGCTGCAGAGAGCTGCGTGAAGACCACTGTGAAAATAGCCAAAGTGACAATGTCTGTATCAACTGAGACGTCTGCAGAAGCGGTCTAATCAGTTGCGTCATGGGGGAAACTTTGTAAATGTCATCCTTTCCAAACAATGCCATTAAACATTAAAAAGCTGAACTATGCTTTGCAAGTGAGATGTACCTCATCATCTGAAAGTATTGAATTACACTCACATAAAAATGATTCAGTGGTGAACTACTCCATTATTTTATGTTACGAGTGCCAGTATACAGTATAGTGTTCCTGTGCCAAAGTGCCAAATAGGAATGAAAGATACGAGGGAGTTGAATTCTTTAAGAATTATTATAGATTATCATGAGTCTGTTGTTTGCCATGGACTTCATGATATCCAACTAGTGAAGGAATATTATATTTTTGTACTGTGAATTCAGGTTCTGAAAACAATATATTGTCATTTATGGGATAAGGGGCTACTGACATTTTTAATTAGAAATGTTTTAATATTTTATTGAGATGTCTGTTGCACCAAAAGGAAGGACAACAAATCTTTGCATCTCGACCTTCAATAGGCATTGTGTATAAGTTGTGTATAACATTTCTCATGGGTAGATCTGAAGAAACTTTGAGAGTACCCTACCCCTCAAACATTGACATTATTTGTCATCTTTGTATTGCTCAAAGAGTTCACCTGTGTGATGTGAGTTTTCAAATTGTGAAGTGATTCAATCTTAGGCTACTCCATCGCATGACTGCATCGCTTGCCAAAAATAACTTGTTTTTGCTAACAGCACGTCACGATTCAACATGAAAATCATTTATTGTTGGCAAGTCACAACCATTGTACTACAAAGCATACATTTGGCTCAGAATCAACTTCACAGATGATAATTCATTTTCATCTCTAACTAAAATCTAAATGGAAATAAAGGTAAAAAAGTTTGTTAAAAAAAGAAGGAAAAAAAAGATTCACAACTTTCAAGTATGTGGAAAATCTCTTATGACAGAGGGACTGTCCCTCTCGTCCATTTCTTTAGTCTCTTGCTGTTAGACATTTATAGTAACGTGTCTTTGTTCAAATGTATACCTAACAACTGTACAGCGTCTCTTGTAAAATAAGTGTTCAAATCGAACAGTTCAGCTATTAGGCAACACATTTTGGCCAAAGCTTAGCTTAACACATTAAATGAAACTGAATTTGGATATATACAGCGTGCTGGCCACTACTGTGAACATTTTGAATTGGTTTAACGGTCTGAATATAGCTGCTTTGCTTTCACCAGGTTAATGGATTACATTAGACTCAGCCTTGTACGTTTGTGATATCTTGTGAATATTCCAATCTAAGCCTTTCATCATTGCAGTGAGGTGTTTTAGTGCTATACTGTAAAATGGGGAGGGGTCATTTGATGACAATGCAACCTGTGCGCAGGCCTTGTGAAGTGCTTTTTGCGTAAATCTAAATAAAATATGTCTGCTGTAAGCTTTACTTATCTAAAGGAAGGAACAAGGTATTTTCATTATTTGGTAAGTTGAATTGAAGTTACTGTGTCTGCATTGTATGAATAACTGACGATCCAATCGAAAGCATTGGGGACAATGTAATTTCCTGTTTGTACTAAGCTAGAAATCTCAAAGCACAATTGTTATGTAGACATTTATCTTGGTGTAAAGCTATCCAGACAGCTGTTTGATCACTATGCTTTGCTGCCTCTTGTATTGTTGAGTGTTGGAGATCAAATGTCACCTGTCAAGTGGCTTCTGTACAGTGGTGGCATAATGATAATTCTGACTTTAATAAAAAGAAAAAAGAACAATCAGTCAAGTGCGCGTATTGCTGTTTTCAACTTTTGAATAAAGACACAGCTGGCTGTTTTTTTGCTTGCAATTATTTGATTCTTATTCTGTGTTGAATAATTAATGAAGATTAACATTAGCCTGAAGACTAAACATGTTAATTTCACCAGAAGATCAGGCTAGGCCTCATCAATTTCTAACAGAAACAGAAAATAAATGAAGCCCTGGGCTGACTCGAAAGGTTTTCAGAGAGGCTTTATCCACCCCTAGTGGATGTTCCATCGACAGCCTCAACATCAGGTGTCTTACAAGTTACAACTGGTATTTCAAAGATTGTCAATGAAGACAAAGGTAGGCTACCATATGTTGTGGGCAGTGAAATTGCCCACAAATAGAATTTCAGTGGCTGCAATGTTGCTACAGCTGTACATGCATGTGGTAATAAATGGCTTAGAAATAGAAAACCATTGTGTGTTATTTGTATTCCTCAACAAAATGTCCTCCAATGGAAATATCAGCTATGATTTGCTGCCATCTTTTGGGTCATAGGCCTACTGCAAAATGTATTAGGGATTCTAATAATAGCTGGGATGTATGGGGGGGATCAAATAAAATAAAATAAATTCCATCTAAAGTATAAACAGTAAAAACAAGGGGTGGGGGTTATCTGGGGAAAGCCAGATTGAAACGGATGGTTTTGTGGGCCGTTTTGAAGGATGGGAGGGTGGTTATAGCAGTGTGTTCAACAGGGAGGTAGAGGTAGGGGCCCGCCCCGGGAGCAGGTTGATGAGGGCCAATGGATGTGGTAAGGAATATTTTAAAGTTAATTCTCTTTAAGGGGTCAGTGAATATCAGGTGGACTGACTCATGTGATGTGATGTGACGTGGAATCTGGAGCACAGCATTGGTAAGCAAGCAGCTCTGAACATATAAGTTTATACTGAGGATTTTAGAGGTGATGCCATGAAGGATGCTATTGCAGTAGTGTTGGATAAACAAAATCAGTAAATATGGTACTGTGGTACAGGTAAACATTCTTAATTGAACCTGACAAGGTTCAATTAAGGTATAAAATTAACAAATTGTTATGCAGGACATAGAGGAACGTTCGTGCTATATAGTTAGCATGAAAATGTTTTTGATTGTGTCCCTGTCATTACCCTAACACTGCAACACAAGCTGCAAGCTTAATGCAGTAAGTGTCCCTGTGGAAGGACAGGACACTGTCACAGGACACTTTTGCCTATACATTGTTTTATTTTCTCATCCGGAAATGCACATATCTGTAACACCTTTAAAACATTATAAGACATTCTAACAAGATGTTTACTGTACCATATTTAGTATTATTTACTGAATCTGATTTTGTAACGCATCCCATCTGACCCTGAACAGTAGCCTACTCAGTCAGCAGCCTACTCATCATGCACTTGGTGCAAAAAACGTGTAACAACCCCACCTGGTGTCTAAATGAATTAACGCACTACTAACGTAGATTAAACTCCCCTGATTAAACTGAGCTCAGGGGAAACAGAAAAAACCCGTGATATTCTTTATTTTTACGATTTTGAAATAGCCTTTCAATTATTATTATTATTATTTATTTATTCATTTTTAAGTATTTTATTTTATTTTATTTTCTTTTTCTGGCATCTAAACGTCGACGTGCATGCCTTGGCTACTACAGGACGTCACGTGCCCCGCCCACAGATGTCAAAAACATGGCGGAAAGCGAACTAAACGTTGACAGCATCATCTCTCGACTACTTGAAGGTAAAACGTAACCTTTTTCATGACGATTTTCCCGTCTGTTTTGTCTGTTCGTCTAGTATAACGTGTGTTTATTGCACGCTTTACAGTTTTGGATGGTTCAAAACAAAGATTCCAAATGCATCGTCTTTCGTAACGTTGTCGCATTTGGATTTGTTCAGCAACCAAATGGACCCTTGTCCCTTTATATCCATTTGTAATGAGACTGAGAGAGTTGAGTGTACTACAAACACATTTATATACTCAGATCGTTAAAGACGAGAGATTTGGGTGTGGTTGCCAAGTAGGTTTGAACAATATCATCTAACAATAATAAGATAAGATTCACAATATACTATACTAAACTATACTATACTATACTATAGTTAATACAATCTTAATACAATCAAAGTTTGATTATTATTATTGTTATTGTTTTGTTATTGTTATTGTTATTGTTATTGTTATTGTTATTGTTATTATTATTATTATTATTATTATTTTGCATGTTTAGCTATTCGATACTATATATAAGCATCTAGCCTAGCCTTGGATCAGGACTATAGTTGTATTTTATCAAGTCTGATTTTTACTTTCGTATCTACATAATAATACAGATAATATGCAAATGTCAATATCGATAATAAACTACATCTATAATAGCCTTGATCCAAGGCTAATATGCATAACTAAACTGGCACAGTTGAAACTTTCTCATATCATGAGCTAGCTCTGGTCCATAGCTCTAGAATCGTAGAAGCAGTAGAACTTAAGGATATGGATCAGATCTAATCATGAGCTTGCCTTGAGCTACAATGTATACAGTACGTATTATACAGTACGTATAATAACCATGATGTTATACTAGCTGATCATGCTATGAAACCATAATGTGATCTTTACCCGGTTGACTTGCTTTCCTGGTCATTTCTTATCACACTCATTGGACTTTTGCCTTTTATAGTGCGAGGATGTCGCCCTGGGAAAGTAGTGCAGATGACAGAGGCGGAGGTACGAGGACTTTGCATAAAGTCACGGGAGATCTTTCTCAGCCAACCCATCCTTCTGGAACTGGAGGCTCCACTCAAAATCTGTGGTGAGTACATGTCGCTACTGCCTGGTGAACAATATGGGTGCGTTCGGAAATTCGCACTGAGCGCACTGGTGTGCCCTCTTGTCATTTGTTTATTCAGTGCACAGTGTGTTGTCATTTGAAAGTCTAGAGCGCTGCACCTTGGGTGTGCTGAGTGCCCGCACTGACTGAACCTACTCAGAAGTTGGGGTTGTTCAGTGTGTGTGCGTCAATGTGGTGTCTTGAGCGCTCCCCGGGGGCGAAAGCTAAGCTAGCTAAGGCAAGCATTTAGTACATCACCATACAACTGTTCATCATTTACCTTGGCCCATGTTTTAATTGGTTAAAGTAAAGTTTTAACTGGACATTCCGACTCATTCGTAGATACTGTGCACTCTGTGACGTGACACAAAACTGAGCACATTCCTGGTGTGCATATCTGGACGCACCCAATATGACTTAAAAGAGGGCTCACATACAATGCATCCATATTTTATGGACCAAACTAACTTCAGTAACGTCTCCATATGTTAATGTTAACGCTGAACTTCTCTAGTCAACATAACCTCCAACGTAATCAGTATACAGGCACTGTCAGGCAGTAAATGAGACATATACAGTATACTGTACAATGTCTGTCTTATTCACTGAAATAACCATTCTCTGAATAACACACGTTACTGAGATTAACCACAAGGCCACTGAGTTTCCCTTTATGTTCTTGAAAAACATAAACACCAGGAGATGTCTTAAAATTGTATGAATGTTATTAAAACTAAAAGTGTACTGATGTATTTAATTGAGGAATTAATTTGTTAAACCACTTTTGTTGACTGGTGTGCTCCAGAGGTCTATTACTTGGTCCTCTCTTTTCTCTTTGCCGAAAAAGATTGGGTCCACCCGAGAAAATGCGTGAGGATAAAAATATCCCAAAGGATTGTGATATTTGGGGCCTAAATTATTATTATCTGTTTTTATTAAATCTATTAAAACTGGGTATCTGTGCCATTTTAGATTTTAGCGTTGGCTATTCAAAAATAGCAGATATATAAGCTCACAGCACATCACTTCGTTCTGGGTTAAAGTCTATTGACGAGGAAACCTTCCCAAACTTTAATGCCAATTTAAATTGGTTCGGAGTTCATCTCTAGTGTTGTCACGACCTGTGATTCCAACATCATGTATTACATTGATTGATTTAAATATTTATTAACAGTTTGTATTGAGTTTTGCTTGAAATGTACTGTAATTCTGCAAAGACTGTTAACTGTGAGTGGACGGCCCAATAAAGCATTACACTTGTTTACAAGAGGGTCCACCTTGTTCAATTCATCAAAACATTTAGAGACGTACAAATAGACACTTCTATATAGCCAAAGAACAGAACAGGAATTCATCATAAAGGAGGTAAAATTAGAAAAGAAACGTATACAGTGAGGGGGAAAAAGGGGTGGGGGATTCCGATTTTACGGGGGCCAGTTTCGAATTGCAGCTGTCCGTAGGTGTCCTTTGAGAGCGGTTTTGAAGGAGTCAAGGGATTCGCATGTCTTAATGACTGTTGGTAGGGCGTTCCACATTTTGGTGGCATAGGAGCGAAAATAATTTAGTCCCTTGTTTGTGCCGAATCTGGGTTGGACATGGTTTGTTGCACTCCCTCTGATATTGTGGGTGTGGACTTCGTTAACATTAAGGAAGTATTTAGACATACATCTTGGTGGTGTATCGAATCTTGTGGACCAGACCCATTGCAAGATGCTGTACTCTGTCGTCGACCCTAAGCTGTGGCTTAAGAGGTAGAGCAGGTCGTCCAATGATCCATGGGTCAGCGGTTCGAATCCCGGCTCCTCCTGTCTACATGTCGAAGTGTCCTTGGGCAAGACACTGAACCCCAAATTGCTCCCGATGTGCTGGTTGGTACCTTGCATGGCTTCCGCCGCAATCGGTGTGTGAATGGGTGAATGTAATGCACAATCTATGTAAAGCGCCTTGGATAAAGGCGCTATATAAATGCACCATTTACCATTTTTTTACCATTTGCCATTCCAGCCTGTCAAAGTGGGCAGGGGTGAGTTGGGTTCGGGGGGTGAGGCCAAGTAGGAGCCTGACCAGTTTGTTTTGGGAGGTATGGATTGGGAGGTCTGGATACATTAGGTTGTGACCTGAGTGTGGATAACTGTACTATGGCTCTTTTCAAGGTGACATCCATGGCCAGTACACAGACCTGCTGCGGCTGTTTGAGTACGGGGGTTTCCCTCCAGAGGCCAACTATCTGTTTTTAGGAGATTATGTGGACAGAGGCAAACAGTCCCTGGAGACCATCTGCCTGCTGCTGGCCTACAAGATCAAATACCCAGAGAACTTCTTCCTGCTCAGGGGGAACCATGAGTGTGCGTCCATCAACAGGATCTATGGCTTCTATGACGAGTGTAAGACGGGAAAACACAATACCATGATTTAATTGCTATTAAGGTTTTAAAAATACATCTGTTAATTTTTGGTGCTGATATTGATGATTTTATTCTAGGCTAGTCCAATCTAGCAATCCAGTTAATTATGATGTACCATCCTAAGAACCATTCCCTAATGGACAATTTGTGGGAAATGTTATTTTACTCAAGAATGAGCTTTGGTTAGTGGTTTAATTGTGCAAAATAAGCAACTACATGTCCTAAATGATCATGGATCGATCTCGTCCCCAGTGTGGATCTCAGACTTTTTGAATATTTTCATATAATTATTTTCATGATATCGATAAATTGCTTTCCTGTAAAAAAAAATCATACATCATCATACATTATCACATTCTGTGCTCAGCCAATCAAATCACCACATTCCATGGTACAAACACACAAAGCTGTGCGCCCCTCAAAAGTCCACAATTATCACCAACTGTGCTTCACTTCTTCCAGGCAAGCGCAGATTCAACATTAAGCTGTGGAAGACTTTCACCGACTGTTTTAACTGTCTGCCCATTGCTGCCATCATAGATGAAAAGATCTTCTGCTGCCATGGAGGTTTGTCAGTATGGTCTCTTATTGACATTTCATCATGGTGGTTTGAGTAGCTTTAACGCTGTCTTCTGTACTCGTCAGGACTGTCTCCTGACCTACAGTCCATGGAGCAAATCAGACGCATCATGAGACCCACTGATGTTCCTGATACAGGTTGGACATCTTCCCTTTACACTAAATATCTTTACAACAACACTGTGATGCTCTGTCAGCTTGTATCTGCTAATTAACTTTTGCACCAGATAGGCTATTTTTTTCTTCTTTTCTTTTGCCGCTTTCTTATATTGTTTGACCAGTTATTATAGTATTGTTTGTTGATTACTTTTGATACAGTAAATTATGTTTTATCATTTAATTTAAATTTTTTTAGGTATTAAAAAGGTCCTTAAATTGTCTGTTACGGTCATCTGCTGACCTCCCCCCCCCCCCCCCCGTAAAATCATGTGGAGACCCACAGGTTGAGAACCACAGATCTAGTTTGTGTTCATGTCTGCCATCTACCTGCCTGTTGCTCCAGGTCTGCTGTGTGACCTGCTGTGGTCTGACCCAGACAAAGACGTCCAGGGCTGGGGAGAGAATGACCGGGGAGTCTCCTTCACCTTTGGAGCTGACGTGGTCAGCAAGTTCCTGAACCGACACGACCTGGACCTCATCTGCAGAGCTCATCAGGTAGAAAACACCTGCCGGCAATGAGCCTGGATGCCATGAGTGTGATGTCTGTTTGACAAAATATCCTTTTGTAAAAGAAACCATCCGGATAGGTTTAATCACACTTTACACTTGTATGAAGTGAGGGGCGCTCACATCATCATACATCATCATATTCCGTGCTCAGCCAATCAAATCATCACATTACGTGGTACACACACACACACACACACACACACACACACACACACACACACACACACACACACACACACACACACACACACACACAAAGCTGGGCATAGGAGGGGATAGCGCCCCTCAAAAAAGTAATGGGGTGGAAAAAAGCCTTTCTAAGTGCTGATCCGATTTACTAAATCTGTCTTGTTTGTATTAACTATTTTACTGTCATCACCGCCATCTCTGTGGGCAGTGGTGGCTGAATTGATACTCTTAGAACACCACCGTTAACTTTAATGTTAACCGTCTTATTTTGAAAGCCGTTTCTCTTGGAAACGGGGAAACAGGAAGTGAATAAAATGTAACAGGTCCCGTGAATGTTATTTAATTCACCCAAAACATCGTTTATAGAAATGAGCCACAAATCAAGCTTGTTTTGATCAAGAAAGCAGCCTGGAAGAAGAATCTGAGATATTAGGATTCTAAAAACTCTGTTCCCATAGACAGCATAAACCAGTGGATATTTCACTTTCCCCGGTGTTACAGGTGTTACAGTGTTACAGGCGCTAGCAGAACAGAGTTGTGAACCGTAATCAATATTATATATTTTAAAAAGCGTTAAAAGACGATCTCTGTGATGAGAGTCCAAATAGCTAACCAGGTCAAAAGGCGATCTCTGTGGTATTTGAGTAAATAAACTCCTTCATAAATGTACAATATACATATTGTTGTATTTGGACAACCGTTATGATCATGCATTGTGGCCCCACAGGTTGTTGAAGATGGGTACGAGTTCTTTGCCAAACGACAGCTGGTGACCCTGTTCTCCGCCCCAAACTACTGTGGGGAGTTTGACAACGCAGGTGGAATGATGAGTGTGGACGAGTCTCTCATGTGCTCCTTTCAGGTAAAGTTAGATTTATACTTGCAGTAAGGAGTGTGATGAATAATCAAATTGATGATGCCTCATTCATGCAGGTTGAGGATTTTATTTGCGGTATTTGCGTAACCTTTTCATCACTAAATAATCGCACAATCAGCATTGTGACAACACTGACGCCAAAACGTCAGTACTCACAGCACTCACAGTTCCGTGAGTGCTGGTATTTGCCTCTACATTAGAGGCAAATAGGCTTTTACTTCACTACAATTATTTGAAAACTTTTGTTACTAGATTTTGATTATTATTACAAAATACATTACCCACTTCAGCCCTTTTGGCCATTTGAAAAATGGCACAGATCTACAAGCTCCCAGTGCGTTGCAGCCTACTGTAGTATAGAGCCCTGGCAAGTGCAATATACTGTAGGTCATGGGCAAGTGCAATAGTATATATATACTACTGATGATGAATTTGCACATGAACTTTGAACTCTGTTCCATCTATTTATCATGTGATTGTGTGGTCCCCCTTATTTGATCTATTTATCATTTTATTGGTTTATTTTACTATTTTTAATAGTGCTCTTATTAATGGATTGAGATGACTTGACTGGACTGGACTATGACGGACTAACAGTTTATGCCATGAAGTTGCCCCATCAGTGTTTCTTTCTTTCTTTGTCCTTTTTTTCCCGCTCTCTCTGTTGATACTACTGTGGCTTATGGTTGCACTAAACGAACTTTCATTGTATGTCTCATACAGTGACAATAAAGATCTTATCTTATCTGAGGGAGTATATGTTTTATAATATATATATATATATATATATATATATATATTCAGTCTTTCATGTACCGGTATATGGATGAAATTAAGCATCCTTTGACTGGTGATGTAATTAATTAACCATCACCATGTCTTTTAGATCCTAAAGCCATCAGAGAAAAAAGCAAAGTACCAGTACGGAGGCGTTAATTCCGGGCGTCCTGTCACCCCGCCTCGTACTGCTCAAGCCCCCAAGAAGAGGTGAAGCAACTTCCCACAAATCTTCCTCCTTCCTTCCTTCTCTCCCGGGCAATATTCTGCCTTTCCTGGCTGTTTCTAACGCTCCAGCCCTCTCTTTCTCAGCTTCGTGTATAGACATTTACTGTATTTATTTACTGAGTGGTTGTTGTTTTTTCTTTGCTTGTTGGTATTTTTATGAATATGTAACAGTGTTTCTTTTCTTTTTTTAATGTCATAAAAATAATGTGTTGCTCAGTCCTCATGGTTGCATACAGTAGTTCAGCAATACTAAACCAACCTTTCGGAATGAGCAACATGTTTGGAAAGGACAGGACGTGACGCTTCTATCTGCCTTGAGATAATAACCCATTACCATAGTGACTTTGTGAATGTGTGTTTGCATGTGTGATTGAGATGGGTTTCTCACCCGAGCCAATGTAAAAAAATACATTCTTCCAGACCACTGGGTCAGATGTTCCCTGGCTTAACTTTATTCTGCCAATGAGCGTCATTACTGACATTGTCCTTCCACATATTTTCTGTAATTTAGTACAGTTGTTGCAGTATTGCTGGTTTGACCATGGTGTTATGATGTTGGCCTCAAGAATGTTTCTTCTCCATGGTAATAATGAGACTGTATGATTTTCTAAGTTTGAGTGCAATAAATATTGCTTAAAAATGTGTGTTTGTGTAAACATATCTGTAGAGGCCAATAAGTTATTATATACAAAGTGTAATAAAAAGCTAATTGCCATGGACTGTCTCAAAAGGATCTTCCCATACGTGTTCCATATTAGACTGCTGGATTATGAAACGCTGGTGGATCCATACTAGCTACTATTACTAGCCGTCTGTAAGGGGACAGAAATTTGTATTTTTACCTTGTGTGACACAGGTGCAATCTTTTCATTGTTAGATTAACAAGCAATGGCTGAACAGAACCGCTACACTGTGTTAAAAATAGCATTTCCTGTAAGTGTGAAACAGTCCTGCTGAGTGTGCAGAAAGTGAGGAGAGAAAAAGTGTTAAGTAGATCAACTGAGGAGACTCAAGGCAACCTGACAAGTAGTTCAATAAAATAGACAAAGCTGCCAGTGCACCACAAGCACCTACGTCAATGTACTGACAATGTCACCAGAGAAGCCAAGTGAAGTTCAGAGCACTCTTGTCGGATTAAGAGAACATCTTCTGTGACTACACTGTGCCACCGCTTTACATTATTTTACAGACTCCCACCTAGTGGTATAAAGTACATTTTCATCCCACAAATGATTTTCCCTTACGGAGCTACCAGTATGTGTGGCTGGGTGGCTGGCTGGGTGGGTGGGTATGAGCACGAAAATAGCATGGTTGTTTTTCACCACCTGTGCGCAACCTAACACACACGCATGCACATATCAACTGTATATATGATGATTTCGGGTGTGCCAGTACAGTACAGTGACTGTACAGTACAGTAGAGGTAATCGCCCCGGCCCCCTGGGCACGTTTCTGTGGGTCTGGATGTTCCGGGGACTCCCCGGGGACCCCCACATGGTAACTCGTTTCTCTACCATTTCGGACATGGGACCCTGGCTGTGGTCCTGTGGGTCTGGAACTTCCGGGGACCCCACACGGAGTTGCACCACTCACTTCACACGGGTGTGTTTTTTTTTACCTACAGTATATTTTTTTGAGTGGTGCAACCACTCCTACAACCAGCAATGTCCGTGTACCTTTGTTTGTTTGTGTACCTGAATGAGCACGAGTATGTGACTTATTTATACCAGTAGGGGGCGCCAGAAACGGAGAGAGGGGTAGTGCTGTGTCTCTAATGAGAGTGAGAGAGAGGGAGAGAGGGGGGGGGGGGGGGAGGGAAATTGCACCACTCAGTTCACACGTGTGTGATTTTTCTTTATAACAAACTTCTGCAGTTCATATAGTAAAGTCAGGTGTTACAAGAAACTTGGAACACCGCACGCTGATCACCCCCCCCCCCCCCCCCATCGTTGTACAGTTGTGCCCTTCCTAATCTACGTAGTTCAACATCCTGCCTTGGTCTATATAGCTTCTATGCCTTTGTAGCACAGGCAATATGAGGGTTTAATAAACGTAGGTTTAAGGTTTGAAACGGTTAGGATAATTTTCACACTCAATAAAAACACTAAAAGCCCATCTAAACTCTAAAAGGTTACATATTTGGATCTCGCATGCATCTCTCATGCCTTTGTGGCACACATGACAGGTTTAGGGTTCAGAAATGCCAACATTGCCAACATTTTCACATTCCATCTAAACTAAAAGGTCATCTGTACTATAAAGGTTGAGTATTCTGTTCTCACATAACTTCTGCACTATAAAAGGTTAAGTATTCTGTTCTCGAATAACTCATATGCCTTTGTAGCACAGCCAATATGATGGGTTTATAAACTGAAGGTTTAGGGTTGGAAACTGCTATGGAACTTTTTCACACTCCAACTAAACTCTAAAAGGTTAAGTAATTCGTTCTCACTTGCATCTTCCATGCCAGCGTGGCTCAAAAAATAAAGTCAGTGGTTTATAAACCGAAGGTTCTAGGTTCAAATCTCAGAAACATCTCAATAAACTAAAACAAAATGACAAAATCAAACTGGTGACTAAAGAAAATCTGATTCAAAATAATGCCTCGATAAAAGCTAAAATGGCCATCAGAATTGATCAGATCAAACTGATTAAAGAATCTAATCAATAAATAATATGGAACAACGGGATAAAAAAATAAAATGCACAAGAACACCACTTTGTTTAATATGTAAAAGTATTATTGGAGCTCCCTCTGGAGGTGGGTTCCCTCCCTCCTACCAGAGCCAAAAGAGAGTGAGGAGCGAGGTGGGCTCACCTTTAAAGATCAAAAGTAAAGATTACCAGGCCTTTCACATTGATGAAATGTTTGAGGTTATATTATATTTAAGGTTGAAGGGAGAGGTGGCAGGTCAAAGGTGAACACCACACACAGCAAACACATCTCCCCCTGACAGAATAACAAGTAAAGATTTACCAGGTCTTTCACATTGATGAAATGTTTGAGGTTATATTATATTTAAGGTTGAAGGGAGAGGTGGCAGGTCAAAGGTGAACATCCACACACAGCAAACACATCCCCCCCTGACAGAATAACTGAACCTACAGAAATATACACGATATACCGTAGGAACATATACACTTCACCAATATAACCAATACTGAATCATTATGGGAAAACCACTATCAACTGGTAATAGCGGCATGCGCCCTGCTGTGATTCTAGAAGACTGTCAATGTTTAGCGGAATAAAATGCCACAGATGGGAAAAGATACTTTTAGTGTGGGCAGGTGAAATATTATGTAATACGTTTAAGTTTCTAAAAGCAAGCCAAGTGTCGACTGTCAAGTCTAGGCAGTTCTCTTTACATAATACATTATTTTTATTATTATTACTATTACTATTACTATTATTATTATTATTATTGTTATTATTATTATTGTTATTGTTATTATTGTTATTATTATTATTACCCTTATTATTATTATTATTATTATTATTATTATCTATAATCTAATATATTATATTAGTGTGTGTGTGTGTGTGTGTGTGTGTGTGTGTGTGTGTGTGTGTGTGTGTGTGTGTGTGTGTGTGTGTGTGTGTGTGTGTGTGTGTGTGTGAGTGTGTGTGTGTGTGTGTGTGTGTGTGTGTGTGTGTGTGTGTGTGTGTGTGTGTGTGTGTGTGTGTGTGTGTGTGTGTGTGTGTGTGTGTGTGTGTGTGTGATGGGGGAGATAATTCACCCTCAGTGGTCTAACTCTAACACATCGGGCACTAAGACCATGTAACCACTAACCACCCAAACTACTGTGGGGGCTACTTCCGGGTTGGGTACAGTCAAGTGAAGTCCACGGCACGCCAGCAGTCATCAAACTGTACTGTACAGTAACATACACTGAGCACAGGCAAGTCACAATCTATCTATTATTTTATTTACCAACGATTACTAAACCATCACTGCACTGCCACATGTAATGCAATGAGAGAGGCTGCCAATGCCATACCACGTCATTATAATATAGTGTGACTGAATGAAATGAATCATGTACAATAATGCCTCAATGAGTGTGTGATACTTATCTCTGGCTCTTGCGAAATTATTTCTGTCCTGAGTGACCATTTATTATAACCTCCCAGGTTAGCTGTTATTCATTCATTCGTGATATTACAGTTTGACTGTCACAGTGTCCTTTGTCCCAAGTTCCCAACCCAGGGGTGTGTGAGTGCGAGTGTGCAGCATGCATGTCTTTTGTTTTAAAGGAGTTTGAGACAGACTGGTTGATCAAAGACTTTGGTTTTACATGCAATAAAAGTCGACACCCTACACCAGTGGTTCCCAAAGTGGGGTCCGGGGACCCCCAGGGGTACCTGAGGGAGTTCCAGGGGGGACCCATCTATTTTGTTCATGTTCATAAAGTGCTAAAGTGTTTAAAGCAGTGGTTCCCAAACTTTTTCATGTCAAGGACCCCCAAATTGACACTACTTAGCCTGTGGACCCCCATTTGAAAAGATATGCCAGGGACCCCCATAAGAGAAGACGTACACATTTAGACGTCTACATTTAGATGAGAGGGTACCTGGAAAAATATCTACCCCAAAAGGGGTACCTGGTCCAAAAAAGTTTGGGAACCCCTGCCCTACACCCATGTAAACTGTTTAAAAGGTTAACCAGGATAGGATCACTTGGTCAGTTGGGCGCAAGCCTGTGGAGACGTGAGCCACTCTGCTGGCTGGCGTGAGTCTATGCTGTAGTGTAAGCTGTACTTCGTTGAAATAAACATCATGGAACTTCATCTCGTCTGTCTGCCGTGCACATTTCTCTCCTGTATGGTATAAAATATACGACATGATGCAGATGATTAACAATAATTTAACTCTTGAGAGCATAAAATGTCAAATGAACCCGGGCCGTAAGACATGCTGCTGTATGTCTCCTTCTGACTCTCCTCTATCCATCAGCAATGTCTGGAAACCCTGCAGTGGTGATGCGAGTGGTGGCCTCTGCCTATGCTGTGGCTGAAAAGGCTGGCTCCATTGTGAGGAGCGTCCTCCGCAGTGGAGAGCTTGGTATTGTGCAGAAGGTGGGAGCAGATTCAAAATACTTTCTAGTATTTTAGAATCTATGTCAATAAAGGAGGCAACTACGGTATAGGGCTCTGCAACTGTCAATTATTTTCTTTCGTGATTATAATATTGTAATATTGTTTGATTAATAACTGTTGCACCTCTGGAGGCAAAAATGCTGTGCATAGAAATGGCACCAAGTCACGAGAATCACTCAATGAATGGATGTAAGAATTTGAAATTCTTTTTGCCCTTTTGATTTTAAACAATAAGGTAGGAAATAGGAATCATACCTCAGTTACACTAATTTGGTGTAATTAGAAACATCTGTCTTTCGGGGACACGGTGGCACATTCGTTTGTGCTGTCGCCTCACAGCTAGAAGGTCCTGGGTTTGATTCCTGCTGGGGACATTGTGGAATATATTAATAATATTAAATAATATAATAATATAATAAATGTTTTTACTGGAACTTAAAAGCCAGGTATTAGAAAACAACAAAAAATGTAATTTCTCTGCCAAACAAAGTTTTTCTTTTTATTTCCATGCACAGACTGGGGTTAATGATCTGCAGACCCTGGCTGACAGACTGGCCCAGCAAAGCATCTGTGCCTCACTATCTAGACGCTTCCCTAAACTCACCATCATTGGGGAGGAGGTGAGTCTGTAAATTAGGGATGACACTATCCATTATTTTCTTTGCAATGATTCTATTGATTACTTTTCTTTATTAATCCAATGATTTAGAAGCATACTTCTTATTTATATTTTGTTATTTTTTTAATACAAATTGGACCAATGAATGAATTATATGATCTGTCCACTTATTTACGTCCAAAAAGTGACATCAAAGATTTTTGTAGCCTGGTTAACCGTTCACCCTTGAAATCGCATTTCTATTTATTTGTGTGGAGTCTCGACCCTGCTAATGCATGGTTGGCTGTGGGAGTACAGCGTTGACAGACAACCCCTTCTGCATAACAAAAAAGTGGCGTCATCTCCAGTCTCCAACCAGCTATTTAAAGAGGAGACGCTGTGAAGAGAGGGGCTTTTATGGCTTGACCTCGTCTTATCACTGCTTGCATTTACTTGGAAGTATGTGCGCCACGCACGATGTTGTAGGTTGTGCTCTATATAATAATTATTATAGAGCACTTTTTTGTGTGTTTTTTGTGTGTAGTTTTAAACTTTCATATGCTGTAGGATCTTCCAGACGAGGAAGCAAAGGAAGACCTTCTAGAAGATGGCCAGGCTGAAGACATCCTCCAGAAGACCTGCCCTGTGCAGTACAGTGATGTCAAAGAGGAGGAGGTAACAGTAAAGAGCATTAGCGATATATCGGTCAGGTTGATATAACTGTCATTGACTTCTTTGATGACAATTATGCAGCTAATGTGTCCTGAGGTTTTAACTCTGCGTCCCATTTTTGAGCAATTTCCAACAATATTCTTTTTAAAGGCTGATTTACAAGCTCACAGCGTGACACGTGAGGTTGTAGAAAGTTTTGGAATAGGGTTTAAATAAAATGTTTTTTGTTTATTTTAATTTTGAGGGGCGCTAGCATGCCCAGCTTTGTGTGTACCACGGAAATTATTTGATTGGCTGAGCATCAAGTCAAGATTCTAATATCAGGAGGGGCATCGAACCTAAAAATCTGTCAGATAGAGAGAGTGAGCCTATTTCATGTACTGTACATGGGCAGTTTACAAAGTATAGTTTTATAAATAGAAATGTACCAGTGTTGCATCCTACACATTGCAAAGGATGTCTAGTCATTTTGTCACAAATGATTGATGTACATTTCAATTTGTCAGTGTTGTCAACAGCGGGTTGATGTAGTCACTTGGGAAGTAGACTCTCGAGACAGACTCGCATCAAATTAAATGGAAAAGAGGGCGCTGTTTTTCAATCTAGGTTCTCAGATTGCTTGGGAAGTGACAGCTTGCTAGTTGCTACTGGCTCTTTAAACACTACAAGCAACACACTCCGTATGTAATGTTCTGTGCACTTGCTGTGACCAGGAGGGGATTGGGAGTCCTTAAATAAGTTAAATCAGTAGGTCAATGTGGATTTACCTACTGATGGTCAACAGCCTCAGGTGATATATAATTTAACAACATTATTATTATTTTTTTTAAAAAGGTCAGAAATTAATACGGTTTCTGAATGTGTCTTCTCTTAGCTGGTTGTGTGGGTTGATCCCCTTGATGGCACAAAAGAATATACAGAAGGTAAGCACTTCACCTGTTCATTACATCTGTGCATGCACGTGTGTGGTGTGCATGCATATTTTCGGCCTGGTGAGCTGAGACTGTTTATTGAATTATGAAGCTTGTGGTCTTGATGCTTAATGGGCATTTTCTGTCTGTTTACCATTGCATTGGCACTCATATCGTGTCTGACACTTTTAGAACACATCCATTCCAGGCTTTATTGCATATGGCCTTAGCAACTATAACTGTAGTAATATTGCTGAAAATTATGGTAGTTTGAGCCAGGGCAGTAATGTTAATGTTTATTGGCAGATGTTTGACACTAGCAGATACGGCATTTATGATGTAAATGACACTACATCATAATGTCATTAATAGAAGAAAGATTGCTAACATAGCATTATCAGGAAAGTCCATCCATGGAGACAGTTTCAGCTCACAATTCTTGGAAATCTTGTTGCTAACAGGAGAATTTGTAAATTGTTAGTACCTGCGTGGAAGTGTTACTGATACATTACTGGTAGCTATTGGCCGAGTGCACCAAGCCGCCAACTTACCGGCAGCAAACTAGAAGCCTGTATGTTTTATCGACACATGTGTTAAAGTAATTTTTTCCCTTTACATTAGTTCTTTTTTCTCCCTCTACGTTTTAATTGAAAATCTTTTCTGGGGACTGGGGAGTAATTTGGGGTTTTTCAGTCTGCATTTTTGCACTTAGATTCACGACTGATGATGAAGATTTTTCCCTATCTAGCTTCCTGTCTATTCCTGCATTATCTTTCTCTTCTGTGCCTCTCTTTTCATTTCATTCTTGTTGCCCAGCTGCAAAGCGTCTGCATCTCCCAGATGACCCCCAGATGCCCCTGAGAGGGTCGGACAGCTCTCAGCTTCGCAGTACTGCTCTGTGTATGGCAACAGAAGGCACTGGGACTGTCTGTCTAGATAATAGGCTCATACTGGGCAGGGGAAAAGGGCATCTTCAATGAAAGGCCTCCAGGGAAGACTAGCTAAAATATGTCATTTTATAGTATACCCTTTTAAGTGTATCTTATTTATGTCCTCCAGCTGCAAGCTGGAGGACATAATACTTGCGTACTCACAGTAGGAAGACAATTCTACAAAAGTATATTTACAACGGTGTCAACTGTTTAGTGTTTAACATATTTTGTTGAAGTCCCTCTACTGAATGTCTCGTCTTTTAAATGCAGGGCTCCTGGATAATGTGACTGTACTCATTGGCATTGCATATAAAGGCAAAGCCATCGCTGGTATCATTAACCAGCCATTCTACAACTACCAGGTACAGTTGCACTGGAGTAGGGTCTATTGGGCCACCCGGGCCATGGCCCAATCAGTTTAGAGTTGGCCAAGTCTAACTTCAAAAAGAGAGGGGTGAAAAAAAACCAAGAAATTGCATTGGCAGCCCTTCACCCCCTGTGTGTGCACATTTCTGTTAGTAGCGAACCACAGCAAGCTGCCTTTGTTTTAAATGGTCCATCATTACCATTGCGCTGACCCCCACCCCGCGCGCGTTCCAGATTTTAATTTTCCCAGTCAATAATTTAATCCACACTACACCCTTGTACAGTAGTATATGGAATGATACTGCAAGCGTGTCTTGAAAGAATTCCCTCAGACCTTCCACTCTTGTGTCCTTAGCTTGGAGCAGAGGCAAACTTAGGGAGAACTCTGTGGGGAATACCGGGACTTGGAGCGTTTGGATTTCAGCTTCAGGAGGTCGCAGGTGAAAGACGCATCATCACTACCACACGTTCCCATAGCAACAAGATAGTGACAGACTGTGTGGATGCCATGGAACCTCATGAGGTCATTAGAGTGGGTGGAGCAGGAAATAAGGTCAGAAGATGAAGTTTAAGTTGATGTGCATGAATTGCAATAGTCAATCCTTAAATCATCAAAATAATTATATTCATCAGTGGTCATTGAGTTTGAGTACAGTTAATTTCATGACTGTGAACTGAAGCACATGCTTGCTTGCATATTCCTCATCTGATCTGCACAGATTGTTCAGCTGATTGAGGGGAAGGCCTCTGCCTATGTCTTTGCCAGCCCAGGATGCAAGAAATGGGACACATGTGGTCCTGAAGCAATCCTGCGAGCCGTGGGAGGTAGGAAAAAAATGAAACCTTCCCACATATTAACACCTGCAGTTCTGTCATAGTACCAACTTTCCAAATGTGTATTATTGCTTATTATAAAAAAGTATCCCAATACATAGTCCACATAAAACAGTAAATTGTATTGGTGCCATCAATGTGTAAAAAATACATCTCACAAAAATATATTATTTAGAAATACGTTTTGACAAACAAGCTGCATGTATGCTGTTGCTTCTTCTACATACATTACATAGGAATTCAGATTATTTTCTGTTCTTGATATTGTGACAAGGCTTGCACAAAATTGTGATTTATCTTTTGTACGTAAATATTTATATGGTTCCTCATTCTTTCCCTCTGCAGGAGAACTAACAGACATGCATGGCAATGCATACAGCTACCATGCTAACGTTAAGCACATGAACTCTGCCGGGGTCCTTGCTACACTGCACAACCACCAGTACTATGCCAGCAGAGTGCCACAGTCAGTGCTGCAAGCCCTCACGTCAGACTGAGGTCAAATTCACTCAGAAAGTGCAGGGACAAAATTAGACTTTGTGGTGCTGCAGGGACTCAAAACAGAGATCTCCAAATTACTTTATTTTTTATAAAATCAATTGTGTTTTTTGTCTATTGCAAGACTAATATGAGACTGTTTTGTGGAAGAATGGAATATTGGTGGATGAAAGTAAGGAAAAATCACCATACTGTGAGCTTTGACTTCTGAAGAGCATGAATTTTCACATTCCATAGAACAAAATGAATAACCCCTTCATTGTACATCATTGCAATTCTCAGGATACTGACCAGGACCAAGAAAATAATTATGTATAACTTAAATCCTATAATTGATCGATTTGATATGCTGCATGCCATGAGTATAGAGCGCCGCAGTCCCCGCCCCCTTTCAGAAAAGCGAGTGGCCCAGGAAGTGAAAGCCCCATGCATTCTCCCATCGGCACTTTTAATATAATTTATTTAAAGACGGTTACGCCGCGGACAAAGCCAATTCGGATCGTGACGAATCATGACAATGAACACAATATTTTGGGACGATCAAATCATTAGAAAGAAGAAAAGAAAGTCAGGAGACAACACTATTTGTTTTATTTTTCGTCTTATAAATTATTTGATCGGCCCAAAATATTGTGTTCATTGTCATGATTCGTCACGATCCGAATTGGCTTTGTCCGCGGCGTAACCGTCTTTAAATAAATTATATTAAAAGTGCCGATGGCAGAATGCATGGGGCTTTCACTTCCTGGGCCACTCGCTTTCTGAAAGGGGGCGGGGACTGCGGCGCTCTATACAGACAGGTATTCTTTATTCTGCTTATCAAAGAGAAATTGTGGTCATAATACCACACTGTTTTACAAACTAGATGAAAACCTTATAGCCACCAATTATTACTTCAACCTCAAATATGACCTGGCTAAAACCATAGTTGAATAAAATGCATCAGCAGTAGTAGAAAGAGGAAAACATTTTGAGGCTTCAGAGGTTGAATGAAGCAAATGTAATTAGGTTGATTGAGAACATGTGGCAAGAGTTCATAATTCAGAAATACTATGGTCCTTTGTTTGTCTCCTGTTGTGCAGTCATCATCAGTAAGTAAATATCTTTGTTAAACACCTTTAGTAATGATTCATTTATTGGTTATATTGGTGAAGTGTATATAAATTATGTTCCTAAAGATGGTTTTCAACAAGAACCTAAATGTGTCTTAATGAACCCTGATCATCAGTGGGTGTATTTGTAGATTGTTATTCTGTTGACACTTTGCTTGCTTTTAGAAACTTGACATTTTACATTTATTGTCACCCCTTTATTTATCCCAAAATCTTGAAAAAAGAAACGATGTGTCGGTAAGGTGTGTCTTAAAGGAAACTATTGTAGTATAGTTGGGCAAAGAAATAAAAACAAATCTGATTTTTATTGCCAACACCAAAAGTATCTTTTCCCATCTAGAGCATTTTATTCTGCTAAACAGGTCAGACATGATAAACAGTCTTGTAGAAACACAGGCCACTATTACTAGTTGATGCCTTGCCCCTTTAAAACATTGTAACGTTATCAATTGTTACCACTTTGCAGTACCTTGCCAGACAGACGGTCAAATGTGAAAAAGTTGGCATCACGTACATTACCACACAGAAGGGAAAACAATACAAAATTGTTATTCAAATTAGTTTCCCTTCCCAACAATCTAAATCTAAATGTGGTTTTGATTCACATAGTGTGTCCTGGTTCAGCAATAATTCTCTGTACAACTTCTAAAAAGACAACGTTGGTATGACTGCACTCCATTCTCTCATGACACAAATAATGCACTTTTCATAAGGAGCATATCATCACCGTCGGGCAGAAACCTTGTTATCTCTATATGTCAACCTTTTCCCCACAGATTAATGCCGTCCATCGTACAAGCGTGTCAAACAAAAGGAGTGAAAATAGCTGATCTACGACTGGTAGATAATCTCAATAAATTTGGTGTTTTATGACATACAATGCCTTACTTCATCTTAAAAGTGTCACGCAAAAGTAGTGAAAATACTACATATATCTACAAGCTCCAACACGTCTGGTCGGCTATTTTCAAACAAGGTTTTCACCCGACAGAAAGAATATACTTTCTTGCCTGGCATCCCCTCCTTTTTCCCTCTTCACCTCACCACCTACTCAAGTGTCACAATGCAATGCATTATGAGAAAGAGTTTCACAGAATGTTCAGTTATTTTCACTGAATGTGTGCGTGTGCCTATGACATGCCCAGAATAGGGATAGGGTTAATCAGATGAATCCATGACAAATCATTAATTATTTCACAAAAACATACAAAATGAAGGGGTAGATGAAACATCTAGTTAAGCCTAACTGAAGCATGAATTGTGTGATAGGGAATCCAACTACCGGTAAATATTTGTCATGTCTTGCACACTGGTGTAGTGCCTTTCCTGTCGTCTTGGTCCTTGATGTCACCTGGTTGGCTGTTGTGTCATGAGTCATGACGTGTCATTTTTGTTGTCGTTTGTGTATGAAATTGCTTCAAGAAATAGACAGACATTTAATGTCAATTTACCATTAGTTACATTATTGTGTGAAACCAATTTCACTGGTCTGTTTGATCTGTATGGATTTATAGTATGGTCATCAATCACTGAAAATATATATCCCAATCGTTAAAGATGTGTGATTTCAGTGAGCAGCCAGTAGACTGTATCCCATTTCTCCTTCCAATTGCTCTGCAGTAATTGTGCCCAGGATCGGCTGGCAGTCTGGGTTGAAGACAGAATAAGCGCTCATCTCTCCAGGTTTGCGTTCAGCCGGGCTCCGGAGTCCTTCATAGAGCCAGTAGAACAGGGAGATGATGAAGAAGGCCATGCCAAAACCCAGTTCAGCAAACAAGCCAAGAAGAACCAGCCACAGTAAGACCTTTAACAGAGTCAGATTTGTGAATGCAAACTGTCTTGATTTCAGCCACCGGCCCAGGGCACTGTCCAGCAGCCAATCTGGACCATCCTAGTGAGGACATAACAGCATGTCATGTCAAATACAGCACATCTGTAGCAAAATACTTACACGTTTAACTGTGGTATTGGGGCCCACAAATGGGACACATGTCCAGCTCAGTTGAACCACAAGAGCACTATGTTTTGATGCACATTCTTTTTAATAATCTTTGACTTATATCAGGGGCACCATAAAGGGGTCATGGATCCTGGAACAGGCCCGATTTTTAAAGAAATAACACAAAAGTCCAATAGTATGGTGGGTGTGACTATACTGACTGTTATCAAAACGTCTCGGATCACAGTGGAAATGTAATTCCATCTACTGTGCCAGCCCCTATGTATCACCATTTAACTTACCTTGACTTGATTCTTCTCTCCGGAAATGAGAGGCCTAGTGTCTTCTTCCAGTTCATGTTCTTGCTCGACAGCTTTAAGTTCACTTATTGCACTGGCGGATGCAGCAGATGTGTTCTCTTCCTTCATTTCTGTTTCTGGTTGTTGAACAGTACAGTCACTACTTGTCACAGCATTGGCAACCCTCCTCCGAGCTCTGAATTCTGCAAGCTTCTGCTCCATAACATAAGCTAACAGCTGGGTGTAAAACCGCTCTGTTTACGTGGCGGTGGGAAGACAGCTGCTGCTAACACACATTCAAGCTCCGTTAATCAACAGTAACAACTTAATGTTTCATAGCATGTTTTGAATGAAATACGGTTGGTTATCCTCGATGCAGAATGCAGATCCAATATATCAGACAATGATTGTACACGCGGACATATCCACTGCTGGAGGTTGTTTACCTTTCATTCCAGTTTGCACCCGAAAGCAGAACGTTAGTGTCGTAAAGAATCACATTTTGCCGCAAACATAGCGTTTTACGACAGATTTTTTATTTACCTTCCTGGGCTAGGTCGTTTTCATCTCGGTGTGGTGAGTTGTCTTACTTCATTACTTATAAAATATAATGTAACACATTTCATGATTAACGGGTTTACCGTATCTAAACAGCTCATTTGACTGCACATAACCTCATATAGGTTGCTTAGCTCGATAGAGGAAGCTCAGCTGACCCTGATAACTAAATGCATGTATGGAAGAAAATGTAGTTCATATATTTTAGCTTAAAGCTAACCGTAAAAAAATGAAATAAAAACGTTTGTGAATCTGTTGTACTAGCCGTCAATCATATCGTCAATCTAGCCGTCAATCATGGTGTTGTTGTGATGTTCCCAAAGGGATTGTCAATTATCCAACAACAAACCTGATGTATTCCGCAATTTGCGGCTACAGTAAGACTGTGTTTACTGTTTATACCTTAAAACACTTGTCATGTGTCATTATTTTCCCACAGACATGGCCTCAGCCCCAGCACAACAGCCCACCCTTACTGTTGAGCAGGCAAGAGGTCAGAATGAAGTGCTTGGTTTGTTTCTATTTTCCAACACCATTGCCAACACAATGATTTGTGTTTTAATCAGACAAATGAAAAACAGTTCATGTGTCTGCCGTGATGGTGCTAAAAATAATACTACATAACACCTTTGCTACTACTGTAATTATATATAATTATAAATGAAACCCTAATCATTGTACACAGTTATTGTTTATTTTATAATTAATAATTATTAATTGTTAATTGTGTTCTAATATTATTTTTATGTGTTGCAGTGGTGCTTAGTGAGGTCATCCAGGCATTCTCTGTCCCAGAGAACGTGGCACGGATGGAGGAGGCGCGAGAGAGTGCCTGTAACGACATGGGCAAGATGCTGCAGCTTGTGCTCCCTGTCGCCACTCTGATTCAACAGGAGGTCATCAAGGCCTATGGCTTCAACAATGAAGGAGAGGGTGAGTCAACACCCCACACCCCTTGGCTATGACCCGACGAAGATGTAATTGAAACATCGAAACGTTGTCGCTTTTTACCTGCACCCTGTTAATAAAGTAAGGGTCAGCTTCCTCTGTCCGTGGCTGTGCTCGAAGATGTGCCTGCGCTGATAGTGACACCATTTGTCAGCCTTCTGATTGGTCCCTGACTGACTAACCAGCAGACTCTTTCTGCATTGTTCTGCCCTGGTTCCGCCTTGTTTATGTTGAATTTGCTAAAACATAATTTTTGGGAAAAAACTAAAAACAAACGTATGCCCAGTCACCATGCTGCACCTGTGAGGTTCCTTTTTACTGACACCAAGTTTAAAATAAGAATTGAATGCACCGAATATAAATGCGAAGGAACTGAAAAACACGTTATTTTATGGTAGTGGATGGAGGGAAAGGTTTTTTGTCCAACCACAAAATGGCAACCAAATGGTGTGAAGAGGGGCACAACCACGGGTGGGACTTGACAAAGGGTGAACCTCACTGTCAAGTCAGGTGTCCGGTGACTATACGTGTTTCAGAAGAGACACATGTCTATTTGTCTACATCTTCCCCAAGACCAACCAGTGAGATAACCTTTCCACTAGTACTGCTAGTGATTTTGTTCATTCATTCATTCACACATCATGCTCTGACAATGTTTGTGTGACATTGTAGACTTCTTACATGTGCGATATATTTCAATTCATGCATTTCCCTACTTTGTGTCACCAGTCATCCAAAAACGTACTTAATGTTGTGATATATAATGTAACCATGCCTTTTTTTACGTTCTCCATAATGTTTTTGCAATTGAACATTTACATTATGCTGGTATGATGAAAGCCAACGAGGAGAGAGCACAGTATGTCGTACCTTTAGAAGAAAACGACCACGAGTGTGCATTTACAGTAACGGTACAACACAGCTATTCAATTAGTTTATTCATTTTACTTGTAGAAAGGGAAATATTGAGGCACAAGTTACACTATACTAAAATTGGTACAGACATTAGGGCTTCTTGAATAACAGTTTTCATTTTAGAAAAGCATGAGGTGGATCCAATTTAGATTTTTCCTTGATTTAACCACTTGAAACATTTGCAGAAAATAGCCAAATTACTGGCTTCAGATATTTTCTGCACATATTTGGTGTAGAGGGGGAAAGCACGGACCAAGTGTATAGATCTGACCTGTTCAACTATTCATACTCCAGTTTTGGGTGATAAGGTGACCACCGAAAACTACCACATGACGTCACACCGTGGTGGTAAGCGACTCACCGCTCACCCAAACACATGTTTTTACTGTTGTCACCTTATCACCTAAAACTGGAGTATGAATAGGACTTAAGTAAAGAAGTTTTACGTGGAATATATTGTGGCAATTATGGTGGCAGCCGGAAATTAGACGGCACCCGGGAGCAGTATGGGTTAGCGCCCCAGCCTGTGTCTTCCGTGAGGAAGAAGCCCAACAAACCCACGGTGAGGCCTTTAGGAGGGCTATGCAAGCCTCAAGCGGAGCCTGCGGCACCACCAAGGGCAAGGTGGAGCCTGCGGAACCGTTGCGGCTTGAGAATCCACCATTCCTGAATAAAGTGCCTGGTGCTGGGAGTCTGGTGCAACGCACAAGGCCTGACCTGGTGAGAGCAGGAGTGGACCTGGTGAGACGTAGGAGGGGCCCGGACAGGTGTCAACCCACAGAGCCTAGTCCTTTCATGTCCCAGAATGGTACCTCCCAGTCCCGGCAGAGTAGTTCAGGAGGAACGGATTGTGTGGCCCTGGTTTTTCCCTAATGGGACTTATCGAGGGTAGCTACTGGGACGTAAGTCGGGACTTGATCACTCCCGGCTGGGTCACCTGAGTGAGGGGTATGATGTTGCGAGACCCGAAACACATCACTGAGGATACGTCCCAGGTGCATCCATTTATGTATGTATTTTTTTATATCATCTTTTCAAGAATTCAGTGCTCAGTTAAGCCTAAGAAAAGTAAAGTCATTCATTTCAAGTACTGTATGGTTACCTTTCAATATAGCATGAAGAAAAATAATCAAAAGCATGTGGAATGGGAAGATTCAAAGTCCCATGTTGAAAATTGACTGTTTTGCTTCCTTTTCAGGTGTCTTGAAATTTGCCAGATTGGTGAAAATGTATGAGACCCAGGACCCTGAGATTGCAGCCATGTCGGCCAAACTAAAGTCTCTCCTTTTGCCACCGCTCTCCACACCACCTATAGGGGGAGCCATAACAGCATCGTAAAATGTGTACCAATACTAGTGTTGCTGAATGGATGCAAGACTTTGACAATGGGCAAATCTGAACATCACTTTCATCTAGTGCTTTTGACCTTTTGGCACTGCCCTCTAGCCATCATTAATTACTAATTGTATAAAGATTTGTTGTTTGAAGCTTGGATGTCTGGCTATTCAGATGCAGTAAATGTTATTCAAAACTCAACCACAATCCTGATTTCCATTCAGTTCAACCAGGCAAAAGGTATACTACTGTAAATTGCTTTTTTAATGTTTCAGTATTTATTCGTTACCATTGTGCTCATGTCACTGAACCTTAAAACATTTTCTTTATTCATCTTTTATACCATTTTGTATGCTGTTTAAAGTTGCCTGTCAATATGTAATAAAGTACTTTGAAAATGTCATCCATGGAACTCATTTTTACTGTAAATGAGCAACAACTTCCGAAAGAAGAACTTTATTATTGCATTATTATTGATATAGCCTAGTACAGTGATACTCAACCTCATGCCCGCGGGCCACATCAGGCCCGCGGGACCATTATGACTGGCCCACCAATGAAAATCTAAAAAAAAGAAAAAAAGATCTGGAAAATGAAATAAAAATAAATAAATCTGAATGAAGTTATCTTTAATTACATTATAAGTAATTAGTAACTATTAGAGTTGTACTGGGGGATGCAATGCAAATGAAATACATTTGCATATTCCCTGACATTTTATAGCTAAACGGACAGAATTCTATTTTATTTGAATGATGAAACCCAGCTGCCATTAATAGTTGGAAATGGAAATTGCGGAAATGGAAATTGCGGAAATTGTAATTGTGGAAATTGCGGAAATGGTGGAAATGGAAATTGCGGAAATGGTGGAAATGGAAATTGCGGAAATGGAGGAAATTGCGGAAATGGAAATTGCGGAAATTGCTCTTCACTTATAGCTATCTATTTTCAGGTAGATTGTTTTATTTTACTCAGTCAGCCATATCACTACTCATTTTTTTTCATGAAAAAGGTCATAGCTGGGTAATCTATTTTCAGGCAAAATGTGTTTATTGTATTTTATTTTACTCAGCCATAACAATTTATTTTCTGTTAACCAACTTGCTGGCTGGCAGGCAGGCAGACAGCTACTCATAGACAGGCAGACAGACAGACAGCTACTCATGGAGAATTGGACAGGCAGGCAGTCAGACAGCTACTCATAGACAGGCAGACAGACAGCTACTCATGGAGAATTGGACAGGCAGGCAGACAGCTACTCATGGACAATTGGACAGGCAGGAAGGCAGACAGCTACTCATAGACAGACAGACAGCTACTCATGGACAATTGGACAGGCAGGAAGGCAGACAGCTACTCATAGACAGGCAGACAGACAGCTACTCATGGACAATTAGGCAGGCAGGCAGACAGCTACTCATAGACAGGCAGACAGACAGCTACTCATGGACAATTAGGCAGGCAGGCAGACAGCTACTCAGACAGGCAGACAGACAGCTACTCATGGACAATTGGACAGACAGGCAGGCAGGCAGACAGACAGCTACTCATAGACAGGCAGGCAGACAGCTACTCATAGACAGGCAGACAGTAAGACAGCTACTCATTGACAGACAGACAAATAACTACTCATGGACAGACAGACAGGCAGGCAAAGAGCTACTCATGTTATGTTATTATAACAGCTACTCATGTTATGTGCAATAATTTGTGCAGTTATGGAAACAGCTCTTTGTGTTTATGCAAGAAAATGTAACACATTTATTTATTTACATATTGTGTGCATGCACATTGTACTTTGATACATTTTGCGAAAATAAAGCAATTGAAAGAGAGAAGTTATCAAGTATCATTAATGTCGTAATTTTATCTACTGGCCCCTGGCCCCTTGCCATTTTTGTAATGTGGCCCACAGGTAAATCTATTTGAGTATCCCTGGCCTAGTATATCTTAAATCTCTCTCTCTCTCACACTCACACACACACACACACACACACACACACACACACACACACTCTCTCAAAGGCAGTTTGACCTAAATGTCGGCTCATTGTTGACTCCCTCTGTTGTGCCTTAGTTTGGATGTATACAGACATTACATTTGGCAAGAAAAGTAAGATGGCTGGAAAGATTCAGGAAATAAGGGCAACTGAAGTTCAACATTTTATTATTAATTATGCTAAAAATCTAATACATTTAAAATCCAACTGAAGATGTTCAAAGTGCTCATGTTCAAAACAAATATAAAAAAAAACCCACTAAAAGGTCCTTGCAGACTGTCTGCATTCTCCAGTGTTTCCCCAGCTCCCATGCCAGTGCACATGGATGGAATAGTCATTGAGTTGTCCAGGTGTATATTGTAAAACCAGACCATATATTTGTCCCCTGTGCATCATCTAATGACTTGTTGACATGCTTAGAGCAAAATAAAAAGTATTCCCAGGTACAAATGCTCACAGCTCTGCATCTTCTGGGCTTCACTTAAGTACATGTTTATTCCTGCAGTTGAGCAATGAATAGTACCGCATTAGGCTTAAGTGACATCTCAAATATTGACTGAACTCTACGTTAAACTCCATTTGTCGTCTCAGCATGTGCCTGCAGTCAGGGAATATAATCAGAAAAATGGCCAAACCTGGAATAAAATCCTTACCAAGAAATGTCTTCATAAATGTGTTTGTAAAGGTTAACACAATCTAAATTCAACTTAACCGAAGAACTGCCACACCCACTTTCCCCCACAAACCAATTCTTTGACTGAAAATATATTGCTGGGTGCATGTAAATTAAAAGGTGACTATTAGTTTAACTCCATTTCTCATACTGTGAAATACTGCTCTACAATATAAATTGCCAAGGTCACCTCGCGGGTGCTACATTTGTGAAGAAACATTTTGGTAATTTATTCCAGGTTTTTTGTAATATAATCTGACTAAAAAGGAATCTGATAGAGTTTGATGAGAGTTTTAGAGACCTTACATCTCAAAGTGCCGAAAGATACTGTCAACATAACCCAGTACCCTCTGCCAGTCAGGACCTCCAGCTTTCAGCATCTCCTCCACAGTCTGTAAAAATAACATTAAAAGATTCATATTTTAAGCACTAGTATGATATCTATAAAAGCCATTTACGACTGATAAAGATTTTTAAATCTTGTGAAATGTCATAGAAAACTCATCGCAGACATCACTGATCTGATGAAACAAAACGGACAAGACAAACTCACCTTGACATCGAAAAACATACCATTGAAATTCTGGAACTTTCTTAACCCATTGTTATGCAAATGATGACTCAGTCAGGACAACTGTCTTCTCAATGACAGAAGAATCACGTCACAGGCTGAAAATAACTTAAGCTACTCTCCAACTGTGGCCAGAATTCCACCCCAACTGAACTTGCATTTATAACTTCCAAAATATCTACTCTTTCCTTTTGTCTTTCACTACACCTGTACTTTGCTAGGCTTTATCAAAGTTACACACCTAATAATCCCTTTCACCATTGTGGTATTGTCATTAGTTGTTACTGTAGGACAGTGTAGGTGCATGGCAATCATAATTATGTTCCTGCCGGTACAACTTGATTTGAATATTTGTATTTCATGTGAATAATGCTATTTATGACCTACCAACATAGCTGTGATTCCCATGCACTCTCCAGTCTGAAAAGCCAAACCCAGGTTTCCCACCTGACAAAAGAAAACAGGTTAGTCCAGTGTCTTACTGTACTTAGGTGACAGAGCTTCTAATATGCCAAATGGCAAAACAGATTTACAATCTGCTTTTAAGTTATATATTAAGTCTTATTTGATCTGATCTGAACAATATTTGTACCTTGTCTGCCGGGCTGAGACTGTCGTATGGAATATGAGATGGCAAATAGGTGTGATACACAGCACAGAAGGCCAGGCCATCCTCCCAGCTGCTGCTGAAGTTGGTGATATCAATGTTCTGTCACAAAAACACATTTGAAATATAATTTATAAAGAAATACCACTAGAATGCATTACATTTCGGTTACAAGGTATGACTTAATTTGTCACCAGGATAGCTTTCATATGTCCCCGTCTGTCTGTCAATTAGTAATTTATAATGTACACAGCAGGCCAAGGGCATAAATTGTAATTTGACAAATTCTAAAATTCAGAATTTGGTTCTAAGGCTATGGACCACAATATTTTTGAATGATTGCAACCTTGGTCAGATTATCGTTCAGGAAAATCACACTCGTTTTTTGGTGTGCACAGTGCACACTATATAATTTTATTAAAGAGCAGAGAAAATGTTTCTGAATGGGCAGTATGACAGCCCTTGGTTACTGCAGTCAGAAACCTTTTCCATGCTCTTTAGATACCTCAAACATTTCTTTATTTTCCTGAACCGATTATTTTACAATGTTCGCAATCGTTCACAAATATAGTTTAATCATAAGCTTGTCCAGTCGGCTCTCATTGACTTTAGTCAATTCCATTGAACGTTTCCCTCCAGTTTGCGACCAATCTGCCAGCAGGAATGGGCTATATGCATCCAACCCTTCCGCGTTCACCGTGGGCTGCCACTGCACTTCAGCCGACTCATTGATAGTGGATGTACAAAGTGTTTCTGATATTTTAGAACCATGTATTTTGTTTGGCCTACATTATGATTTAAAAACTGCTTTCCTTCACATGCCAACTAACTGCGCTTGCACCTTGCACGTTTTACACCAGAGTGTGCGTTTGTGTGTGAGTGAGAGAAAGAGAGAGGTAGCTCTAAAGAGAGAGTGAGAGAGCAGTGTAACAACTGGAAGAGCTGCCGTTTTAACCCATTCTGGGCAGGAACCCCTTTTGGTGTTGTAACCCTTCTGTTCTGGACAGGAACCCCTCTTGTGGTTCTGTACAGTATGTACAGTATGCAAAAAGTATTTTTTTATATGCTGCTATATAAATATTTGAAGTTTTTCCAGAAAACTAAGATCAGTATTTAGAAGGCGTTTGTATCTCAACGTCGCCACACAAATAATACAAACCACGACATCAAATAATGAAATGAAACTGTGTGGTTTAAAGAACTTTTGTTTCCTACAAAACCACGAGCGCATGTCCACTATCAATGAGTCGGCCCGGAAGTACAGCAGCGGCCCAAACTGAACGCGGAAGGGTTGGAGGCATTGCTGCACCAAGAAGGTGACCATGGATGTCCTTTCCTTCTTTACATGTCCTTTGTGGAAAACCTGTGTAGACCGTATATCTACAAAACAAAAAACACTAATCATGTTTGATTATGTTTTACAATTCGTCTGAGAGACAAAGAGATGCAGTTTAACATTTCTGCGCCAGACAGTGCATTATTGGGGCATGCCTTCTGGTGGAGATTTGTGCTCTACTATACCTTTCTATTTTAATTTGCGTTTCAGGGTTAAACAACTCTATGAATATATGGGTAATACAATTAGCATTGCCTCCTTCATGGTGAGATTCTCCTGTGCTAACCTTGTAACCCTGAGTGCGAGTTTGACACCAACGCAGTAGAGAGTTTCTCCTGGAGCCACCGTGACGCCGCAGCAGAACACTGAACCCGTCCTGAGGCCTGGGGAGGAGTGGAGAAAAGTCTTTGAGTCCCTCTCACACAGATAATTTAGGTTACAGGCTCACACCATCGGAAGCCTCCAAAATTCACAGAGAGCAATTTCAATAAGCTATATTTGAATTTAAGAACATGGCTTGACATTTTTCTAAATCCTGGTCAGACCCTCGATGACAACATATACTGTACACTATAAGACAACACCAAGCAGACTCCTGCTGTGTCCTCTAATTTTTTAACAAGTTGCTTAAGTGGCAGGTAGGAAAATATCTTAACTTTAACATAACTTACTTGTTGAAGTCAAAGTTCGGGTCCTGTTCCTGCTTTTCTGTTAGACAAAAACAGCAGTAAGAAACAAACAATTGAGCTTGATGCAATACGATTAAGTCACCAAAAACAGTGATGTGTAGTGGCAAAGTAAGAGCTCACTAGAATTAAAGCTGGCAAAGCTCTCCTGTCTTTGGAAAATGTGGTCACTTCTCCCTTTGTTCGGCTCTTCTTTCTGGAATGGTTGAAAAAGTAGACAAAGCCAAACTTATACGTCGCTCGTCGCTCACCAAAAACTTGGTTATTTGGCCTGAAAATGTTCACATCATATGTTAATGATGAATATGTTAAAAATGTTCATATGTTAATCATGGTTTTACCTTGCATAATGGCAATGTTGAACTTAGGGAGGTACCATTTTGACTGAAGAAGCCAGAAGGAAGTGAAAGTCGTGACATGCTCCTTAAAGGACAGAGAACAAACTAGTTGGATGGTTTTCAAGTCTTTCTTGTGGTCGCTGAAAATAGAGATTCTCCAGGTGGGGGCACCCTACCTATAAAATACACATTATTCTTCAGTATAGAGATTTAACTTGGCAGCAATTCAATCAGTTTTTTTTTTTTTTAAATCACACCTGTGTGAACTGAGTGGTGCAACATTGGAGCACATTAATCAATTGCTTAAGGAAACACAGTCTGTGCGTAAACATGGAGGGCTGTCACTGTGTGCGGGGATCCAAGTTTTGGAGCCTTTCTTCATATTGTTTAAATATAAATACTGCAAAATTAAACACATGCACGATCTACACATGCATGATCTATAAACTGTATAGCTAACATGGCATATGCATAGTAGCATACTCATTTTATATGATGATCTAAAAGAGGATCTAATTAACACCCCAATCACCCAGGACGAAGTTCACCGTCCTATTAGGCCAGCGCCCTTTTTCCATAGACAAAGTTTATTGATATGAAAACCGATCGCATCGCTCCACAGCCTAGGAGCGCAATCCTCGACGTTGCGCAACAGTGGGACGTCATCGAAAATGACGCCCCCCCGCTGTCAAGTCGCGTTATATTTAATCATGCCTCCCGTAAGTCCCGTTGTCGATCGCCGTTAGTGTTTTGGCTACATTTAGCTGCTCCAGCCACATCCGGTATAACTTCCGGTCCGTTGGTAAAAGTGCTCCATTGCTATAAATCGCTTGGGCGCTATGATTTAATGGATTATATAACCCCGGGCAATCAGAGTGTTAATGATCATTTTGTGCTCCCGTCTTACGCATACGCACACACACACACACACACACACACACACACACACACACACACACACAAACACGTCCTAACTATTATTTGAAGCATAATTTTAACACCATAGATTTAACTGTGTAGTTGATGAATTGAACACATTGATAAAGTTCTCTGCTGCGTTTCCAATTTCTGCGGATGACAGCGCAGTGTGAAGGCAAATGCAGCAAATTAAATATGCAAGAATCCCAACTTCTCCGCCCATTCACATTGAGTCTACTGAAGTATTAGGTGTGAATGCGACTTTATTTTATTATGAGCGAGATGACGAGACAGTGGTGGAGGGCTGACACTAATTAACTAAACAACAACACTGTACAGATCAAACTACTGAGGAAATCGTGCCTAGGACACGAAACACACGTATTACGCATGTTGGAGAACGAACGCACTTGGAGATGCACAGACTCACCGGGATCTTTCAGACAGCATCACTATCTTCCTGCGGTCTCTCAGACTGCCGCCATTCTCCGTCTTTCTCTCCAGGACAGCCAGACTGCGCAGGTATGTCTCTGCGACACCTTTGCCCGTTAGCTGCATCTTATCGGTTTGATTTGCACCATTAGCATCCTGTCCACCATCTTTACTGTGCGCTTCCTGAGCGCTTTCCTTTTCTTTGATCTCATTGTGCTTTTCGTTACTTTTGGCCTCTCCCCCTGTGTGAGCAACGATGGTTTCATCCTCAGAATCTTCCTCTTTAGGCACACCCCGGCTCCCCCCTCCCCGCTTGTCCTCCATCGTTTGGCCCTCATTGCTCGAGTCTTTTCTCTCAGCATCTTTATCAGAGCCTGTTGTGCCTGTCTTCATGTGTGCAGCCCTCAAGGCCTCGAGTTTGCCCCGCTCCAGGGCCAGTTGGTGGCAGGCGTCCCTGTGCTGGGATCTGAGGCCATCTAGCTCTCTGTCTGTGTCCTGCTGTGTGCCGAGTGTCTGGGCCAGCTGGTCCTCCAGGGCCCTGTGTCTGCGTTGGAACTCCGCCAGGGCCTGCTCGGCCTCTATGCGCATCCGGTCGGCCACAGCCACTGCCACCTGCAGGTCACACTGGAACTGGTGCCACTCCTCCCTCTCCGCCTGGGTGTGGAGTTCAGAATACAGGGAAGCTCAGCGGTTAAAATCCCAACAGGCAATTGAACTAGCAGGTTGTTCAATTTGGAGTGAGACATTTTCTTAACCACCCATCTATAAGCTCACAACCCGCTGACATGCGAAACATTGTGAAAGGTTATGAGCTTGTAGTTGGGCTACTTTGTTTTTGTGTTTTAAACACACAAATTGTGGCCAAAATAGGAACGCCAGGTTTACATAATGTACTTATTTTTATCGAACATAATTCGTATTTAATTCAGTCTGGCTAGAAGCAGTGATAAAACATATCCTCATCAACAATACAAATTAATGACCAGGGCTATATCAAAAGCAGTGGCATGGAATCTTCTCACCCCCAGCAAATGTGAACGGGACTTTCATATTATTATACGATTTATATTGTTTATAAAGAATGAGTTGTACTAAACAGTAGTGGGTAACAGCTGTTTCAACATTCAGCTCACAAAGAGTATACCATGACAATCAATAATGTGCTACAGCCTTCTGTAAACATATCCAGCAAATAGGGACTTTGCATCGGCCAAAAAGCAAAAACACTAACCTTCATTCATAGCCTCAGACAACCGCAGCATAGTATGATAGTACCCGAAGTTATCAAAAGTACTGTAGTGACTAGTAATAGTCCACAAATGAAAAAGAACAAGCCATATCCTGTGTGATATTAAGTATTAACCCGATTACTTCAAGGTATATTTCACTTTAATATCTTTACAGGGCTATTACATATTTAAAACATAAAAATGCCACTCAACGCCTTTGAGTGGCGTTGAGTGGAATTGTTTTAAATAGCTTATTGTTTCAAATATGTATCGGTAATACATTTCTTGCGGTGTGCTCAGAGATAATAATAAAGTAGATTAGTAGAATGTGTCAGTAACGGTTCCTATGGAGCGACCGATAGTTCCAAAGTTGAACCCTGCTTAATGGGTGTTTATGAAACATGTGGAATACATGTGATTGTGTCGTGCCAAGATCAAGAAGGTCTCGGTCTGGCCATATGTTTGCCTGTAGGCTGGACACACATATACACTTAACACATCTTGATAAGATATTTTTATCCTTTAGCCCAAATGTACGTGCTGTTTGCATGAAGTATTCAATCAAATGTTATTTTAACTCTTTGTTTTTTATACTGTACATAGTTTTCTCACTGAAAACTATGTAGCCCTACCCTCAAGTTCAAATAGAGTCCTTGCATAACAGGTTGAACTGTGCACAGGTTTTCACACTGTATATAAAATGCAGTCAGGTGTCGGTTGTGTGTGTGTGTGTGCTCGCGCGCACACGCACGCACACACACACACACACACACACACACACACACTTCGCACTACTCGAGTCTCAAAACGGACCCAATCCAACTTCTAAGGACTCTCCTGTATGAGAAATAGCCCACCATTAGCCAAAATTTGCACTTATCTGTTTGCCGTAATATATTATTATAATATTCATTGCATTAATTATATTATGACGTCCATTGACGGGTTGCTGTGTGTGTCCACATGAGCCAGCCCCATGGAATGCTTCATAGTTCGGACCACTTGGGGGTCCGCAGACCACCTCCCTAATAGTTTTGTGCCCATCCCAACTTCCCAAGCTCATCCGTTAACAACTCCCTCCATCAGCCTCAGATTGAGTAGCCTACCCCCTACCCACACACACTGTACATCATTTGGTGTTCATGTATTCAAACGGGTAAGGACTAGTAATAGAAAATTCGGCAAACTTATTGCAACATGTGTCAATGAAATATATAGGGTTCAAGGCGTTACATGGTTTGTTTATCATCTTATTCAAGAACATAAGTGCTACTGTAGAACACTTATTACTAGCCTTTAATCATTTTGATTTGAGAGATATTCACATTTCACACATTCGGGTGAGTGTGGTAAATAAAACGTAGTTCTCACCTTCAGTTTGTCCTTCAAGCAGCGCACCTCCTCTCCCAGCTCATCTCTCTCAATGAGCAGCTCATCCCTCTCAACAAGAAAGCGCCTGAGCAACTCTGGACAGAGACAAGACAAACATTTTTGCGTTCAAGACTGGGGACGAAAGGAATACATCAAATTGCCGTAGTCTGATTATAATTGACCGATATAACATTTGTCTCAATAAGCACTTTCATGAGTACATGCACACAGACACGTGCTATATCAACGTTAAACAGGCAAAAGAATCCACACCACGTCAACTGACACCACGTCAAACCAAATGACCAGTATAAGCACAGAGTGGCTTTCGTAGGGGTGTAACGATACAGTGACTGCCAATATATACCAATATCGTATCAGACCATATGCTGTTAAAATGTATCGTTACATCCCTACGGTTTTGGCATGGACACTGTGCAACCTTACTGGGTTTCCATTTCAGTGGCCCCATTTGTTACATTTCTACGTTGTACTGCCATGTACACCACAACAATTCAGAGTGTTCATATTATCACAGAGTATAAAAAACAAGAGTTAAAATAACACTTGATTGAATACTTTATTAGACAGAAATGCAAACAGCACGCACATTTGGGCTAAAAGGATAACACAAAAAGGTCCTCTTGAGCACTTATTTCCATGTGTGGTCCTATGTACTTCTCCTACCTACTGCTCCTGTGGCTGCATCCTGACCAGGGCTGAGGCCTAGCGAGGCTCGATAGTGCTCCATTAGACTGAGCAGCACCAGGGTCGTCTCCTCCCCAGGCATCTCTGCTCCTGTCTGAGGACCCAGCCCACTGTCCTTCTCCTGCCAGTGCTGCTCAGAAGGGGAGCCCCTGCTCCCATTCCCAGCTGCCTTTCCATGCCTCAACACTGCACCATTCCCGGTCTTCTCTTGGCTGATGACTGCCCACTCTGTAGAAGCAGACAGCTTCTGAGTCCAATCGGTGGAGGGTAAGATAGTGGAGGGGGTGGTGCCACCTGCAGTGCCTTTCTGCTCCACTTTTTTATTGAAAGCAGAGGAGGAAAAGGCCATGGCAGCTAGCTGTGCCTCCGAGGGTGTGGTGGGAGGCGTTCTGAAGAAATCAGAGGGGGATCCTGAATAAGAGATAAAAAAACCAAGACAAAGGCGTATGTATGAGAAAGGGATGCTGATTCAGCTTTAGCTTCCAAAAATGGATGGCAACACTTGGGTGCGGTAATGCAAGGCCTTCCCTGCCTTGTTATAATGCAGAGCGAAGCAGACAGTGTCCTCTACTTTATCTATTATTATGTCAGGCTGATTGATGCAGCACAGAGCCTCTCCTGCCCACTTCTTGGCGAGCATACACGCACACACACTGATCCCCCATGTGGCCAGATTCACAGAGCTTACACTACTTCACGGACTACAATAAAGCAGCCCTCATCATCGCAATGGTCACACCTCCATGGCAGCCTGGTTTTACATCAGCTGTTATTAGCAGTTCTAAAATGGGAGATCCAAAACTTCTGCTGGTGGTGTGCTATTTTTATCCTGTATTGATTATTCACGTTTTTTCCTCCAAGCCCTTGTGTTGGGCCAGAGGATTATGCACACCGACATTTCACACGCAGTGCCATGCAGTCTTCTCTACCTGTGGAAGTGTGCACACACAGCTATCCTTTCCTCATCCTGAATGCACTTCCTGCATACTAAATGCTGCCATTTGTGTACAACAAAGTATATAGGGCTAAGTGGATAAACAGATATACATGGGAATAGGTGAGTGATAACATGTTGTCACGCAGGTTACCAGTTACCACTTAGTTCAATGAACAATGCAGACTTGCATATCATGTTTCCATTATGTGGCTTTATGAGGGTTAATTGCCATTGATTTCTGGAATCTATCATTAGCATTGTATGATTTTTTTTTTTTTTCTCAGGGCAGCAAATTGTGCCAGTCTGAGATGGGCACTGCTACATAGAAAATGTGTGAGAACTTAAAATTCCTCTACAATGATTATGGTTGATCATGTTGCTAAATGTGAAGAGTTGTTGCTATGGTTACATTGCCACGTCACTGTAAAAACAGTTCAATGTACAGGAACAAACAGTTCAGTTCTATCGCAGTGGACAAAGCATACATGTGGAAGCCAGGAATAACAGTGACAACAGTTAGTCTAAACCTAATAGCCTATTCTGTCATGGAAAGACAATCTCAGCATTCAAGCAGGACTAGCTTGATTTAGCTAGCTACACTTTTTCTATGTGATATACTCATCAGCCAGCCATCTAAGCATAGCAATAGTAACATTTTTAATCTCTTTATAGATGATCCACATGTCCCATTAGGCTGCTGTTTCGAGCATCTTCTATATGCTGTGGTGTGTTGATGCAAAGTCATCAAAGCAAGAACGACAACAGACTGAACAAACTCATCAAGAAGGATGTGTGTGTCAGTGTATCCAAGCTGGTCTCACTGGAGATCTGCTGGCGATAATGTCTCCCATCCTGCACTCATACACAGCATGACAGTCAAACTAATATAAGCAGCTAGCAGTGGTTCTCAACTTATTAAGTGTTTTTTAATTTCAAGGACATAACCCTTACGAGTTCATTTGATCTTGCTGTTCCCACCATTTCAAGGAACACTGCAGGTCTCTGGAATCTTCACTTTGAGAACCTTGTTGATGTGCAAAGAAGTGATAATACAGGAGGCAATTCCTACTGGGTGCTACAATTCATCTGCCTTTGCCAGACCTGCTGACATTGATCTGCTTGCTTGTGGACTACTTTTTATTTTATTTTTTATCAATTACATTTTTATTTCAGAGATTAATAAAGTCAACTATTTGATCTATTTCGTGGTGTGATACCTGCAGAGTTATGGCTGTCCTTGCTTGTGTTGTTGCCCATGGTCTAGGCAGTGCAGGGGAGGGAGTCTGGTCTTAAATCCCAGCGCCCTGCAGTCTGCCCTCTGCCTTCTCAGGCTCACTGCAGTGTGGATGGAGAGCACTGAAACATTTTGAAAATAAACAATAGTCAATGTTTTTTAACAGTGGTGCTGTTGTCATTCTTAAATAGTCTGTGTAGGCTGATTAGGTTTGGACATGATGGTGCTGCCTTGGTGAGTCAGCCAAAACCCATTTTTGGTGGTCACCTCACCACCGAAAATCCAGACTATGAATGAGCTTTAACTGGATAACACTCAAGTAAATCAAAGGCCCTCTGGCAAGTCAACTGTACGTATAGTGTGTGTGTGTGTGTGTGTGTGTGTGTGTGTGTGTGTGTGTGTGTGTGTGTGTGTGTGTGTGTGTGATATAAAATAATAGTCTTACACTAAAAAACATCATTACACAATATACATATTACAGTTTCCTGTAGCCCAACTATTGTTAGGATGGCAGTGATACTGTCTGGCAAATGTTTCGGGCACAATTGATCACTTTGCTTTGCTGACAGTTTTCCCAGGCTGGCGAGATCACCACCATTGTTTTTGTCTTAGTATAAGTAAGTATAGCTTGAATAATAAAAACCTGAATATGCTGCACTATAATCCAAGCACGGTGGGCAAACTTTTCAGTCAATATTACAGTGTAATCTTCAAGCCATGTTTGCATGATATGATATGCAAATTATGCACATTGCCCACCTCTGTAATCTAAATGAATCAATGCAATGCAGAATGCACACCTCAGGTCCTCAGCAGCTATTCTCTCCACCCTGCCTGCATTTAAATTAATCACCAATTCAATCTAGAAATCATTGTAAGGTCCAATGTTGCATAATTGGCATGACGATGATGCTGCATTTCTAAGAAAAAGGACTGCATATAAAAATAAAACGATGATTTTAGGAAACTTGCAAGATTACATGTCTAAATAGCAACCGATTTTGGGGGGAATGATGCCAGATATGTGCGACGTGCGCTCGCATGAATAGTCACTTGACCAAAAGTCAAGAATAATATGTGCCCTGTGTGGCTATAGCTATATCACACTGCACTGTCATGTGTCATCATGGTCATCATTGACTCTATATAGCCTACATACCGGTACGTATAGTATACCCGGGACACAAGTAACGTAAAAGGCATCCTACCTGGCTGGCGGTGAGCTTTCCAGAATTAAAACTAATGATAATGAATAAGATAAAGGTCATCTACTGTCTGACGCTCACTCGAGGGGCTATAGCTGTCCCCCTGCAGCACACCGTGCGCCAGTCGCCATGCACGTACCTGGCTCCTCGCCACCTGCTCGTCCTGTCACAAGTTTCACTCACAGCTGGTGGAAGGCAGCAAATTTGTCGTCAGTCATTTCAGTCAGAGCAGTTTAGTGTTCACTAGGTTAGGTTGTCAACACTGACTGGCACTGCGGTATATGGGGAGGATCGTAGCCGCAGCTGAGGTCCGTTCTGTTCTCAATCACAACTCTTCTCGTATCTTTTAACTCAATCCAATGCGACAAAATTGAAGAAAACCATCTGTTCGTGCAACCAGGAAGGTCCGTTCGATAATTGCAGCGTTTTTTTCTTGTATGTAATATGATTATTGTCGGAAGGATGCTGTAATGCGTGGGGGGAAAAACATAAGGCTACCGTAATTATCTTTGAATGCAGCAGGTGTGGTTGCGTTCAAGCGGCACGACTGTCGAATCGTTCACGTCATATGTGTCTTACTGTTTTCTGGGTCAGTGTGACTCAGTGCACTGGCGTTTTTGTCATTTTTGGCAAACATATGACATTCTGTTTGATACATATTATTAGAAGACATCTCTTCAATCTGGTTCTTTCACAAAATCTGAAAATAAAATATTGACTGGTATAAACTTTAAGTCCTTATAGCTATAGGGTGGCCTCTAGTGTTCATTTACTAGACAACCACCTAATAAACTACCATAGCTTAATTAGTGGCCATGGTCTCCACCTGATAACAATTCGAAAATCAATCCTGTCTGTCATTTCATTCTAAAAGTGAAGGAAAAAAACAAAGACTGGCAAATGGCAATAGAGCGTATGCGCATGCTTTAAGTGAATAACACATCGAGTGGCAAAGCAACATGCAAAGTGAGTTTAACATTGTTTAATGTCGTTTAATGCAATCGAATAGGACTTTTCTGTGTGGATGTATGGGCTGTCATGGCCAGGAAGTAGTTTTTTGCCACTCAGTAGTCATTCCTGCATAACTTCCTGATTTGGTGATGATGTCACGTGCATACCCTCTATACTATAGGCTATAAGTTAGTGTTAGCTCTGGTCCATAGCCTTTACTGCTCTTGCACCGAATAAATGGGATGAGAAATTGTAAGCTTTCAAATGCAGACTCATTTGACTGAAATGTTCTCATTAAGCCACCTTCCACAGACCCACATATATTACCCAGAAGGGATATTTGGATGGGAACACACTCGACTTGCAAGGCATGTGTGAGTCAAAGTTTTTTTTCTTTTTGTCTCAGTGAGACAAGGCCCATTTCAGTTGAAATTATTGATGCATAGCAAATGTAGCCCATGCCACCAACTAAAGGACCCAGCCACTCGGTATACAATACATGCATACTTATTGGTGGGTAACACCGGCATACTGTACATACCCAGCCGCAGTACTTGCGTGCTCTGCTTGCTCAAGTAACAGCAAATGTATTCACAGGACCTATTCGTACAAAAAACTGCTTAATGTGAGAGTACAATAAGTGTAGTTGACTGTACGCATATGGTATCTTGGGAACAGGAACAAACAGAGATTGTGTGAGACGGAGACAGTGTTTGTTTGTTTCAGTTTCTGGTCAACAGAAACAGATGGTTCTCAGACATTGTCACGTCTCAGTAGTTTATACTTTATGCATAATCATCTCATCAGCAGAGATACAACCCATGGTCTCCTCAGTCCTCACCTCTCTTCCCACTCACTCACATTACCATGAATGCTAAAGCACACGCTCCCTAGCACATCTGTGCAGTTTTTCTACAGTAATGTTTTATCCTGGAAATTGGTGCTGCTGACCACCATTCCCACTGATTTATAATTATAATATCAGCTTGCGTAGTCACACCTCGAACCTGGTACAATAGAGAGTATGTGCGTGACATCATCATCAAACCCGGAAGTCATGCAGGAATGCCTACCGAGTGGCAAAAAACTACTTTCTGGCCTTGATAGCCCATATATCCAAACAGAAAAGTCCTATCTGATTGCATTAAACAACATTAAACAATGTTAAACTCACTTTACATGTTGCTTTGCCACTCGCTTTGCCACTCAATGTGCCATTCACTTTAAACATGCGCATACCCTCTATAGCAGAGCAGCAGCTGGTATGCTTTTCCAGGGCACTTAAAAACGGCAACCTGTTTATGTAGGCCTACTGTGTATGATGTGTCACAGACAAGCATAGAAAATAACTAATTGCCACCCTAAATGCATTATATGCATTAGACACCATTTGTAGTAGCGCCTACTTATCAAATTAGTGCAACCAATATGTAATTTATTTTGCAAATATTAAACTAATTAATTTAAAATGGGCATTATCTGTGGGGCTAAGACCAGGAAATTAAGCCTATTGTGCAAATGGCCCACCACGGTTCATTTGGTTCCATTTGTAAATTCTTATTATTCCTTATAATTCAACAGGTTTGAAAACTAGTGGTTGAAATAATCGATGGATGCCCTCCATTTCCTACAGACGGGTATAATGACTAAGACTGCCCTGGAACAGGGCAATCTGTTAAAAGCATCATTTGCAATGATGTTTGATGTTTTATTTGAAAGTTTGGAATTGTCATTGGAAAGCCTACTGCATATGCATTAATATGTATGGTGTCGCGCTGCTATTCCACAGGCCTCCAGGCTCCAAATGCATGATAACCTCTTCCTTTTTGAAGGTCAATGGCTTGCACTTGCAGTGTTGCTTAGGTTGGGTGTCATTGAGGGGTAGTTGCAGAATTTTCAATAGTCTCAATAGAGTTTTTGAACTTTGAGATCACAGTGGCCACCGCCACCCCATGAGCGCCCTGCTTGTTGGACAGTCTGCATTGATCATGTCAGCACTCAGGAGAGACCCAATGAAGCAAACATGAAAATGAAATATAATAATAATAATAGCCTACTACTACAAAAATATGAAATAAATAACACTTGAGCATTTCTTCATTACTGTTGTTTCTTTGATATTTAAAAACATTAAACATTTTTATTTTCTGTTATGTCATATTAGGCTACTGTATGTGTATAGACTTTATAAAAATGGCGTCTTATATATAGGCTGCCTTATGTGAAGAGCTGTGCTATCAGTGGGTAGAAGACTGTGGAAACAGCCCGCCGAGGATGCAGTGCTCACAAATATGCACTAATAAGTCATCTCCAGATATGAAGTCTGCTGTTGTAGGACTTGCGTCGGACAAGATACAAAAGACTGTATGATGGAGAACTGCGAATGCTCTGCCGCAGAGATCTTAGACGAGCACAGAGCAGTGAAGATTTCAATTTTGGATGTCAGGGGGGTACATAAACACCTTCTATTTATTTACTGCCTGTTTAACCAGCGTTTGGCTCAGAAGTGACATTCTCAGAGGCGGAAGATGTCCGCGCTGAAAAAGGTAACGTTAGGTGGAGCATGGATTGCTATTGCACAATTTTCAAGTGCGTTTTTACTTATAATTACCGTTTTGAGGTAGCTTATTGTAGGCTACGTATTGCAAAAAATGCAAATAGTTGCATTGGTGGACTGACTGCTCTCAGAAACGGCTAGAAGTTTTTTCTTTTCTTTCTTGCATGACGACGCTGAATGAGTCATTGAACAATTTTCCAGTTACTGTAATCAATCGTTGATGGCCTTGAACGATCCAGCTGTGTGTGTAGGTGTGTGAGTGGGGAGCACCGGGTCCGTGCACGTCAGTAGCCTATCGCGTTAGTAGCCTACAGTTGGTGTGTGACTGTGTGTGTGTTCGAGCAGCTATCAATTGTACATTTGATTAAGCCTTATTAACTGCAGGTGGGCTTTATAAGTGTAAAAGAATGGGGACAGTAGTCCCTCTAGTCTAAGCCCACCCCCTCACACACCCCCTCACACACACACACACACACACACACACACACACACACACACACACACACACACACACACACACACACAGTGGAGGTGTGAATTTCATTCAGTTTGTCTCCATTGTGAAACTTCCCATTCAGCAAAACATGTGTGCCTGGAATCTGGACTCACTTTTATTGTACTAAATCCGTCATCTGTCTTTTTCATCTGTCACAGGTGTTGCCATGGCTACTACAGACTCATTGCTGTCTTTTCTTTGAGAAGGACTCAGGTAAGTGCTTCTTTTCTTTCATTTATTGATGTATTTTATAACACTCATCCGCTCAGCCGCAGAGAGAGAGAGAAAGATAAACTTTATACGGGATACATTATAGTGAGTTGGAGTGCTGCAATCTTGCAGTATATAGATATTTTCACACTTGACAACATAAGCAAATTTGTCCAAGTTTATTTCCTGTTGCAGTGTTTGTGAATATTAGTAGCTGACAGGAAATAAACTTGCACCCGAACTGTTCCCGAGAAACGCAATTCCACTGACAAGGTCTATTTCGTATTTATAAAAATAACAGTCTACACAGTGCACACTGTTATTTGTATATAGCAAAACCAAAGGATCTGCATCAGGATAAATCAGGAAATGGGAATGCAGGTAGGATATAACCACCAATTGGCAGAGAGAAGAATAGGTCAAGTGTTATCAATTGACCCAATAATATTCAAGAAATGGGATAAAACACACAATTTGTTATAGTGTTACAAGTCGAAATTAGCTACCGATCAATAGATGCAATAAACACAAAAATATACATGTAGAATCCCAAGATGCAAAGAAGAGTTATTCCATATTATATAAGGCTTGGTGTGTTGGTGTTTTGGTGTCTGTTCTGTTCCATTAAACAAAAGTAAGATGGGAGATGGACTTTATGACGTTTCTGCATATTCAGCCTATTACGTTTTGGTTGCTTGCTTGTTGCATTTTCATTCAGTTTCATCAAGCTTCATATAACCTCGATGCCATCACAGCTAGCGTTTTTTGACTTGATCATACATGACAAGTTACTGCATAGTTCCTCAGTGTCTTTTGAAGCACTGTGAATGGGTTGATTGTTGCGTCATCTAGCCACATATGGGGGATTATCAGCTTGTTAATCGGTCCTAAATGTAAGTTTAGTGGCTTTGTCAGCACAGTGTGTCCCATTGAAGAGAACACAGATGAGGGAATAGCTGTGCTTGTTTGATGTTCAGAAGTTGAAAAAACTTGAATTTGAAAGAAGAAAAAAAATCCTTATCAGTGCTTCCCAGGCCTGCACTTGATCACACCTGACTCATCAGTTTTTCAAGGTTGAGGAAGAATGTTGATGAATGACAGTAGACTGGCTACATGTATTCAGTACCTCCTGTGTGTTCCTCCATCATACTGTGGATTGTATCATGCTGTTTTCTTCTCCGCATACAAGAGCACAAGCTTGAACATTCCTCTCTGCATTTAGTTACTTCAAAGCAGTGTTAAAACATGACAGAGTACTATTATATGGCATATAGAAACCTATTACCAAAGTACTCAAGGTCAGTTTTCCACCACTAGGTGGGACTGTCTCCTTTAATAATGTCCATATGCTGTCAGTCTAATGTTGCACAAGGTACACTTTCATAACAATGATTTAAACAGGTGAACTTATGATTGTGAAAGATACATTATAATATATTACCAATAAGGCACTGTACTGCATTGTTACTATCATCATGTTTATAATGTCTGAGAGATTACAAATGTATACATATATTGTATACAGTATATCACCCTCTTCCCTAGGTCATTAAGCAAAACTATGCTGCTGTTGTTTCTCAGGCTCTGTGCAAGTATGCAATCTAGTAAAATCTAAAAGCATTTGATGTCAGATAACGCACTGAGGGATAGTCTGACAGACAGCTCTGTTGCCTGGCCATGGCTGATTGCTTTGTGTCACCTGCAGGTGCTTACACTACTGGACAACAACTTGCTAAATAATTGCGATATATGAATATATATTAATATGTTAATTCATATTATATTAAACTCCACAGTGTATGTAGCGAATAAGATGTAACTAATTATATTGGACAATATTATGTGAAATATTGTTTTGTTAGACCGCAGAGGACGAAGGGCAAGGATCGAGTGTGGTAGTAGTCCGGTAATAGTGGGGCATAGCGAGACCATCAGCTTGGACAAAGGAGCATCTCTGTTTTTGTGTACAGTGGTGACTGGACAGTTGATAAAAAGCGTGTGTCATACGTGTGAAAAACAACAATCTATTTTCATCTTTATAAAGTGCTTAGTTCTGCCAGGAAAGGGCACTCTAAGCCCTGGGGAACCTCAGTCAATGAAATAATTTATAATAGGGTTTAAGTGGTTTTCTTTTATTAAGTGTCAGTGTGGCATGATTTGGGATCGCACTGGAATGGTTGGCACACCACGCCCCCTGAGGTGCTGCTAGAGTGTAAACCGCTCCCAGACCGTCTCCAATTGGCTGGCTGTTTCCAGAATGTATAATAAATAACATGCATCCGTTAAAACGGCTTTATAAATAAGAATTTATAAAGGTCGTCATTCCTTTTTTATGCAAATTTAGAGTCTGTGTGTTTGTACCCAATTTCTTCTTAGATAGGCTGAGATGCTATGGAATTATGAAAATAAAATCCTGACAAATTTATTGCTTGGTGTTGTAGGGGGTTTGCGGCCTTCTGGAGGGGAGCCATTTGTCAAGAGAGGTCACCCCCTTCCTGCCTTACATTACACTAATTGGTATTTGGCTTGTTGAAAAGAGAGCTCAGCAGCATGAGTTTACCTCAAAGACATGGGAATTAGTTTTATTTCTGGTCTTGGCTTTGAATAAAGCTATTTCATATACTAGTATACTACAGTGTTATGTAACAGTAGGCATGGTCTGCCGTGAGACAATTCCAGGTCTGCCATGGGATTTTGTGACAAGACATGCCAACAATTTTTCAAATCGGCCTCATGGTGGCGCTATAGAGCGTCGCAGTCCCACCCCCTACCAGGGCCCAGGAAATGATAAATGTTAATTTTCCTCATAGACATTTCAAAAAGTATTTATTTAAAGACCTTTTAAGCCTCGTACAAAGCCAACTCTAGTTGTGAGAAATCATGACAACAAACACAATTCTTCGGACCGAACAAATAATTAGAAAGAAGAAGAAAACGGCAGGTTACACATTTTTTTCTTGTTTTTCTTCTTTCTAATTATTTGTTTGGTCCAAAATATTGTGTTTATTGTCATGATGTCACAACTCAAGTTGGCTTTGTACAACGCTTAAAAGGTCTTTACATAAATACTTTTTGAAATGTCTATGGGAAAAATGCATTGGGAATTATTTCCTGGGCCTGGCGTCGTCATGAAAGGGGGCGGGACTGCGACGCTCTATAACAGGCCGATTAACGTGTTGACCAAGACCATACTGTAACTCTTGAACCATAGATGCAATCAAATTCCTTGGATGCTTACGGAACCAAATAAGCCACGCCCAATTCCACTTGGCTTGCAGTTCTAGGTGAAAATGTGATTTTATTTGTATTTTTTATGTATTATTTATTTTCACAAAAAACAAGCTGACATGTAGCTGTGCGATACATTGTGAACTTGTAGGTCAGCTATTTTTCATTTTGTTTTCTATTAACCTATCAAAGTACTTTGTTTTGGTACTTTGGTGTTTAAACTTTTAGCATACTTTTAGCATACTTTCTCTAGTGTTAACTCTAAACAACTATCCTCTCTCTCTCTCTCTCAATTCAATGCAATTTAAATGAAGGTGAAGTTAAACTAAAATGCACCAAATCAGGTGAGTGTGTGTGAAGTTGAGTGCAAATGACGAGGCAATCACCTTGTGAGCTTAGCTAACTAGCTACAGTATTAAGCAACCACAAACTTTACAATTTTGAGACAAACATTTAATGAAATCTGTAATGTGAGCAGCAACCCGACAGACTATTCATGTTAACAGGTCACTCAAGCTCCTCTGGTTGTGGACATAATTCATTACAGCTCCCTAAACGGCTCCCTAAAGATAAATCCATAATGCCATATCCATAATTATTGTTGACACCCCTACATCCGTTTGTAGATGCAGATGCATCTACAAACGGATGTTGGGGTGTCAACAGTTAATCAAACTAATCGATTGTCAGACTACATTTCCCAAAAGGAAATGCAGTCTGATATGTTTGATAATATTTCAAATTAAGAATTTATTTGAACCGTTTTGTGTTCCATTCCTATCTTGGGAACGTTTGTCAAAAAATTTCAATAATATACCAAATTATGCAGCAAAAATAGGAGGTCTAGTTAACAATACATCTACTGATGCACAAACTTTGGGTCTTTTGGGTGTTTCCTCCAGGCAAGGCTGATCAGACCCGGCCTGTGTTCAAGTGGCATGCTATAGCCTTGTTGCAAGCGTGTAGATTAGCTATTTTCGCTATTTGTTGTACAAACAAGTATATTATAGGCCATCAGTGGTTAAGAAAATACCGCAACCCTGTTTTCTGCTGGGTAATAGCCTAATAGGTCTGCATGGACATGTTTGCCTGTGTGTGAGATGTTTGGACTTTTGATTAGGTTCTCATCATGAAAGTGAATTTCTGTGGCTCCAGGTTTTCAGAACGACCATTAGTCTTTAGTGGTTTTTTAATAATGGTTGTATTTGATTGGTTCAAATGATCACCTCAACAGCACAAGCTCACAACAACATGCATTGTGACGTGTTGTGAGCTTGTAGATTGGCTATTATATTATATTATATTATAGCTGATGTATATAGGGTTAAAGTGGTTAAACTCAATTTAGCTGGGGACCCCTGGAACCCACCCAAGGTCCCCAGACCCCACTTTGAGGGCCACTGCAAGTATAATTTAGCAGGCATCTTGTGCAAAGTAACTTATAGTACAAAATACAAGATCTGAAGAAGCAGTATCAGCCATACTGTAGGGTTAATGTGGTCAAGTAAATATAGGGCCTCTAGGCCACTAGGATCTGCTGTCCTAGTGGACTATCCGACGCACCTTTCCCTTTTCCTTTCCTAGGACTTTTTGTCGCCACCAAAACACATTTTTGGAACAAAATGCCTCAAATCATCCAATTGCCATCCAAGGCGTAAGAAGAAATGGTACACATTGGCATATTATAGCGCCACCAGAAGGCCACAACCTGACCTGCCTTGGTGGAGACCTGTGCCAGAGAGGCACTTTTTCTAGTTTCTTCTAAGTTAACACCATTCTAACAAACGATATTTGATCATTTGGTGTTTTGACAATGGATAGCGTTGTTTAACAACCAAAATCTCCCATAGGTTTGAGATCTGCTGACTGTGAAAGGCGTAGCATATGATTCACATAATTTTGAAATTCAAACTCAAACCATTCAGTCACCCCTTGTGCCCTGTCGATGGGGCATTGTCATCCTGGATAGAAAAGGTGATCACTCCGAATATCTATGAATTGATTTTCAGTGACCTGAGTCTAGGGGAGCAAGTGGATGCAAAAATGGATGCAGGAAAATCCATACTGTAGGTGTTGGTTACTGTGAGAGTGAGGTCTATCAGACACCAACTCATGATTCCTGGATCGCTCATCGCTACCCTCCACACTTTCCTATCTAACATCAGGTTCTTGAGCTCTGCAGTGTTAAGCTGTCACGCCGCAGTACAGTACATCTACGTAGGTGGTACGCTTCTTTCCCCTCCTGGCTTTAGCCATGGGTTAACTGGCTACCATAGAGTCAATTGAATTGCCTCAAGTTCTGGGTGCCTGACACAGTGCCCTATACCATGCACTACAGCCACTATAGGTGTACACTGTACACCACCCATGTACTTGCCCACTTGACTCATCTGATAAGTGACAGTATCACTTTTTCCACATCTCTGTAGACTCTGTTAGTCTACTATGTAGCCTACTATGGTTTGTAATGAGGAAACCCTACTATAACATCCTTCTCTATGTAGTGGTCGACAGTCTGATTGATTGATTGAAGAGCGAAAAAACATTGCATGGATGCACCTGGAACGTATCCTCAATGATGTATCCCAAGGTCATCTGGATTTCGGGTCTCCCAACATCATACCCCTCACTCAGGTGACCCAGCCGGGGTGATCAAGTCCCGACTTACTTTCCCAGTAGCTACCCACAATCAGTCCCATTAGGGAAAGACAGGGCTACACAGTCCACCGCTCCCAAACTACTCTGCCGGGACTGGGAGGTCTGGCACGTGGAAGGTCTGTGGGTTGACTCCTGTCCGGGCCCCTCCTATGTCGCACCAGATCCACTCCTGCTCTCACCAGGTGCAGCAGCACCTGTGCGTTGCACCAGATTCCCAACACCAGACACTTAATTCAGGAGTGGCTGATTCTTGAATACTTTATTGCCAGAAACGGTACAGAGTATGGTCTAGCACACGTCCAAGGGGATTAAAAGGAGGTGGGGGGAAGTCACTTGACTAAGGGAAGAGCAATCATTGTCTCCACCAGGACGAAGGCATGGGGGGAGAGAGTATGTTTTGCACTCCGTCTGTGTGTGTGTGTGTGTGTGTGTGTGTGTGTGTGTGTGTGTGTGTGTGTGTCCGTCCGTCCGTCCGTCTGTGGACAGCTAATCTCCGGCACCGTTGGATTGATCGCAGCCATACTTTGCACACACACTGCCTGAATGCCACAGCTGAACCTCTGCCCCAAGGGTTTCACATTGGCCTCTTATAGCGCAAAACATTTTTTTTGGACAGTACACAGATTTGGTCCAAACATCACGCAAATTGGTGCACAGTCTCTCTAGAGCCATTCAACGAAACGAGTCTTTCAGATGTCATGAGATGACCCAGTGTCCATGACATCAGAGACAACAGGCTCGCTGCTACAATCTAAAATATCTAAAACCACATATTACACACATAAATACCCCCAGGAAAGTGATCTAAAGCTTCTAAACGTCATTAACATATATTTTTTTGCAAAAAGGGTGAAGTGTCCCTTTAAGGCTGCCTTGAGAAGACACCTATTCTCTCAGGCTTATGGCATATAGTTGTTTGTTGTTTGGTTTTTTGTTTGTTTGTTTGTTGGTTGTTCATTTTGTAAAGCGTCCTTGGATTCATAAAAGGTGCTATATAAAGTCAAGCCATTATTATTATTATTATTATTACAATTAAAAAAAAGTAAGCAAAGATACAAAAATGCTGATACTTTAGTCACTGTTAGTCACCATTCACCTATTGAAAGACTAGCCACTAGTTGAGCAGTCTTTGTAACTAACAGCTCATGCCAGGCTGCCAGCCATGCCCTTAATAATTAATCCTCTTTCATAGCCACTTAGATCTTTTCCGCTTGTCATCTTGATTCAATACCCAGGTCAACTGGACCTGCTCAGTATTTTATTTATCTTGATTCAATACCCAGGTCAACTGGACCTGCTCAGTATTTTATTTATCTTGATTCAATACCCAGGTCAACTAGACCTGCTCAGTATTTTATTTATGATTCAATACCCAGGTCAACTGGACCTGCTCAGTATTTTATTTATGATTCAATACCCAGGTCAACTGGACCTGCTCAGTATTTTATCTATCTTGATTCAATACCCAGGTCAACTGGACCTGCTCAGTATTTTATTTATGATTCAATACCCAGGTCAACTGGACCTGCTCAGTATTTTATTTATGATTCAATACCCAGGTCAACTGGGCCTGCTCAGTATTTTATTTATGATTCAATACCCAGGTCAACTGGACCTGCTCAGTATTTTATTTATGATTCAATACCCAGGTCAACTGGGCCTGCTCAGTATTTTATTTATGATTCAATACCCAGGTCAACTAGACCTGCTCAGTATTTTTTTTATGATTCAATACCCAGGTCAACTAGACCTGCTCAGTATTTTATGTATGATTCAATACCCAGGTCAACTGGACCTGCTCAGTATTTTATTTATGATTCAATACCCAGGTCAACTGGACCTGCTCAGTATTTTATTTATGATTCAATACCCAGGTCAACTAGACCTGCTCAGTATTTTATTTATGATTCAATACCCAGGTCAACTGGACCTGCTCAGTATTTTATTTATGATTCAATACCCAGGTCAACTAGACCTGCTCAGTATTTTATTTATGCCGTTAAGCATGGTGCATTCTAGTAGATGCATTTCTTCTTAGTCTCTCCACTCTGTTACTCAGGCTTTTAATTGGTCCCATCTGCACATGAAGGTATCTTTATTTATTTCTATCTTTAAGATATCTTTATTGATCATGAAATAAACAATAACATACATCGGACCCACCATAATCAAAAGGATAACACAAAAAAAATCACAACCGTGTGAACTGAGTGGTGCAACCCCCCCCCCCCCCCCCCCCACCTCTCTCTCTCTCTCTCTCTCTCTCTCTCTCATTAGCAGACAACAGTGCAGCACTATCCCTCTCTCTGTTCTGGCACAACAGCGCCCCTACTGGTACTCATTATACGTGCTCATTAACCAACACATAGGTGATCACATAGGCGGACACAGACATTGCTGTTCCTTGGAGTGGTTGCACCACTCAAAAACGTACAGCTTGTTTCCAATGCTTTCCTTAGTATGAGGTGTGCATGAAGTAAAGTAGTGTGGTGAGTGTGTGAATGTATAAAGTGCAGAATTTGCTAATGTGTCCATAAGCACACATGAAGTAGTCTCTGAGTAGATATGTGAGCCTGCCACTCAAAGGGGAGATGCGGGTACATTTGGTATACTGTATGCGTGCTAAAGAACATATTACCGGTAATACAGTACTACTACCTCTCTTTGTTAATCATTGCCCTGCTCTACAGCAATGTGTGGCAGTGCAGAGTATTGCTATTGGCCCTATCTGTCTCAGAATGTGTGCATTGGCATATTTGTTAGAAGGATAACTTTGAGAAGAACCATTGATTTGCATGGATACAATGGATGATGCATTTTTGGTTACAGTAACTTGAGAATGGTGTGTGTGTGTGTGTGTGTGTGTGTGCGCGCAATGTAACAACACAATGTTAAGTTAGAGTTCATTGATAATTGTTAAGTTGGAATGCAGAATTAGAATTGTTTTCGAGCAAGCAAGCCTAAAATAACTACAACATAAGCGAGGAACCCTGAGGGTATTTTCCACTACAGAGGCATCCCATGATATGGGACATAAGATTTAGGGCATCCATTTTTCTCAATTGGAAGGGCACCCTGGACTGGAGTGTACTTCATCATGTTTTCTCCACTGGACTACTGACACCCTTGCGCACTGGTGAAGTGGGGGCTGTGGCCCGCAGCAGGGCTGCCAGGGGGCACCAGCAAAGTTCGTACTTCTCTGTACATAACAATAAATAACATATGATACCGTTGATACGTAGCTTGCGGAGTTAGTTCAGTCATATACTCAAGGGGCTCATTCAGTGTTATGCAAGACCCACATGTCATTTGCTGACATGGAAATCAGCTGACCAATTGGGGTATTTAAGCTCACCTAAGTCTGGATTCTTCTTGCATTCCTTCCTCTGCATATGCGTTCCTGGTGTTGTTATGCACCGTTTGCTCCCACCGCCACCCCAGCACCACCCCAGCACCACCGGTGGGCTCTGCTATTTCTGTTCCCATGGGGGGTTGTTATTGTATATCTATCTCCCTGCTCTGGTTAATGATGGTTGTATAATTGTGCTGAGCAAGGAGAAAATTGTAGCCAAGATAAAATGTTATATGCACTCTTGTATTCTCATTCTATAATAAATATGTGTTAAATCTATTCGTGAGTTATCTGCCTGAAATGAAGTTAATGCACAATTGGGAACCTGTGTACACTGTTTTGTGTATTGTATTCCTCAATGGGTGCTAGTGGTGGAGCCATAGACTGTAAAAAATATGGACAAAGCGTTCTCCGGGTCTAACATGAACGTACAATGAAGTCTGTCAGTCCTTGTATTGTAAGTCGCCATCTTTCTAGATCCGTTTTGGCCCAGCTGGCCATTGGCTGGCCCAGACAACGAGGCGGGACTTCCCCCCTTCTTCTCCGTTGGTTTTTATTTTGACTCGAGTGGGAGGGGAATCCCGATCATAGACTGTAACGGTAGCCACGCCCCTCAGAACATACGCGACTTTATGGTCATTTGTTTAATAAATGGGACCATAATTTTCCAAAAAGAATATTATGACATTAGAAATGAGACTTTAAACTATTGACTGGAAGCAGAAAGTATTCATGACCATGTTTATTAAGGTAATACAGTCTAGGTGAAGTTGGGCCCAAATGCATGGACTTCTATGGGGCTATGGGTTTTTCTGGGTCCAATGACGGCGCCACAACAGGCCATTATATGAACTTTCAGGAAATCCTGATGTCCTCAGTGGCTTCACAAAATATCTGTCTGACTGCCCCCTGGGTGGAGCGCATCAGGTGGAAGCCGGTATTGCACTCGATGTAAACGGGAAGTAAATGTTTGTTAAAGGCAGTAAATGGTGTTCGGGCACAGACTGGATTAAAACGCAGTTTCACCTCCCAATGTATTATGAATGGACCATTGTAAAGAGCTTTGAGCACTTGGAAAAGCGCTATAAAAACGAAAGTGTATTTCGTAAATTGCAGACCCCCTTGAAAACGAGATGGTTCATCTCAAGGGATTGTTCCTAATAAAGAAATGTCAGACAATGGCCCGGTTTCCCAAAGGACACCTCTTACACCATGGTGTAAGAGGTATGGTGTTGCACATGTTCAGTTGCCCTCTAGGCCGCACATGAAGCCTGTGAACTTAGTCATTCTGTGCATAGATGTGCCACGCAATGGTAGGCCTGGTATGGTAGGCCTCAGGCTGAGGCCTGGTATGGTAGGCCTCAGGTCTACCATTCTGAAATTTAATTTAATAATATTTGGACTGCTGCGGACAGCTGACAGTAGGCTCTCTTCACTCTTAAAAAAAAAAAAATGAATTTCTTTGATGCTTAATTTCAGTTTTTATATTTAAATGAGATGAAGAAAGTCACCACTCGCACCACACATTTCTCTGCGAATGGTTTTAAAGGTGTGTGTGTGTGTAGGTTAAAGAGGCTTTAGGGAAACGGGTTTGTGTATTCATGCAGGAGGCCTTACGTGCGCAATGAGGACAAGTATGGCTGTGCTCTAGTCTAGGTTGTGTATTTCTATGTTGTTGTTTGCAAAAAAAGGACCTAGTGTTTGATTGGCTGCCATGCAGCCAATTAGGCCACACACAGGCTTCATGTGTGGCCTAGAGCGCAACTGAGCATGTGCAACACCATACCTCTTACACCACGGTGTAAGAGGTGTCCTTTGGGAAACCGGGCCATTATTATTATTATTATTATTATTATTAAAACACATAGAAAAGTACAGACTAATACAGCACACACAGATGTCCAATGGTGAGTAAACTGTTAATTCAGATTAACAGTTTACTCACGTCAAAGTAAATTAACTATTTATTGCAAGAAATGGAATGCAGTTAATTTTTGCGTTAAAGGCTCTGGGAGATATTCTCTGAATCTTGTCGATGCAGCATGCTAAGCAAAACCTCCCATGGGTATATATATATACAAGTACATATCAAGACAGTTAATGAGATTAACTTCAGTCAAGCGAACTTGAAACATACAACATGAATGCATTTTAACGAATCAGAAAATTGAATTCTAGTTTACTTCAGAGCAATGCACACAAGAATTTCAGTTTGGTTTACACTTTTGAGCAATACATTGACATTGATGTTTAGCCTGAATCAGAAGTAAATTCACAAGTATTTGATCCTATGCCATGACTGATCAAAAAGTGGAGAATGGGATGATGGAGGCAAAGACGCCTGCTTTCTTGATGCTACTGTCATAGCCAATGAGGAATAGGAAGCTAGGCTGATTGATATCAGCAGATTACAGCTGAGGCATTCAGACTAACGTGCATGAACTATGAACTATCACTGGCTTCATTCTGTGGCTACAGGGTCAGCACAACAGTTTTTTGTTGTTGTATGTACGGAGGAGAAGTATGGGCTTTGCGTGCAGACTTCCAGTGACGGGGACCAAGAGACCAAGACTATCATAGACACGAATGGCACCCCCTTGAAAATGAGATGTGGCATCTCAAGGGGCTATCCCTTTAATAAAAATCTGAAATGTCATAGTCGATCAAATAAAAAACAGAGAGTCTTGATCCAAGGATACTGGTCCTTGGCATGGAAATGTCTGGGAAGCCCTGCCCTAGAGAGCACTTCATCACGTTTTCTCCACTGGACCTCATCACGTTGTCTTGTACATTATCACGTTTCCTTGCACATTGGACTCCCATAGACGGAACTTCCTAATGTTTTATCTACCAGAGCAGAGTGCACCAGTGCGTTCATTCACACATTATGCATTAGACTGATACCTTTTGAGAATAAGGATGAATTATTGGATATTCTTCGGGACTATTAAGGTTCTTCACTGCTGTGTGGAGTCAGAAACCTTATTCTATCCTCATTTAGCCTCTCCGCCTCCCCTTCATCTCCATCACCTCTCCCCCGCTGCTGATGTGTGTCTCCATCTCGTCTCCATCTAGACGAGCTGTCACTTTTCTCTAAGTAGCACCTTGCCACCAGAATACCAACCAGTCGTACATTAGGCCTAAATCAGCAGGATCCTCACCAAAATCTGTATTTATTCCTCCACAAGATTGTCTCTTTAAAGGTCCTCTCCGCTGGAGGAGAGAGAACAGACCGGAGCAGGGTGGACGTGAGGTGAATGTGAGGGTGGGCTGACTCACAGAGTGAGGGCACTGCTTTGTGGACTTTGCATTTCATGTTGGGAGAAGGAGATGCATAGAGATGCTGACCTCCACGGCAGTTTGTTTTGGGGATGAAGCACGGCCAGTAACGTAGCCTTCCAATGCATAGAATACATTTTCACAGAAGAAGGCTGCTGTATCAAAGTGAAGTGTAATGAGAGTATTTTACTTTGAGTTACAGAGCCACATGTGAGTGTCCTCACCCCAGGCATGGGCCATTGGGTGTTTGCCTGTCTGGAATTATAATCCATGCCAGCATAGTCAAAGGGGAAATGAGTAATGTATGTCCCCTGGGAGAGGGGATATAGCTTCTACTGCTTCACCCAGCAGGTGGGTGCTCAGATGGCTCTGGTGATCACACACAGGGGTAGGTGTTAGGGCCTAAGTGTCTTGCTCAGGGGAATTTTGACATGTCGCCCCAGCGTGTGGATGGTGGAACCAGAGACCTTCGAATTCTCAGACGGCCTCTCTACCCAATCAGCTACGGCCACCCTCAAGCCTTGTTCTTGCGCTCTCTCTCTCTGCAAATGACCTATCATTTGAACACCTTTATGTATGTCCTGAGGCACATGTCTGATGTCGGCAGTGATAGCAGGATGAGAGAGGGGGAAACACGTAGCAGTCAAACCGGAGTAGTGATGTCATCGAGGAGAGAGAGAGACAGAGAGAGAAACTAGGAGGTTGGCCGAGGCGTTATTGAGCTTGATGTTTTATTACAAAGAGGCCCAGACATGTGACCACACTGCTTGCCGCGAGGTCACAGACCAATACAGTGCAAGACAGCTGAGCTTTTAAACATTTTATTGTCATATGCTGAGGGATAGAAAGAGAGAGAGAGGAGAGACAGGCAGACTGTCACACAGATGTACAGATAGAAACATAGAGGGGGGTATGAGTGATAGTGCTGGTGGGGACGCAAGCGCGCAAAGAAGACAGAGCTGCAGAATCCTGAATCCACCGGATGGAGACTCCGTGTCCGTGTTTTGCGGTGATCCGTGGGAGCCCGTGGAACATGCAGCTCGCACTGCTGCTGCTGCCTCTCACACTGCTGCAGTAAAGGAGTAAATGCGGAGACGGAGCAGCCTGCTCCAGGTGATCCACACAGCCCAGGCCGCCAGACCGACCGCTCTTCCCTCCCTCCTTCTCTCCTCCTCGCATCACCGCTCCGTTCATCAAAGAGGGGCTTGGAGAAAAAAAAGCAACGAGAAAGGAAGGAAGGAAAAAAAAATCCCCAGAGGAGTGGTTCTTTTTCTCTGCCCCCCCAACACCCCCGCCACCCTCCCATCTCTCTCTCTCTCCGTCGCTCTGTCAGATGTGAACCACCTCTGTCTATGACTGCTGTCCACTGGCTTCCTGTCACTGTGTGAAGACGCTCTGCATATGTGCTCCGATGTCTCCGCAATGTAGACTCGCTACGAGGTAAGAAGATGGGGGAATTGTTGTGTTATGTGTTCCACATAGCTAGTCTGTTTTTTTTCTTTTTCTGTACATTCTTTTGCAAGGAAGAGAAATGGCAAAGCTCTCTGTTTGTGAGCGACATCTGTTGTAATGTCATGGTCGTGTGTGCGTGTGTGCGTGTGTGTGTGTGTGTGTGTGTGTGAATGAAACAGGTAGCTGGGGAAGTTACCACAGCAGATTAGGTAATTGGTATTCCTGGCAGTGGGTGGACATCACAGTGAAGCTCTCAGGGAGCGCTATGGAGAATAGATGACACCTCTGTCGTATGAAGACGCGCAACATCTGTCTGTGAGTTTTTTGGAAGAAAGGAGGCACCGCTTGTCATCATAGTGAACGGTGCAGGTGTGTGTGTGTGTGTGTGTGTGTGTGTGTGTGTGTGCATGCATGCATGAGCATTCAAATTCGGTCGGATTTGGGGGATGATGGCTGGTCTCCTCCATGGGCAACAGGGGATTTTCATCTTGACGATGTGATCAACATCTTCACACTAAGACTCCCCTCATGAGCCCTTGCAGATTATCAGGATTTAAAGGAAGAAATTGAAAAAGACTAAATCATTTTCAGTTCCTGGCTTTCCTTTTTGCAGTAATTAAGGATTTACATTAAAACATGATTACCTTACATTAACCACTTAAACCCTATATACTTCATTGACTGTGTCCCAGTCAAAAATAGCCCGATTCACAAACTCATATAAGCTTGTAGATCACCTTTTTTCATGTTGTTAATAAGCATGTTACATTAAAACATGAATACATTACATTAATAAGGATGTCACGTGTTACCATGCATCTTGTGGTTTTATCAACATGTACACTTCAGGTATCATGCTTGTAGCGTTCCCTGGTGGAAAACGAGAAGGGTGAGAACTGGAAGGGGCAGGGGAGGAAGAGAGAGAGGAGGGAGGGGTTGCCTGATTATAGAGAACTCACCTGCCATCTCTTCTGTGCCGTGTGAGATGTGGGCAGAGTCGTCCCTTTCAAATGCCCCCTGACTTCTGGATCACATGTTAGATTCTGTGGCTCAAGTGGTAGTTCCCAGGTGACCTAATGGAGAAATCCCCCCAGTCCCTGTCACACATACGTCCATGCACGCTCACACGTACAGTGTATGCACACATGCACGCACCCTCCACTTCAGGTTAGTACAGTATACTGCAGCTCCATCCAAATCCAGCATTGCTGGTTGACGGTGTATATTTAGTCAGGGCCGCTGTGTACGTGTGTCTTGTGGCTATAGGCTTCTGAGAGCATATTTGGATGCATAGCACACACGTTTGTATGCCAGAAAAAAACAAACATGCTTATATGACAGGCAGGTCATTTAAACCATTTACATAGCCGATGTATCGGCCACATATCGATATAGATTTGCCATTATCAGGCAATATTGGTATCGGCAAATAAAACTGACATTGACCGATGGCAGTAGCTGATGTTTATCTGTTGTTGATAAGCATACATTTTGCGTTGGCTATGTTGGTGTGTTGGTTATCTGCAGCCTACCAACTTGTATAGATTCTGAACATTTATTTATTGTATTGAAGATGTATTTGTTTCCCTGGCACAAAAGGAGGAAATAAAAACAACAAAATCTAAATAAACCTATTGGTATCAGTATTGGCTGTCGGTTAAATAGTTATTTTAAACATTGGTATTGGTATCGGCCAAGGATTTCCATATCAGTGTACCCCTAATAGCAATAGTAAAAAATATATATAATAATAAAATCTAAAATCCCTATTTTTGGTCATTACCGTTGAAAATGTCAAACCCAAACTTAGAACAATAATTTTCAAAAATACAGATATACTGGCTACATGACACCATCATGTGACATAATGAAATACGGCTTATAGGGGGTACCTCATTCACTGCCAATGACGTGCAACACGTCCAAATTGTGTTTTCAGTGTTTCTATTTACCACTAGATGGCACTCTTAGCTAACCTACTGTATGATCAGTGTTGGGGATAACGCTGTTATATAACGAGAATACTTTTTTGGGTAATGGAGTAACCTAACGAGTTAGTTTGCAATTAGAGTAATCGTTACCTAGTTACCTTTTCCAAAAACAATGGTGTTACCAGTTACATTTAAGGCCTAGGCCTATATTTCCCTCTTTTCTCTGTTGTCACAAAAGAAAAAGAATCCATTGGACACGTTTCCTGAATGAATGAGCTCTGTCAACGGAGAAGTGTAAGGCTGCTGCAAGGCTGCTGTAACACCACATGTCATGGTGTTACACAAAAACCAGTGCTCTGCAGTCTGTGGTGATTGCGTAATTCTAATGTACCGGATTCAACAGGTCACCACTTTTGATGTGACACACATGGCTCTTATTTACATTCTGTTGTCAACACGTGTGCAGAGATTGAGAGAAGATGGATAGTTTATCCTTTAGTAAGGCAGTGGAAGTATTCACACTATTTCTTTGGATTTATTGGGGAAAGGAGGAGATCGACGTCAATGCAAATTAGTGAAGCAGCAAGCCTGCAGCAGCTCCACAACAACGGTTGGCTGCAGTTTTTAGCTTTTTTCTCTCGAGGGTGGGTTTTAATTCGGTAATGCAACGTAATGCAAAAATATAAATACTTTAGTTACTTTTCTCAGAAGGTAATCTTGTAACGTAACGAAAAAAAATATTCTTTTTAATGGCAGTAATCCAGTAACCTATAACAAAGTTACTTTAGAAAGTAACGTTGCCCAATACTGCCTATGATCCACCATTCAAATCCATTTACATTTTTGACGGAAATTTACTTCTGTTTAAGAGTTTTTGGGGCACCCCTTCTATTATGTCCCAAGAGACATGTGTGCCAAATGTTATGGTTTTTGGAGATTCTTTTGAGTCAACTGTCAACAGTTTAGGTGTCGCGTCTCGGCCTGTGTACGTATACAGTACATTCAGGCTGGGTGATGTTTGCATAGTCCCATGTAAAGATTTAATGGCTCATGTACTATAATGTGATGTATTGGCAGCATATCTCTGTTGTCAATAGCACCATTAATCCTCCATTGTTAACACGCGTGCACAATGATAATGCAGCTTAGGAGCTTTGCTCATGTGACATCTCCACATGCATAGTGAATTTCTGTTGCACCTCCCCATGTTTGTAGTCGGTGGTGGAAGCAGCACTCAGATTTAGTTTGTATTTAAAGTAGCGATACCACAATGTAGAAATATATATGAAAAATAGTATTCATGACTGTAATTAGTAATGCATAATGTTTTCATCACTTTAATGCTGCAGCCTGTAAAGGTGGGTCTGATTATAATTACTTTGTGCTGATGGGTGGCTTAATAATACATAATCATTTATCAGTTTATGTATATTTTGCATTAATGATCTGCAATTGCAAACTAACTAGTAACTACAGCTGTCAAATCCTTGTCGTGGAGTAAATGGTACATTTGCCTCTGTGACGTTTATAGTAAAAAGAAAGAAAATAAGTAAAGTACCTCAGAGTTATTTAATATGTGCAGTACTTGCAGAGTAAATGTACTTAGTTACTTTCTATCACTGGTCTGTGGTGAGGTAGCCATTTGTCATCCATGGCATTGGGACTGGGAGTGGAGGATCTCTGAGGAGCATCTTCATGGCTTCCCAGGTGCTCGCATGCAGGGGTCTCCTTCTCCCTGCTCTGGTTCCCTTGAAGCAAGCATCCTGACCTCAAACAGCTCCTTTAGTCAAATGTCCCACAAATAACCTCACCTCACATCTCACAAATACAAGGGGAACTGCATGTGATGTTCCCATTGATGCTTATGCTATATGCTGACACAGGAGGACAAAACACAATCATTTTCTAAATCAAACATTTTCACAAGGACCTCCAAATGCATATACCTGTATACTCTAGAGCAGGGAAGCAAGGAAACTTTCATAATTCCAAACAAAAAGATAATGGTTAATTAAAGGTATATTCTGTGATTTCACTCAAAAAACCTTAGGTTTCGTTTTTGCCTTGGGACCCAAGCTTTCATCCAATCAGGATAGAGGGTTTTTTGACCCCCAGGGGTTAACTGGGTACAGGGAGGAACTCCTTATCTGGTCAGCACACTATAGTAGAGAGGATTATCACAACAAAACAAAAAACAAACAAAAGTGATATTTGAATTAAGTGAAATCACTGAATATACCGTTAATAAAGATAGCAGGCGACCACAGCAGCAGTTAGTATAAATGCAAGCAAGCAAGTTGGGGTGCAGCAGTTAATGAATTTAATTCAAGTTTGTATAGACCAGCTATTGTTGCTATATTTTACAACACCATTGTACGGCAAGTATTCAATCTTAGCTTTGTTTTGCGTCGATATATATGTTTCATATTTGAAAAATCTGGAGTGGAGGTTCTTCCTTGGCCTACTGGGAGTGTGCATGCAAAGTTTCACGCCGATCGGTTTAGTGGTGCCTGAGATTACACCCAGCATTGACATGTAATATATAGGCCTACTGTATACATTTCCAAGATTGACATGTAATCTTCCAAGTAATCCTTGGATTTCTCATTGCATCATTGAGTTCAACATCAGCAGGCAACCAAATGGAGCCCTTCTTCACACATGAATAATAAGGAGTTGCCTTAGTGACTGACTGTGTGAGTGTGAGTGTGACTATACGCTTAGCTTAACTGCAACACTCATATCTTTTCTCCATTTGATAACATGTTTTTTGCATGTTTTTGCATGGGTGTGCAGTACAGTCCCATACAGCTGTGTTCCGTTTGATGGGGGTTTGTGGGAACTGAATGAAATTAATGCATTTCCTTTTGGGAAATACAGGCTGTCTGATACTTTTGATTATGTCACAATTTATTAACCATAAAAACCCTGTGTGTGTGTGTGTGTGTGTGTGTGTGTGTGTGTGTGTGTGTGTGTGTGTGTGTGTGTGCACACGCATGTTCCTATGAGCTGTGTGTCCTATAGTCTATCAGCACTTTGGATAAAATTGATTGTTTTTAAATGTGACACACGCGCGTGCACACACACACACACACACACACACACACACACACGAGATGCATACAAGGACACAGATAATTATATGCATTGGAGTTACACTTACAAAATCATGGCATGTGCTTTCAAGGTACAATAGGCATGTCACTCAGTACTCTAGATTCTACTGGTGAGCAGTGCCTCCTTGTACACATGCTTGATCGTCGCAATCAAGCACATAATCCACAGCAATTGCAAATGCATCTCAAATATGCACCTACTCCTTTGACGATGGTCACACACACACACACACACACACACACACACACACACACACACACACACACAATAAGGAGTTGCCTATAGTGACTGACTGTGACTACAGTACATCTAGCTTATTTGCAACACTCTTTTCTCCATTTGACTCATTTATTTTTTTTGCATGTTTTTTTGGAAGCCTGTGCATTACAGTCCCATACCTATAGCAGAGTTCCGTTTGGTGGGGGTGGGGAGGAATTTGTCAGGTGTGTATGTGCGCATTTTCAAAAAGAGCAGAGCTACATGCTCACAATGAAGTGGTTAAGAAATGGAATCCTGATCTGACTGTAGTGGAGCTTGGTGGTACAATACCATGTGATAGAGTAAGCAGAGGTGTGTGGGTGGATGAGTGAGTGAGTGAGCACGAGTTTGACTACAGAGTATTCAGAGGCAGCCTTTCACAACGATCTACTGGATTGAGACAACCATGCCCTGTTGAAGAAATCTTGTAGATTGATTATCTTCTTAGTCGCTACTTCTATCGATTACTTTTTGAGAAAAGATTTAAATAACTGACTAAATCGATTAGTCTGATTAACCGCTTAATCCCTATTTTATACTTTTTTCTATATTCATGTAGATGTTGGTCCTACACAAACATTAAATGTTTTTCTATGTTCATGTAGATGTTGGTCCTACACAAACATTAAATGTTTTTCTATATTCATGTAGATGTTGGTCCTACACAAACATTAAATGTTTTTCTATATTCATGTAGAAGAAAAAAAGTCTAATATATTTTTATTATCAATTAAATGATATTTAAATATAATCAATTAGTTCAATGAACTGTGGCCGCCTAGAATACAGTTGAATTCAAAGTTAGCCTGTGATCCCTTTGTACAAGTACTTGGTTCGGAGGTGTTCTGTGTCTTACTGCAGCATGTGACTGCTTGTAGCTCTGTCTTTGGTACTGATGTTCTGCTGAGACTGAGATCAGCTGTAGTCAAAAGTGACTGGTGGAAGACAGTATAGATACAGTACAGTACAGTTATGGACCATAGTTTTAGAGGAAGGTTTGTCAGCAGCTGTGTGTTGACTGTCTCCCTGCACTATAGCAAATAAAGAGTTTCTCCTCTGTTAAAATGTCTTAGAGCATGATCTACTGAGTTTGTCTTGTAGAGCATGATCTACTGAGAGTTTGACCACTAAGGGTAAGATTTTAGGCGTCCTAGTCAGCAACCCATAGGTTACAAAGAGACATTTTTGAGGGGCGCTAGCCCCAACTGCAGCTTTGAGTGTTTGTGTAAACACAAACATTGTATAAACACAAACATTAAAGACGAAGGTGAGGACGCAAATACTTATTGGCCGGAATGAGATGATGGGAGATGTGTCACTGTTTGAGCATCCCATAACGATTGGGCCATAGGGGTTACCGTTAACATGTATGTTGCTGGTAGAGAGATGTCCGACATTACACAGCACTTAGGAGAGATTGGCCGGAATGAGATGATTTATGACGATAAGAGCGCCCCTCACTTCACACAGGTGTGATTTCTTATTTAGACAATTATTGTGTTTGACACAGCAGAACACTTTCTAGACGTAAAAAATAGGAATTAAAAAATTCCAAAAAGATAGCACATCCAAAAATGTCTTTATTGGCACACTCTTACAAAAACGCTTGCAGAGCTTCATCATGCTCTGATGAATGCTGAATAGCCGAAACGCGTAAGCATTCCTTTTTGGTGTGTGCCAATAAAGAAATGGAAATGTGAGTACTTTGTCCTGGATGTGCTACCTTTTTGGAATTTTGAAATTCCTATTTTTTGATGTACAGTATACTGAATTTGGCTTTAGCAACCATTGTTGATGCGCAACCTCTTTTTCTCATTTACTTTCTAGACATAGACACAGGAAATGCCAGCTGTCAGTTACAGTAAAATTAATTAATAAATAAATGGAGATGTGCAGGGCGGTCAGTGCATGCCCACTGTGTGTGACAGTCATAAGAAGTGCACCGAGTGATGGTAACCGCATGCTTCCAACGGGCCAGTCAGTGGTGGAGGTAGAGCAATGGTTCCCCCCCCACATTGATAAATATTTGATGGCCACTGACCCCCATGTAAAAAAAGATATTGTGTCAGGGACCCCCATAAGAGAAGATTTGCCAGCATTAACTGTTAAGCTGTTGCTCATTTTTCTGTGGATGCCCTGATACCCCCGCAAGGACTCATGGGGGGTCCCCAGACCCCTATTTGAAGAACAAGTGAAGTAGATGTGAGGGCCAAACGTCCCCTCAAGTATGGTAGAAGTTGAGAAATAGCATGACATATTCCTGGTCCCCACAAGAGAAAAGGATGTTTTATGGTTAAAAAACGATATTATTAGAGTTAGACTTACTTAGATAAAGATTCAGGTTGACATTACAGCTAGAGGTTAGGTTTGTGGTTCGAGTTTTCCATATTTATACGTGTGATGATGATTGATGTCAAGCATCGAAGGGAAAAAAAGCAGATCGGTCACACAACACATATAGGGTTAGCTTGTTGATCATGCTTTATTGGGTGCCCTCACGATAATGTTGATGTCCTCACGAGTATAGTTATATAAACGTGCGTGTGTGTGTGTGTGTGTGTGTGTGTGTGTTTTTGCCTTGCGACAAAACTGTTGCAATTTAGTATAAGATTAAGCCGTGTGTGTGTGTGTGTGTGTGTGTGTGCGTGGCAAGGTTCTGCTTTCCTAATGAGGACTGGATTCATCCTCACTCGGTGACAGAACGTCGAGTGGGATATGCTGCTCTCCAGCCTGTTGCCATGGAGATACTCAGGAACTGTAGCGTATCTTTTTTCTCCTCTCCCCCTCGCCGTTGTGCTGTACGTTGTACATTCCAGCAAACCTCCACTGCTTCATAGCATGGATCTGGGCCAGGGCTATATACATGGTGTGTGTGTGTGTGTGCGCGTGTGTGTGCGTGTGCGCCACATGCATGTGCCCCCCCCCCCCCCCCCCCCAGTACAGAATTTTTGAAAATATTCAGGTTGATATTAGGATTTGGCATTTTTAGAGGTCAGGTTTAGGGTTAGAGCTTACCCTATTTTAGATCTAGTTGTGCACGGAAAATAGCCAATCTACAAGCTTTTCGATTGGCTATTTTCATCCATTTTCAATAGCAGCCAAAAAAATGTATGTCCTCAGAAGTATAGTAATAGTGTGTGCGTGTGTGTGTGTGTGTGTGTGTGTGGGGGGGGGGGGGGGGGGGGGGTGGCTCGAGCACACGTGCACACGTGCACACATGTGCATTGTCGTTCCCCAAGTGAGTGTGTTTAAGGTGTATCTGACATGGTAACTAATATTTGACGTCCACAGTGGTGATTGTGTGTGTAATACAAATGTGTGTTTGTATGTGCCCGCAATACATGAAACCTACAGTGTGGAGTTCAGCATTAATGTGTACACGAGAGAGAGAAAGAGGCCCAGAGCAACAAAGAGACGGAACTATAAAAGGGAGAGATGTACTGTAACATTATGATAACATTATATAATCAGATTATAAGATCCTGCAACGGAATTTTGCATCCCAACTCCCAAGATGAATATAATCAAATGTGCACACACGAGGCAGGGAATGTAAACCGCCCACATGTGTGGCTGTATGAGATGTGCTGTGCATAGTTTTACCTATAGCTTACTGTGTACAGCCCTAGAGCTGTAGGTCCAGGGACACTTGTTAGAGCAGAGCCATATTGTAGTGACAATCCTTGACAAGCGATTCCTGGGGGCTTGAAGTGGAAAATGAAAGAGGTGTGTGTGTGTGTATGCGGGGTGGGGGGGTGGGGTGTGGGTCCTCTTTTTGCAGAGCGATGTTGCTTAATTTATTCTCCATCATACACAATGGTGTTGTGTGCCGAAAATAGCCGATGTACAAGCACACAATGTGTCGCAAATACGCTGTGTTGTGATCTTGTAGATCTACAAATGTTGGCATGCGGCACCATCGTGTGACAAAGTGTAAACAGGGCTTGATGCACTGCAGACCTTTCAAGGGAGTCCCTGCAACGTTAGTATGGAACCCTGCAGCAGAGGACCTGAACACAACGTTAGTATGGAACCCTGCAGCAAAGGGCTCGAACACAACGTTAGTATGGAACCCTGCAGCAGAGGACCTGAACACAACGTTAGTATGGAACCCTGCAGCAGAGGACCTGAACACAACGTTAGTATGGAACCCTGCAGCAAAGGGCTCGAACACAACGTTAGTATGGAACCCTGCAGCAGAGGACCTGAACACAACGTTAGTATGGAACCCTGCAGCAAAGGGCTTGAACACAACGTTAGTATGGAACCCTGCAGCAAAGGGCTTGAACACAACGTTAGTATGGAACCCTGCAGCAAAGGGCCTGAACACAACGTTAGTATGGAACCCTGCAGCAGAGGGCTCTAACACAACGTTAGTATGGAACCCTGCAGCAGAGGGCTCTAACACAACGTTAGTATGGAACCCTGCAGCAGAGGGCTCTAACACAACGTTAGTATGGAACCCTGCAGCAGAGGGCTCTAACACAACGTTAGTATGGAACCCTGCAGCAGAGGGCTCTAACACAACGTTAGTATGGAACCCTGCAGCAGAGGGCTCTAACACAACGTTAGTATGGAACCCTGCAGCAGAGGGCTCTAACACAACGTTAGTATGGAACCCTGCACCAGAGGGCTTGAACACAACGTTAGTATGGAACCCTGCACCAGAGGGCTTGAACACAACGTTAGTATGGAACCCTGCAGCAGAGGGCTCTAACACAACGTTAGTATGGAACCCTGCAGCAGAGGGCTTGAACACAACGTTAGTATGGAACCCTGCACCAGAGGGCTTGAACACAACGTTAGTATGGAACCCTGCAGCAGAGGGCTTGAACACAACAGTCCGTGTCTGATGTTAACACTCTGGCTTCATCCTGACTGTTGCTGAAAGATTTTGAAATCCTTTCTGTCTTGAGGACTTGGGTTCACTGAGTCGACCCTTGTTGTCTCATACCTAAAGCTTGCTTGCGCTCGCCTGTTATAATCATAAGTGACACAGCAACCGTGTAATTTCTTTATGCATCTGATTTAATCATCGATTTCACGTAAAATATATATATATAAATATATTATTAAGCTGGATCATAAGGGGATTAAAATCGACAGTATCGACCAATGTTGTTTTAATCGGTTTCCCATCAAGCATGAAATTGATTGTGTGTGTGTGTGTGTGTGTGTGTGTGTGTGCGTGCGTGCGTGTGAGTCTCTCCCCTGACAGCAGTGTGTGTGCCTCCCCTGACAGTATAGTGAACATCTACCTGGCAGTCGTGGCAGATAATGGGATTGGCTGTGAACAGGGCTAGCCTGTAGAGAAGCAATGTGGTGGACTGGTGTTACAGTAGATACTAGGCATCACTCTGGGGTGTGCTTCTATATGTGGGATCAAGGTCTCCTTATGTAGCGCTCAGGAGGGGATCTGAGCTTTAACATCTTTGAACTTCCATCTAGATGTGTAGGCTACAGTACTGTGTGTCTGTGCGTGTGCACGCTTTGGGTAACACTGTCACATGGCTTTGATCGTTTGGCAGTGCTGTGGGTACCTGCTGAGCATTAATGACCAGAGGGTCTCAGCCTCACACTGACCAGCAGGTGCCCTGCCAGGCGGTAACATGTCCGCACAGGGAATACAGAGTGCTAATACTAATGCGCTAAGCTAGCGTCCACCAGACAGGCATAGGGGGCAGCTGTGACCAGCAGTGAGGCCAGGGGTAACATATGTGCAGCGCACGGCGAGAGGCTTGCTTGTCTCTCTACCTAACTCACTGCTCACTCTCATGCTTTAAGTTGCTAACAGGCAAGGAAAAACATTTGACAGCTGTTGTGTTCAGTGCTGTTCCTACTCTGAATGACCAAATGGCTGATTACACCATGGTGTCAAGTCAAATTTATATGTGCAACGCTTTTAACAAAACAAGTTTACCCTACTATTGGGGAGGGGTTTTTGGTTGTGGATGCACACTGCACAGTATTGAAATTTCGGCTGATATGCTATCCAATAACTGATAATTCAGTCAGAGTGTGCAAATAATGTTTTATCTTGGCGTTCGGCTAAACACCATCATTAAACATTAAGAGCAGGGAGATAGATAATAACAACCCCCCATGGGGAACAGAAACAACAGAACCCACCAGTGGTGGTGGGAGCAAACAGAACAACAACCAGGAACCATATGCAGAAGGAAGGCAGGAAGAAGCATGCAGTCTAGGAGAGCTTAAATACCCCGCCCAATTGGTCAGCTGACGGCCACACACTGGATACACCCACATAGCATATTAACCCCTTGAGTATATGTATGTGCCCTTGAGCATAGCATGAAGCCCCTCGAGTATATCTAACTGAAATAACTCCGCAAGCTACGTATCATTTGTGTGGTACCGATATTGCTTTCAGTAGCGATTACCTTACATCTGTTATATGCCTACAATAACTGTAATTCTGGGTGTTAGAAATGTAGAACTTAAGTAATGTTAGAAATTTAACAGTGTTAGTATTTATGTTGACTTATAAGTATAACTTGGAAATATATTTTCCTGACTAAATCTATTTTGTTAATTCATGTGTCACTATCCTAACTTGCTACAGCATCATTAGAGCCATGTCTATGGTTTCAGGTAGCATAAAACAGCTTAACAGATTTAAACGTCAGTTACGAGGGTCTTTCTGACACATTGCATATTGATTCATTCTGGCACATATTTAACTAGCTGCTAAACATCAAGTGTCCGCCCGGCCTATGTAAGCGATTTTTACTGCTCACTGGCAGACACTTGGCATACAGCATCCCCTCAGCCTGGCTGGCATGACTCGCTAGCCCTTCACTCACTAGCACAAGCTGAGCCTCCGAGCGGAATGGTTTCTGTCTTATCTGACACGCTAGTTACACAGAGTCCATCCATCTTGTTTGAAGACTGTCTCGACTTGAGTGCTTTTCACTTTTCAGCAGCTCGCGTCATGTTTACATTGTGAACACCACTGTCTAAAGAGTGACATTTGTTTCAACATGACCATATTGCTGCTGCCGGCGTCGGAGAAAACCTTGAATGTTCAGTCAAAACCATAACATTTCAGGAAACGGGGTAAAAAACCCTATTGGTCCATTGTAGTTGTAAATACAGGACTACTGTTTAAAGTTTTTGACTAATCAATCAATCAAATCCCTTCAGCTTGTCATGATCCCTATTTTGGGAAAGTCAATTAACATCTATGTTTTTTAAATGTTTTATTCTTCTATTTTTTTTCAATTTGTGCATGACACTGTCATAATTATTACAAGACTAGACCTGTACGTGCCCGCCAGCTACCGGCCTACTTGGGAACAATTAAACTTGGGAACCTAATAACACCCAACTTGTCATAGCACCCATTTTAACTATCTGTCTGTGTCCCTTTTGTGCCCATACTGTATATGGATATCTCTGTAGTATGCAATACCCATTGTCATAGCACCCATTGTAACTGTCTACCGGTGTCCCACATGGAAATCTGTCTGTCTGCCTGTGTCTGAAGAGCGCAAACTGACTGTGAAAAGTGGACTGGTTAAGTAATCAATTGGCAGGTGTGGGGTTGCCATGGCAATCAATTGGCTGAGGCAGAGGCTGCATGGGAATTGCACAGGTGGGAGCCTGACCAGAGCCTTTTGTGGTGTTTCTGGTGTATGCCACCGACTCAAGGCCGGGCACTGCACTCCCTGTGTGGGACGCGTGTCAAATCTGTCGGTGGGGCAAACGGCTCTCGAGTTACGTGCATTACAACCGTACACACACACACGCACACGCACGCACAGACAGATGTGGCGCATTTATAGTTAGATCAAGAGCATTTATTTATGAAAAAGAAAACATACAAAGGTATAATATTGAGCTACAAGGTTTCCTTTCTTGTCCGGCAGTGACAATATTATGTGAAAGCACTTTTTATATGGGAACTACTACACAGTGTGCAGCCTCACATTCAGCACTTGGGTCCTGCTGTTCCTAATAGCAGGATATCAGGATATGCTCTCATAGCAACAGGTTTTCAAGTGCCCCTTATTATGAGCATCTGTTGATGGCATGGCTCCTGTGTGTGTGTGTGTGTGTGTGTGTGTGTGTGTGTGTGTGGGTTGGTGTGGGGGTGTGTGTGGGTGTGGGGGTGTGCGTGATCTCGCAAACCATTGGACCGATAAGCACCAAATGTCTTGTGCACTCTGCCAGTAGGCCAAAGAAGTTAATCCTCAATTGTGTGGTGTTTTGTATGTTATAATCTCAAGACTGACCACATCAAAATGACATCTGAGATTCACAGCGAAGCCACACTGACACTATAGTACACTAAAATATGTTTTTGAATTAGGGGTGTAACGATATAGTAACTGCTTCGAAAAATCTATTTTATCGTATCGCTGTTCATATGCACCATTACACCACTATTCTGAATACATTTGAGATGAGAAATAGGCAATGCAGTATAACAAACTTGATTCAGCACTGCCTTGTTGCAGACACTGAGTTTAGATCATATATTTACATACAATACTGTATATAAATAAGTATGCACATTTATGTGTGGAATCGGGTGCGTGTCTTTTTGATTAGGCAGACAGGCAACAGACCAACACTGTCAATCGTTCATAAACGTTATTGTCTGAGGGAAGTAGCTGTTTCACCGCTGTGAGCTTGTAGATCGGCTTTCGGGTGACGCTGGGGACGCTATGGGCGCTGGAGGTGTGTTCTCTCCTCCGTGTCATCAGTGCCCATACCCGAGGCGGAGTTGTCGAAAGGGCCTTTCTTTGTGGAGTTTGCATGTTCTCCCCGTGTCCCCTAGGGTAGGTACCCTAACAAAAAACATGCAGTAATCCTGGTCTCTAAACTACCTCCCCCTGGCCAGCCTGATAGAGGGGAGAAGGGGAAAGGAACTGGTCGGAATAACGTGTTCCTTCCACGCGCTATGTCCGGCCGGGGAAACTCATACTGTACATAGAAGGAAGCATGAGGTCAGTCCGCTGCCCCCCAGGTTGGCAGAGGAAGTGTAGCTCCCAGGATTACATTAGATAATTGACATTGGGTGAAAAAATGGGTTGCAAAATCATGGGATAAAAAATATTTATTATTTTAATTTTTTTAAAGACTGAGGTTACAGTAGGTTTAGAGTTAAGGTTAGATTTAGTGTTAGGGTTAGTAATGTCGGACAACGCGTGTTGTCGCTGTCGAAACAGTAGTATTATGCAGCCTACTGAATTTCTCCAAAACGTCACGGTTGTCAGTAGACTCTCCCAGTAGGCCTCCTGTAGCCTATGATCAGTTCCATGGTCGTATCAATGTTTAGAGCCAGGTTGTTCTCCTGGCACCATGCATTGTGTTAGGTTCTCCTGTAGGACGTCTCATTGTCATTGTCATGTGTGATCCGATCTAGTCGAAAGGCTACTTACATTAGCTTCGGATGGCAATCTGTTGTTAGCCATAACACTGGACTGCGCCATCTTGATTTGCACGTGCACCCACGCGCACGCACGCTTTCAGTCGCAAATTCCCCGTCCCAGGCGGCATTTCTGGTCAAAACAGCGCTTCTTACACGGAGCATAGTGGTCGCTGTAATGGTGCCGGCCTGTACTTCTCATCAGCTAGTGAGAGATCAACACCTATTAGTCGACAACCATTTAGTCGACATTCGGTCACGGTGTTTTGGATCTTCAAAATAAGGGTTGATATGGGATATCCTGGCATATAGTAATCATTCTTTAATTTATCATGGTGGCCTAACGGTTAATGTAGTTGTTCGTCTGGGCATCATAATCATAATGCTGCATTAAGCTGTATCTGGGCCAAACGGATGACTGTAGCCGTCATTGTGTTCCGTGTCTGACTTTAACACAAGCCGCAGGTTGAGGTGAGTGACCCACCAGTAGCACTACAATGCCCTTTGTCTTGTCCTGTGCCCGCTCACGCTAGGCTCAGTCAGGATGGCTGTTTCCCTGCTCGGGTGACACATAAAGCGAGCCAGAGGGAGAGCCATCTGGGTGCACAGTGAAATCCTGACTGCTCCTTTTAACCCACAGTGTAAAAATGGGGCTCCATTGCGTGTCAGATTTTTCTGTTTGAGTACAACGGATGCGTCATGCGTACACATGTCCACTCCACACACATGCCGCACGTACTGTACGTGCACCCAGCCTGAATTTTCAGCACTAATTGGCTATGTTGAGAACTGCTTACATGAAGGGCTACTGAAGAAAACAACGCGCGCGCAAGCACGCACACAAGCACGCACACAAGCACGCACACAAGCACGCACGCACGTGCTAATCTACATTATTCACAAACTCCCTCAACTTGTTTCAGGAAATTCATTAAGAAGTGAACAAACAGGGAGCCTCGTAACAGCGTGTGTTATGCTTATCAGGCTCTTCACATGCCTAATCTGGATTGTTCATTCTGTACACTATGCAGTGTGATGTCAGTGCAAAGAGCATGGCATCCATTTTGTATGGATTTTTAGTAGCCTGTTTTAGCTTCCCTTTGTTAAAGACACAGTCTAATGCTGAATGGCAGACAGTAAAATCTTCAATGTTAATTTTATCATCTGTAGAAATTTACGGTAACTGTGCAGTACACTCCCAGAGCTAAATTCACACTGAGGCTTTTACCTTACACCCACAGACTCACTGTTGCCAACGTTGTGTTGCTTTGTTCACATTATGATCTATCAGAGCGGAGACATGTTCAACCGGCAGGCCATGTGCGAGACTTTTTAAAATTTTGCTTGCTTCCATCGAATCCGTATTCATAGGTCACCGATTTCAATGTAATGCAACACAGGAACCCTCGCTGACAGTTTCTTTCAACCACTCGGTGGGAGGAGACTCGAACATAGCTGATCCAGTCAGGGAGCAGCAGTGATCGTGCTGGTGGTGGCCACGTGCGTAGTGGTGCGCTGAGCGCACGCGTGTTCATTCACTGGGCACGCAAACACAAAAAGTGTCATTCTTCATTGGCACGCATGCATGGCGCCCTTTGATTTGGTGCAGCACCCCGGCCCTGGGAGGGGTTGATCCATCACTGGTCATACTGTGCAACACATTTCAATACACAGGCATTCAAATGCATAAAGGCATTTGAAAATAAATAGAACTAGATAAAGTGCCCCTCGGGGCACAGGTCACCACTAGGGCAGGTCAGTTTGTGGCCTCCTGGTGGCACTATAATAGGCCAATGTGAAAAGGGTGGGATATATTCCTCAGCCTATAGGGAAGTCTGTGAAAGGTTTCATGTAAATTGCACGCTACGTTCATGATTTGAGGCATTTTGTTTCAAAAATGTGCTTTGCAAAAATCCACCTGTTGGTGGCGCTATAACAGGCCAATGTGAAAAGCGTGCGATATATTCCTCAGCCTAGTAGGAAAGTCTGTGAAAGATTTCACGTAAATTGCACCCCGCGCTCATGATTTGAGGCTTTTTGTCCAAAACGGGCCAATCCTGGCAACTTTGAAAGCCAATGGGGACACACACGGACGGACGGACAGTCGGACACACACACACACACACACACACACACACACACACACACACGGACGGACACACACACACACACACACACACACACGGACGGACAGACACATGGACGGAGGGAAATTCATACTCTCTCCCCATGCCTTCGGCCTGGTGGAGACAATAAAAAGTATTGAAATAGTTTTAGAAAAATCGAAAGGGTGCTCACTGCTCAGTGAAGTGCGAATCTCCTCCAGGAGTTATATTCCAATAAATAATATTTACACTCTGACTCAGTAACATCAAACTGTGTCTCTCTCCCATTTTCTGAGCATGCATCGTAGTTGTGCAGGATATATGTTTTAAGTTTTAACGTTTAGTATGTGATAATCAGACGTTGGCTTTAAAAGGACGGTGTCTGTGCACAATCTGCACATCAGACGTGCGTGGTCGCTCTGCGTCTCCATCTACAGTATGTCTGTGTGCGGTGCATGTGCGGTGCATGTGCGGTGCATGTGCGCGTGTGCATCATTGTGCATGCCTGTCATAGGTGTGCAGCTCTGTATGGAAGAGATTTTTATAAATGTAAACCATAACACCAACACTGTTTAACTACAACAGTGTAGTGTGTTACCAATATGTTCACTGTACCTTTCAGTACATGGAAGCAAATTGTGGTGTTCTGTAGATCCCATTGGACGGACAGCTTATGCCCGATTGGTTGGTTCCACTAAGCAGCCTGGCAAACGCCTGGAGGGACAGCGTGTCTGAGATTTTGATTTCACAAAAATAAAATAGTTGTCGACTATAGTTCCTTAACCTTCTGAGAACTTGCACAAGAACTGTGACACTTTTCGTTGAGTAGTTTGCAAGATTGGACACCCACACAGACACACCCACTCTCTTTCTCTCTCTTTCCCTCTCTTGCTCTTGTTTGCTATTTGATATGACCGCAACAAAGATTGTAGACCACACACACACACACACACACACACACACACACACACACACACGCACGCGCGAGCGTACAATGCCTTCTCCATTCCCTGAGCCGCCACCCATGGCCAGCTTACTACCCTTCCCTCTCTATTTGCGGAGAACCCTCTCCCTCACTAAGCTCGGCTAAGTGATGCCTTAAGATTAATACATGGAAGCCTGCTTTGCCAGATGATATAATAAGCATGACGGCTTGCAGTTGCCTGGATACGAGGGGACAGTGGGCCCTCATATAGAAGCCACTCTAGCTGGGTCCATTTATCTCTGTCACCAGGTCCCTCAGAGTTTGCATCAATAGGTTGCTTTACCCAAAGCAAACAACGTTCAGAGCACAAATGACTCATGACTCATGACCAGTTGGTGAGAAGAGTCAATGTGTCCAGGAACTCCCAAGGACCCCATTTCTTTTGTATTATATTTCCTTTGTATTTCAAACAGGTGAAAGCATCTGCCTTTGCTGTCAATACATACATGGAAGGAAAGCAGCACATCACATTATTAAAACTTTCAAACGTTATATGAGCCTTGGGTAAGATTTAAACCCCCATTTATGAATGATATGCCTCTTACTAGGTAAAGTTTTAATCTTGAGATGTGTAGTGACAGGAGAAGCGATTGTGGATACCTGTGGACTGTCTACACACATAGACACTTAGGAAAGTCTACAAATAAAGCCCACGCCCTAAGCCACACACATTCTCAGCCCTTTCTGTCCTGATTTCTCACACAAATTTGAACAGAAGATGGACAAGCCTGTTTGCAAGGCAGCCATCATCCCTGCAGGATGAGTAATGGGGGGCCATCGTTTACCCACCATCTGCTGCCCTGGACCCACCACTCTCTGAAAGACAAGCGGTGACCTTGGTGGTGGGTGTGGGCACAGACCGTGTTGGCTGAGCCCATCTGCATGACATGGACTCTGGCACCAACTGTCCAAACGGTTCTGGGAAAAGACAGATGCATCATGCATTTCCAGTAAGGTCTCTCCTGCTGTGTTAGATTCGGCACATGGCCATATCCCATTTTGCTGGTTTCTTTAAATATTTAGTTTCCTATTTATTTCTGCCTTGTTTGACAGTATATGCCGGAAAAGCCGGAAGGGACAGTCGAGAGAGAGAAATGGTGGTTGACATGTCCATGTTGTGAGTCAGATTATTTTTCCAAGATTTATTTTGGGTAATTTATGCAGTGAATGGAGATGTAGGACAGGTGGAGGAGGAAGACATGCATATAGCCTTATTTATATGGCATGCACTTCTACTTGTTGAAACACAGGGATGCCCCAGATCTGTGGGAAACTCCCACAGAAACTAAAGAGCTGTGCTATCCCTGATTGCTGACATTTTAACATCATGGTTTCTCAATCCTATATATAGGGCCGGTGCCTTTTAACATGATGATGATGATTTATGATGATGATGTAGACACACATGATCTCATCAATAATGAATAGACACCCAAACACACGGTCAAATGTTGGAGCGGTTAGCGCCGCTCAAAATTGTCTACTGGGAGGACCGCACGGCCAGCAATCCTACGGACCACGGCCATGTCACTCTGGCTCTGACATAACCATAAACAAATCTGATACCCATATATAGGCATTTATGGAAATCCAGTTGTCCAGAGACACAGATCTGACCACTGTGCCCAATGCCCATACTGTATATGGTCATGTGCATATATGGGAACGACTGACTTCCAACTCAGCACGCACATCGGCAAGGACTCGAGGGAGTACGGCACTCATTCACACTAGTTATTATCATTCATCCAGGGAAATGAGTCCCTGTATTAATTCTTTCACACATGGTCTTGAGAGTGTTCACCTCTCTGCACTTCCCACGCTCGACTCATTCTTCCACCTTTCTCGTGTCAGTGTCCTTTAATGACTGGCAGTGTGCCACCCACCTCCAAGTCTCACCCCCTCGTCCTGAGTCCTGACAGCCATACAGTTTGCAACAGCCATTAACCAACAGGGAGCTTGGATCTGACCACAAAAAAAATAATTTTCATTTTCTGGAATAATTAAATAATGAGTAATTTAGACTCTCGAGCAGTCTTTGAAGAGGTTCCAGGGGGTCCCAAGCTAAATGATAGTTAGGAACCAAATTGACCCTTATAGGTCTATAACTGACAGTGGAAATGAATCCATTTTTGGAGGCATAAACTACGGATCAAGTTGGCCAAACAGGGAAGCCGATGCATACACTTCCGCCAAACACACGTAGATTCTGTGCGTCCTCCGCAGACTCAGACAAACAGATGTCTGTGGTTTCGTTATCGAGAACTGTTGATCCGATCGAATTGCCACTTGGCACTGCACAACCCCGAGCCATATTGAACACAGTCAGTGTGGTGTGTGTGTCACACCAAACTGACAGTGTGGTGTGTGTGTGTGACACGCTGTCGGACTATGTCCGGGACACACAGGACTATTACTTGTAATAGAGAATTTCTACATTGTGGTATTGCTACTTTTACATAAGTAAAAAGTACTTCTTCCACCACTGCTTATATCCCAATGGAGCTAAGCACACCCATGCTTCTCCATGCCTCGCCACACTCCAGCGACTCATGAATCTCTGTCAATCACACTGAATCTCCCCGGGGTGAGACTCATCAGTCATTATTAGTTCTCCTGACAGTCCATCTGGTGACGTCACACACAAGCTGGCCACATTACTTGTCTTCAGTTGCCAAATCATTCAACTGTACGGGCAATTTTAATGGTTTGATCATTACATAAATATACATATCTCCCTTAATCAATAGTTCATTCTTTCCCTATCTGATTAAATTGTGACACTATAAACTGGAATCACACCCAATCATGCAGTGATTTCTCACTAACCACTTAGCCCCTAGAGGTTCTCAAAGTAGAGTCTGGAGACCACCCAGGTGTCCATGAGGAGGTTCCAGGGGGTCCCCAGCAAAACAGTTTAGCCACTTATTTTACACTACAGCTCACAATGCATTGCTGTACTCACAATGTGATGCATTGTGAGCTTGTATATCTGCTATTTTAAAATTTTGAAATATTATGAATAATTTTGACATTTAAAATCACACTCTTGTGAAGTGAGGGGCGCTGTTATCATCATACATCACATTCCGTGCTCAGGACGTGTGTGGACGTCCTAGGCATACATCATACATACATACAGTATTATGTTGTTTTTGTGGTCCTGGAGATTCACTCCTTCAGTATGTTCCTAGCAGAGCCTGGGGTTACAGGTATGAGACGAGAGCACGGTTTGACTGTTTCTACAGCAATACATTTGCCCTGAGTCACCCAACGCTGGATAATGTGCGACTTTTGCCCCAGGCGGTAAATTGATCAATACACCTACACACATACAAATACAAACTCACAGGGAAGTGCATACAAGCGGCTGTACACCCACAGGCATCTATGCACAATGTGTTTCAGACATAAATACTTTTAGGTCGTAACCCAAAACCGGAAGAGGCATCAAAGAGACATCCTCCACAGAATATCCCATGTAGTGCTTCTTATATGCTTGCGCAATGCAAGAGTCCAAACTAAGCAAAACAAAATGCAACCAACTGATTCATAAAACATTAGAACCGTTTTTGAGGGGCGATAGACCTTCCTATGTCCAGCTTTTAGTGTGTGTTGTGCAAACACAAACATTAAATGCCATTGACAATGAATGGAGTGATTTTTCTTATCTTTTCAGGAGATGCTTAAATCAAGTAGGTTTTTTAATACCATTAAACGCAAGGTTCCCAATTCGAACCTCGGATCCCCCAGAGTTAGTGTCGAAGTGTCCTTGAGCAAGACTCTGCACCCCTAATTGCTCCTGATGTGCTGGTTGGTGCCTTGCATGGTTTCCGCCGCCATTGGTGTATGAATGTGATGCACAATCTATGTAAAGCGACTTGGATAAAGGCGCTATATAAATGCATCATTTACCATTCATCCCATAGCGATCATTTGATTGGCTGAGGGCTTAAAATGCGATGCGTGTGTATTTAACGTATATTATAGGAGTACTGCACAATGGGTGGGGTGTGTTTTCCCGACTTGCATCTTTCAGGACTTGCACGTCTTCATCAATTGAGCTTACAGGTCTGGATTTAGGAGTATTTTCCTCTCACAGAACTTTGAATTTCCAGCTGCTGCTGCAGTGTCTCATACAGTAATGGCCCTGTTGGTATAACTGACTGAACAGTTGGGATGTCATATTTCTTGGATGTGTCGGAGAGTGAATGCAGGTGCTGTGGACACTATTCACAAGGAGCTGCAGCCAGTTGTGTTTCTTTCTGCTCTGCTTGGAATTCCGTTATTAATATTAATTTGTGTCTATGGTCTTCAATTGGCAGTATCTTCTCTCTCAGTGAAACATTTTCTTGAGTGTATTTCAGCATATTTGGTCTCCAACTCAATCCCCAGCATCCCTATTTTGGGGGAGCATTCGTCAAAAACAGTCTATCTACATTCTATTTATTATTATGATCGACTATTTTCGCTATGAATGCAGGTGTGCCTTGAGATCTTTACTTGCCTATTGGTGTGCCGTGCAGTGATAGTTCTGCGAGTTCAATCGCAGTGTCTGTCCATGTACAGCTCCCAGAGAGCGTCTGCTCTCTGGTCCAACTGCTCAGCTGACAGCCCAGGTCATCCCACTTTGATCAGAGGCACTGGCCGTGACAGACTCTGTCTTTTGGGATAGGAGGAGTAAAGGAGTTGGTTAGGTGATGGTTTTAGCTGTGTCTGATGAGGTGTTCATAACCACTTAAGCCCTGTATACTGTACTTTGTACGACAGATAGTGAAAATTATCAAGTAGTATTTCACTACTAATTAGAAAACATTGCGTATAGCTTTTGCAGCTATATTTATTATCAGTGTGGTTGCCAAAGGGGCAACCAGACTATTGTTATTGTGACACTTTCTTCCTCCGGAGTAATCAAATAATCAAATCGAACTTCCGTTGTGATTGGCCGAGCTTTGCATAACGTTTGTAGCAGCTAATTGGCTGTTGTTGGTTATGTAACCAATCTATGTTTTACAAGACTATTCCGGAGTAATCTAACTCCCCCTGTGATTGGCCGAGCTTTGCATAACGTTTGTAGTAGCTAATTGGCTATTCCAGAGTAATCTAACTGCCGCTGTGATTGGCCGGGCTTTGCATAACGTTTGTAGCAACTAATTGGCTGTTGTTGGTTACGTAACCAATCTATGTTTTACAATCTTTTATAAAGACATGAGTTCCATTGAAGGGGCAGAAGACCAAACTATTCAACCGTTATAGAAGTTTTCAAATTAGGGAGGGGCCTATGTAAGCGGCTGTGGCAACCACACTTTGCAATTTTCTTTTAATTGCGACTTTTCTAGTTATTATTATTATTATTTTAGTTACAGTACGTTATATTGTATTGTTATTTCTTGTCTTGAATCTCTTGAGGAGACACATGGTATTTTACACCTTCACAGGCTAACGGTGGCAGTTGGCGCAGCAACGGGGACCACCACAGTACAAATGGGGGATTGGCAAGGACTTACCAGCTCTATTAAAGATGTGCCGGTTGAATGGCTGCCTCTCTGCCTGACTGACCTGAATATCCCCCGGCTGCACCGTGGGGGGAAGGAATGTGCTCGGGGACCTTTTACCGCAAACACAAAATCGCCATAAAAACACCATGTTAGCTTATTGGTTTAGCTTGTGACAACACCTCATCCCTGGAAACAACAATAGCATAGCGAGTATGGATGAGCAGAGCAATTACAATCCAAAGAGTAACTGCAGCATATCGAGTGAGATATGGAATAAGTGCTGTTAAAAATAAAGGTCAGTGTCATATTTTATGATGCGTTTGAGTATGTACTTAAAGCTCATTAATATACGTACCTCAGTATAGCCACTGCAGCTTGAATATTCAAGGGTAGTGTGCCAACAAGATGGAGAGTCTCATCCTGTTTGTTATAATTGATCTTGTGTAGGCTTTAATGCTATTTTGAATTAGAAAGCTACTTTCAACCTGGCATCCCTGTGTTGGGCATGCATGCCATTATACATTTTGAAAAATAGAAGACCTAGAAGTTCACAATATATGGTGGTTAATGATGTTAGTTTTACCTGACTGTATGTAACTTCCTCATTCTGTTGTCAAGATACTGTATAGGTCCAAAGTTGTACACAAGCCCTACCTTACTTGAATGATATGTCTGGTGTTGCTTGGCAACCAATTAGCATCCTGCATAGGAAGATAAAACAAACTGACTAGAGGTTCTATTTTGGAACAGGGACACTGGTGAGCATCAGACGGGCGAGTTGATCATTTAAGTGGTGTGTGTTTCACAGTGGTGTAATTCGGGGGACTTGTCTGCCAATGTTGGAGGAGGTGCAGTAGGACAGTTGTCGTTTCCATAATCGAAGCACAGACACATCTAAACGTGATATTTTCATCCCTTTGTCTGCTATTTTTTTGTTTCAAAGGCTGGAAATGGTATTTGATGCAAATTTTACGCATTCTAACTCCCATGTGGCATTTAACATGTGGCAACAGTTAAAAGCTTGTAGCCTGTTGTAAATGCTACATTGTGCCTTTCTCCAAGGCGCTTCCCAACGTGGAAGAGGAAACCATGCCAGGCATCATCCTGCTCACCGCGTCCAGTTAGAGATTCAGTGTCACACTTTGACCCACAGCGAGGCGGTGTCGGGGATCGAACCAGGCACCTTCCAATTCCAAGACGGCCTTTCTACCTCCTGAGTTGTCAGTCTGTTGTATGATGCAGAGAAAGTACTGAAAACCAATCCATTTTGGTTTATCTTTCATAAAAGTATTTCTGATTGGTCTATAGATGATTTGTTAGACATACGGTACTGGCAGGTTCTGTTTGGCTTGTTGTTTCACATCATTGAACCATTACTTGCACTTAAAAATGCTTCTCATAGGACCAGTGCCAGGTCTATTCATTTCATTTATTATTTCCTTCCAAGCTAATATTGCATCATCTGTTCTTGGCGGTCTGTTTGTGGTGCTGTAGATTTGTTGTTTGACGACTCTGCGCCTCCCACACAAGGACGTCAGTTTGCTCTTGGGAGAAATTACTTTTCTGAGGCTTTTCTTCCATGACACTGTGAAAATTGCCAATATGCCATCCTACTATTAATGAACAAACCTCTGTCATTCTCATCCATGTGGCTTGACAAATCCATCTGAAATTGCACATGGCCATTGACCATTGGCATATGCCCAAACTAAAGCAACACGCAACTATGAATATTTAAGCGACTTTACAGGAAAACTAGCCCAATGTCACTTATAATTAGCAGACCTACGTAGCAGGCTATTGCAGACCAGCGCTGCAGACCATAGACGCATAAACAAGTGCGTTCTCGAGAGGGGGAAAGATTTCCCGAGATTCCTTGCGAAGCATAGCGGAAGCATGAGCAGAAGCATGAGCGGAAGCTTGCCAAGCTAATATATCTAGATATTTAAATATCTATGCTGCAGCAGCTGCAGACTACTGCCGCCTCCTGGTGTGGGGAGTTATGTTATGTCATGATCAGCATGATTGAGTCCACCTCCAATTCCACTGACAATTAATTAAGCCCTATCCAATCCATCATGTCACTGTGCCACAGGTACTCTGCCGCTTTTCAATCTTTAGTACTTCTTCTGAAAGTACAAAATGTCAATCGTCACACCGCATTCGCCATTTCCAACGCTATTTGGTCACGTGAGGTGTCGCACACGTAATTCGTGGCGCTCAGCAAGCTTGCCTATTTTCCATGCACAACACAACCATGCTACTAAGTATAAACCTCCCGTACTAAGAGTCTAAGAGCTATGTTGCTTCTTACACACAAGCAGGCCCCAGTGGTATTTAGTATTTGCATGCTGAATCCATTCCGTGTCCATCACCCATCACTCAGAGCGCTGAAGCCCAATCTAGAGCCTGTTCAACTTGCCCCAGCTAGTCTGAGGAGGCCGTGATCTCCTCCCTCCGCAGCCATAGAGAGAATTAGATCGCCCGCAATTATGCAGCCAAACTTTTTGCGCGAGATCAATAGGCCATAATATGCCTCGGGGTCGGTTTGAAAATGCAGTGTACACCGGAATGGGATCAGATGGATGTTTCCACAAATGCGAAGTCTTTAGTTGCCTTGGCTTTGCTACATTCTTCTTGAAAGTGCCTGCCGGAATTACTTTGGAAAGAAACAACAGATTGCATTTATTCTGCATTTTGTGATACCAATGGTAAATCCACACAGGCACACTCCCCTCTCTCTGTATTCTGTATACAGTAGTCAGTGTACTGACCATGACACAATAACAGCCACTGTGGGACTGTGTGGGGCTTGATTTCATCACTCTCTTCACTTCTAGTTTGAGTTATGGACCAGTGAGGCTGTCTGCAGCAGTGAATGTGATGGACCAGTGAGGCTGTCTGCAGCAGTGAATGTGATGGACCAGTGAGGCTGTCTGCAGCAGTGAATGTGATGGACCAGTGAGGCTGTCTGCAGCAGTGAATGTGATGGACCAGTGAGGCTGTCTGCAGCAGTGAATGTGATGGACCAGTGAGGCTGTCTGCAGCAGTGAATGTGATGGACCAGTGAGGCTGTCTGCAGCAGTGAATGTGATGGACCAGTGAGGCTGACTGCAGCAGTGAATGTGATGGACCAATGAGGCTGTCTGCAGCAGTGAATGTGATGGACCAGTGAGGCTGTCTGCAGCAGTGAATGTGATGGACCAGTGAGGCTGACTGCAGCAGTGAATGTGATGGACCAGTGAGGCTGACTGCAGCAGTGAATGTGATGGACCAGTGAGGCTGACTGCAGCAGTGAATGTGATGGACCAGTGAGGCTGTCTGCAGCAGTGAATGTGATGGACCAGTGAGGATGTCTGCAGCAGTGAATGTGATGGACCAGTGAGGCTGACTGCAGCAGTGAATGTGATGGACCAGGCCCTCAGCTGGGCTGAGGAGATACACACAGTACAGAGTACACTGTGCCCTCACCACCCGTGCGGGTCAATTTGGTTCCATTTTTGTAAATGAACACTTAGGAAAGGGGTTCTCAACCTGTGGGTTGTGACGCCGAATTATTTTGGAGAGTCGCCAGATTGTTGTACTCATAGGCCTAATTCAGTAGAAGCAACGAATATTTTTTTCAGAATTAACTTATTTTTGTTTTTAATCTATATGTAAGCGAGAATAGCTTAAATTCACTGACATGTCAAAAGCAAATACAGAGCATATGGGGTCACGATACATGGTATCATGTAATATTTTTGGGGGTCCCCAGCCCAAAAGGTTGAGAGACCCCTGACTTAGGAGGACTTTACTGTGTAGTCACTCTGTAGTCTCTGCTTTGTACCGTTTAACCACTTAGATGCTATACTTAGTTGACCAGAGTCCCCCAGGGTTCTATACTAGGCCCCCTCCTGTTTTCCCCTTTTCATTACATTTCTATGTCGAAAACAATCAGATTAGAACGTGTAGAATGTGCTATTTTTGTTGAAAAAAAGCTCATGAAATGTAAGCGACCTAGGGTTCATCAGTCATCATCATCCTCATGCTGCTTAAGCCAATGGGAGTCTGACCCCATACCCTGAAATGCCACCTAAGCCAATGGGAGTCTGACCCAGTCTTCATCAGTCTGATTCAGTCATCATCATCGTCATGCTGCTTAAGCCACGCACGGCGAAAGGGCTGATTTCCACACCGCAGCCAGCCAGCCAGCCACTGTACGGCCGCAGCTGGGTTTCTGGGTTCAGAAAAGTTTTCTATTAGTTGGAACGATAATCTATGAGGAATAGCAAACTGCATAATTCACAAATTACTATCACAATCGCAAGGTGGAAAAATAAACTATTTAATAGAAAATGAATTCATAATGTTACTTCATGAACTCCATCAAGAGGCCAACACATTTGCCGGCATGGCTACAGTAAAATAGCATTTTTTTCCCCACCACTACACATATTAGTCATGTTCTCACTATTGACAACAACACATTACTGTGTCATGCTGATAACTCCATTTCTTTGTCACAGCGTTTGAGAAGTCACCCTTACACAGCAAATGACATGCTAATGGTTGCAGGACAGCAGCTGATCTGCCTGTTACTGGTCATTATCTCCACATCCTGTTTTTACTTTCATAAGCAGCCTGTCTCCATAGCTAACTGTGAGACACAGTCAAATGAGAACAAATGAATACGGTTCTGGAACTGGCCCAATGCACTTTGAAGAGACTGTCCAATTCACTGTGGAAAAGCACTACAATTTAAATGGAAATGTAATTGGGTCCTTGGACTTTTCCCTGTAGAATTGTCTCCATAGACACAACATGAAATGCCTTTTATCAGAGCTTGTGGCTAGAATCCCTCGCATTGCTCTACTTACAGTAGGTCCCACTGAAAGACGAGAAGAATGGAATATATTTTTCTAAGATAATGTCGGGGCCTGCCAACAAAGGTTTAAATGACTCCACATGCATGTTCATCAGTTTAATGGTCCAATTATCCTGTATTTCTGATGAATTTATGGATGGATAATGGGTAATGGGTTTTAAAAGAACACGGCAAACATATTTAGTCGTTGTAGACTCACTTTTATCTCTTTGACTTTTACTTCACTCTCTTCTTTTTCTTCCTCTTCCCTCTATCTCATCTGTCTTTCTCCTCCATTAGCCCTCCTGCTCATTTTCAACACATCCCACATTATTTTTCCACAAACCGGTTTAGCAAATCACCATGCACTTCTCCCTAGACTTTGTCTGTGTGTGCGAGAACTCACAAATGAGTTTCCTTTCTAGACCGTGTGTGTGTGTGTGTGTGTGTGTGTGTGTGTGTGTGTGTGTGTGAGACAGATTGCATCAGAGGATGTAGAAGAGAAATCACATGGCTCTACTTGTTTGTGAATGAGCCAGTAGCTGCTAGCCTCCTAAGCGTGGAGGAGAGGTCCATCCAATTAAACGAGGTCCTCGCCACCTTATTATTTATGCTCGCGGTGTCCAGCACCCCTGTGTGTAATTCTGATAAATTGCTCTCCCTGCAGTAAAATCAATATGTGTGGCACACGCAACGCCTTAGCTCAAAACAACAAACCCAGACATGGTCCCCGAATTCAATACGGTAGCCGTGTTTTGACACACACACACACACACACACACACACACACACACACACACACACACACACACACACACGTAGATTCACATCCATCCACCACACATCATTAATATTATGTATGCAGGTTTATACCATTTGTTCTTATTTCCTTGATCAAGCTGGGTTTTAACCTCTCACGGTGATAATAAGCTCATTAAACAGACATGAGACATGACAACCTAGCCGTCTTAAGTTAGCATAATAGAGTGTAGTGTCAGGGTAGGCGTTTAGCGGAATAATGACTCATACTGTATCAAAGGAGGATATTAATGTGTGAACGCAACACACGGCTCCTTCATGAATGCTACAAGTTGTAGGATTTGCTGAAATATCGTGTCCGGGTTCGTTGCAAATGAGATTACTACTTAGTACTTTGTTAATCTCTTCCTTAGCTTCGGTTATAAAGATAAACATTTAATAAAATTGTTACCCACATCACCCATAGCGATGATTTGATTGACTGAACATGGAATGTGAGGATAAAAATTGAGGACGCCAAAAGTGATTGCCTGGAATGTGATGATGTATGATGATAAGATCCCCCCTCACTTCACACTGTGATTTTTGAGGGGCTCTAGAAGACCATCCTATGGTTTAATTTAAGCCATTTATGCTCTTTTTGCTATACAGCGCAGTGGACATTCTCAGGGAATATGTTTGATGTGATGTGGGACAAACGCCTGTGCAGCACTGGATTTAAACTGACAATGTTAAAAAAGCATTTGCACCTCAGTCAGCGGATCCAGTAGACCTGTGTGCACTGCTTTGAAAGGAAATCCAGCTATTGACACAAAGCGACCTGGGTCCTCATGATATATAGTATTCTACAGGGTGTAGGCATCCCACTGAGGGACTTTAGCTGCAGTCTTCTGCTTTCAACACCCATAATGCCATGTGATGTGACGTGTGAATACAAAGCAATGTGTTGTGAGCTTGCATATTATTTCTTCTCCTATTTTTGCCTAATGACAAAATTGGGACAGCAGGCAAAGTGGTTAAACCCTCATTTTTTACAGACAGAAGAGAGGCAATTGTAGGCATCACAGCACAAAAAAGGAGTTGGGGACAGAAAGGGAAGCAATAATGATCAAAGGATGTTTTGAGAAATCCCCTCCTTGGTGCTGTGCCTTTCCGTTTGTCACATCCACATTTTTCCCCTGCTGTCACTTCCATTCTGAGCACTGCTGGGGATATGTTTTCATAGCACTCATATCATGCTAGTGAATACTCTGTGAATGGTTCTCATACTCACTAGAGAGAGCTTACAAAGGAAAAGAGATGACTTGTTTTACATACTGTAAACCACACCTTAATTTGTTGCATGTGGTACCTCATATACAATAACATGTTGGTATTGTATGCTACAACACATTTGTTAGTCATCGTAATGTGGTGTTATCATATATATAACAGAATTTTGGTATTATTAAAAAAAGATTGTGCAGTATTTTGATGTGAGCTACAGTAAAATGCAGCGGTTGAAACGATTATGAACAAAAGCATGTGTCCAAATCTTCACCAAAGACTAATCAGTTTCTTTTCACATTTTCTGACGGCACTAAATTAGTAACTAATCCAGCTTTTCTGCGATACATATACATTTATTTAGGGAATATGTTCAACCGACCACACAGCTAGCTAGCACAAGCAACCCTGAAAAAAAGAAAGAAAGAACAATTAAGATAATAAAACAAGAAAGAAGGAAAGAGAAAGAGACCAACTGCAGTTTTGGATGAAAATGTGCCAAAATTGGAGTCATGAGATTTTGCATAGATTAAGGTTTCAGCAGATGATGTAAACATGGAGCCCCTCACCAGCAGCATAGTGCTCCTTCAAGTGGAGTGGACATGCAGCACTAACGATTTAAAGCTATAACCACACTGTCACTTACAGTACAGTATGCAAGTTTGTTGCCGTGGCAACTGGGAGCGAGTTGTTCAGGGGCTGTTGCAGCGGTTCAGTGTTTCTGGAGGGCAGGACAGGACACTCACTCTGAGAAAAAAGGATGAATCTAGCCTAACTTTCTTGCTTTTGAAAAATTGTTGTAGTGTTGAATTCAGTAGTGCACGGAAGTTGTGTGTCATCAGAACGAAAATACATCGCATGGATGCACCTGGGACATGTCCTCAGTGATGTATGCCAAGGTCATCGGGGTTTCAGGTCTCGCGAACATATACCCCTCACTCAGGTGACCCAGCTGGGATGATCAATCCGGACTTACGTCCCAGTAGCTACCCTCGAGCAGACCCACTAGACCAGGGCCACACAATCCGTTAGAACCACTCCGGAACTACTCTGCCCGTTTGGCGGGACTGTGAGGCACAATTCTGGCATGTGGAGGGGCTAGGCTCTGTGGGTTGACTCCTGTCCGGGCCCCTCCTACGTCTCACCAGGTCCACTCCTGCTCTCACCAGGTGCAAAGGACCTGTGCGTTGCACAAGACTCCCAGCACCAGACACTTCATTCAGGAGTGGTGGATTCTTGAGCCGCAATGGTTCTGCAGGCTCCACCTGGGCAATGGTGGTACTGCAGGCTCCGCCTGCGGCTCGAATGGCCCTCCTAAAGGCCTCACCGAAGGTTTTTGGGGCTTCCTCCTCACAGAGGATGTAGGCTGGGGCGCCAACCCATACTGCTCCCGGGGTACCGTCTACATTCCGGTGGTCACCAGACTATACCGTACCTAGTTGTCACATAGTCTATTCCTATTAGGAACTATAAATAAAATACATTGCATGGATGCACCTGGGACATATCGTCAGTGATGTATCCCAAGGTCATCAGGATCATCTACTACGCTACTCTCTTTACAGACGTAATGAATGCCCTGTTGACTTTGTGCTCAGCAGATGCAGAAAATGCATATCTATCTCCATGTCATTTCTGACCAGACAATGCCGATCTATAAATGGGATATTGGCAAGTGATGCACACGAGGGTTGACTTGCATAGCAATGGATAGGTTTATCTAGAGGCCTGATAGACTTTGAGGTGTTCAGAAATACTATGTTTACTTACAAATACCATTAACTGCAGCGCCATACTTATTCTATCCACATCAAAGGTAGCACATGCAAGTAGTCTAAGTAGACCAAACAAACCAGTATAACATCACATCACAGATTCCATTTTTACTCCTGTAATTTTCATCTTGGAAACTGACTGATCCTGTAGCTAACAGTGGGTTCCTAAAACACATTCAGGTATGTTCTACTCAAGTGAACATCAACTACCCAGTGCCTTCCCACCTAACTACTTTCAAAAGGTGTGTGTGTGTGTGTCCGTGTGTCCGTGTGTCCTGCATGCATGCGTGCATGCATGCGTGCATGTGTCTCCATCTACTCGGGTACGTGTTCAGGGGAAGTCACAGCGCATCTGTAATGAATGCTGGGAAGTCGTGACCTCGGCCGTTGAGAGGAGTTCCACTCGGCTAGCAGTGTGACAGCCTGCCCTGTGTTCTCACTAGTGACAGCTGACTGTGACAGACAGAGTGACATGGGAGGTGAGGACGTTGTCACAGCACTAGTTTGACTCCTACAGAGAGCTGATTAATGGGGATGAGCTTGTTGTGTGTGTGTGTGTGTCAAAGGTACAGTACTGCACCGTGTAGCAGTGAAATTCAGTAGTAGCAGGGACAACTCAAATGTTGTGCAATATCCATTTTGGAGATGAATTACTGACCAAGAACTTTTCCCACACAATGTGAGGAACAGAACACCTCAAACCACCCCACAGTTTATATTAAAATGACCCCAGAAGTGTTTTAAATTGAAATACCAATTTAACTTTTGTTAAGCTTCATTGTTTCCTTTCATACTTAATATTATAGCCAGTACCCATACAAAATACTGTGGTAACACTTTATACGAAGCAGCTGTCTATAATGCACTATGCAATAAATATTCTACCCGTGGGCTTCACAATGCATCCATTTTATCCATATGATTCCATCTCATTCTGTTTGTCTTTTTTTGTGCCGAGACAAGGTTGCCACAGCAACAAGCCTCTAAGCCACCATGTTTTGAGCATTGGACTACTGCCATTTTCTGGCCATTTAGGGCGGCTTTTGACTACGGTGGATGTTTTCTGACAAACTGAAGGCATTTTAAATTAATTAAATCTGATACTGTCTTTTTTATGTGGTATCAGTAGCCTACCTCTGGTTTGTGTTCCATGATGTTCCAATGGTTCTATCTATGTATTGAAAGTGTCTTGTAACCTTTTCACATCGGCAGGGCATGGTGCAAGTACTGTAGGCCACTTCACCCCTTTCACAACCTGACCTTATTTTAATGATGATTAGGACAATAGAAACACTTTAAAATGTGTTTTTTCCCTCATCAATCTATACCAAATAATGATGTGGAAAAAGGTTTTTTGGAATATTTCGTTAATTTATTAAAAATAAGAAACTGGAAAAACACATGTTGTATTTGCAGTTTTCGCACTCTTGACTTAGTACTTTGTTGAGGCACATTTGGCAGCAATTACAGCCTTAAGCCTTTTTGGGAATGATACTACAAGCTTGGCACACTTGAATTTGGGGTATTTTCCCCGTTCTTCTCTGCAGATCCTTTCAAGCTCTGTCAGGTTAGACGGGGAGCGTCGCTGCACAGCTATTTTCAGGCCCTTCCAGAGATGGTCAATGGGGTTCAAGTCTGGCCTCTGGCTGGGCCACTCAATAACTTTCACAGAGTTGTTCTAAAACCAATCCTTCGTTATCTGAGCTGTGTGCTTGGGGTCGTTGTCCTGTTGGAAGGTGAATCGTCAACCAAGTCGGAGGTACTGAGCGATCTGGAGCAGGTTTTTATCCAGAATGTCTCTGTACACTGCTCCATTCATCTTTCCCTCTATCCTGACAAGTCTCCCAGTTCCTGCTGCTGAAAAACATCCCCACAGCTTGATGCTGCCACCACCAAGCTTCACCGTAGGGATGGTATTTGCCAGGGGATGAGCGGTGCCTGGTTTCCTCCAGACGTGACGCTTGGCATTCAGGCCAAAAAGCTCTATTTTGATTTCATCAGACCAGATAATCTTGTTAATCATGGTCTGAAAGTCGTTTAGGTGCCTTTTGGCTGAATTGCCCATACAAGCTTGTAGTTCTACTATTTTCAAAGCATTTTTATACTTTTGGAAATACAAAACATGGACATTCTGCATAATGAGTACTTTTACTTTCAGTACTTAAGTATATTTTAATGCAAATTCATTTGTTCTTTTACTCAAGTAAAGTTTGAATACCAGACTTAACGGAGTATTTCTACATTGTGGTATTGGTACTTTTACCAAAGTACAAAATGTGAGTACTTTTACCACCACTGGTATGGCATATTATACGGTATCATCATCATCATAATTTTTAGACCGCGGTCGAGATCATGGATTCCACAATGCTACGCCAGACTTCCCGGTCCTTCATTGCCACCCCAGTTCCTGCCTACTGAAGCACCGGTCCTTCATTGCCACCCAAGTGTTATGTGTCCCTAGCGATGACATCAGGGAACGACAGCTTTCTACCTCTGGTCCGCCCTGAGGCAGGACTCCAGAGAAGAAGCTCTGTAGCAGTGGCCGGAAAACTGCGCTATTCTGGATCGGACCAGTGAAGAAACACGGGGAAGGTTTCCGTATATTAGATTAGTCGATGGGTGGCTCTTCCAAGACAGATTATGCGCTCTCATTAGAAGGCGGGTGTAAGTGCCATCCAACCGATTCTCTTGTTTTTTTTAAAGTGTCCTTGTCTCGGAGCCATAGAGTAGAATCGGCTCAACTGTCGTCCTAAATATTATTACTAACATCTTACTAAGCTGGGATGACCAGATCTTATGCATGTCATTGCAGGCTTACCAGGCCATACACTTCTTATTTTGAAAATCCTTTTGGGAAGAAGTTATATATGAACCCAAATACTTGTAGTCATCAACCCGTTTCAGAGGAGTGTTAAGTGTTTTTATAATGTGGTTATTGTTGGATTTGCATATGTTTACATATTCAGTTTTCATCTCATTGAGATAAAGACCAACTCAGTTGGAGGCCTGCTCAAGAGACTGAAGGAGAGCCTGAGCGTATACGGTATAGTGTTATGAAATGACGGACAGACAAGCTGGACTGCTCTTTAGTGTACGCTTTACTTGTGCAGAGAGAGAGTGTTACAGAACATGGCAGGGCTTATAAAGGGTAAGGCAGAAGCCGGTGTAATCAATGCAAATCAATAAACGATAACCAATTGCAACGCAAGCATTAAACAACGTAACCAAGCATTTCACTGCTCTAATTAAATGTTCTAGCAACATTACAGCATGGTACTATAGTGCCTTTTATCCAAAGTGCTTTATAATGAGCATTACTTTCACAAACAAATTCTCACACTGAGGCGAGGATTGAACAGGAACCTTTTGATTCCCAAGTGGCCACTCTTAACTTCGGAGCTACTGGTAGTTTTGCACTGAGGTCTGCCTGACGTTGGAAGGTGGTATATAGGGGGCGAGGGGGTTTGTTGCTGGCCACTCAGTGGGACATGCCTCCAGCACCGCAGTCAGAGTTAACCTGATGTTTGTCATGTCAGTGAGCTGTGCTGTGGTTCAACCTCTTTGAGTTAGGGCAGTATGCTTATACCTCTGACTTTGTAACTCAGTCTCTTACCTATTATGTGTATGCCTTAAATGTAAGATTGTATGCCCATATTTTAACTTACAGCATGTGCCATATATGTCCATATAAGCCTATAGATGCAGCTAATCACAAATAACATTCCGTACTTTGACTAAGACATGGTTGTTTCGTTGAGCGATATGGTCATGCAACGAGGTAAGCTATACTTAAGCCTTATCCTTGTTTTTCGACGATGCTAATCTCCCTCCACCCATTGATTTAAAATTTCACTTTCGTTTTGTGGAAGGAACAGTGTTGGGCAGGTCAGCCCAGCTCCTTGCCAACCATTCTTCTTTTTGTAGCATTTTGTAAGACTCCTCCGCTGGCAGTTTAGAGTCCCCCCCCGCAACTACTGGATCAGTGCACTGGCATCAGGGGGAGTGCCCCTCCTCTATATGTCATCTGTTTAGCTGTTTGGTTAGCCGTCATTAAAGCTCAGCTTTTCCAACGGGCTCTTTGATACACCGGTGCAAGCTGCACAGGCATTTGAGAGGGGTGCCCCTGGCCCCATTTTCTCTATCTCTTTATCCTTCTTGTTCTCCCTCTTTTGGTCTCTGACTCTGTGCTGCAGTGGGTATCACAGACGGAGTGGAGCACCGCTGAATTTCCATACGACGTGGAACCCCTTTTCAACAGAGAGAGAGAGTTGGGGGAAGAACAGCTTTCAATTTGCATTAGTTGCCATTGTACTCAAAGTACACTGCTTCTGTGACTGCCATGGAAGCTGTGTTACAAAGGGGTGCAACAAATAGGCCATTAAAAATAAATATTTGGCTCTGTTGTTGGTACGGATGTACCGAAACAGAAAACAATATGAAAAATCACACTCTTGTGAAGTGAAGGACACCTCACCCCTTTAAACAAACATCGTACTCTAAACAACTCTGTTGTTTAAAGTGCTCTAAAGTCTAAACAATAGAAAACAATCTCACTTGTGTGAAGTGAGAGGCGCTCTTATCATCATACATCACATTCCGTGCTCAGCCACCACATTCCGTGCTCAGCAACCACATTCCGTGCTTTTACAGACACATACACACAACGCTGTACATAGGAGGGGCTGGCACCCCTCAAAAAGTCCTTAGACGTATGACGTAATTTCCGAAAGCCAGACGTTTCAGGAGCTAGTGCCCCTCAAAAATAAATCATAATAGTTGCATAGCAGAATGGATCACAAAGGGAATTCTGACTGGAGATGGTTATATTTGCTCGTGGCCTGAACATTTTGTTATTTCTGTTAAAAGCTAATATTACTCCTATACATTGAGGTTGATCTTACAGTTCCTCTGTTACAGTATAAGGCCTACATTGTAGGCTTACGATCAATAGCTGGATCATTGAACGTTGGACACACTTATATTATATTCAACACTGTAGTCCTTTGCTTTTTCACGATATCACAGTAGAGATATAAGCTATTTTCGGTATTTTTGAAATTTTCTGTATTTTTTGCTTATGATAACGCAAGAGAGAGCTTCATTTTTCTGCGAGACCCTTCCCATGGAAACATAACCTCATTATTTCAGATAGGAAACACTCACGTCAGAGTAGATTAAAGGTATCTTCAGTGATTTTGAAAACTCAGGTTAGCTAGGAGGCGCCAGAGAGTGGCCTCCTCCGGAAGTCATTCCCATAGAGTATTAAAAGGATAGAGTTGCTCAGTGGCATTTTGAAGCACCCGGAAGAACCGTCTACAAAGTGCAAACGTGCTCAACGTTAAAGCCCAGCTGCACGGGGTTTCCTCATCATAACTCCACTGCAAACTGAAACTACATCAACACAGTCAAAGCAAATGGGTGGAAATGTTTCAGCTACAACCAGAAGCTTTATATGTATACAGTAGCCTATATAGACTAATTGTATTCATATAGGCATTTATATTTCTATACTGTAGTTCCAAGTAGTGAAATGTACATTGCTCATCATGAATGGTTATTATATGCATAGCTTCAAATGAATATTGCAACAAAATGTGAATAATCAGTTTTACTTACAATACAAACAAATTTATGGCAGCTGCTGTCCAAAATCGATGAATCCACACATGTACTGTCCCGTTGCAGATGGAAATCGTCTGGATCTGGCCGGTATAAGACGAAAGATGTCCCTATTTGACAAAAGACTTGATTAGAACGGTAGACTATTGAATATTCCACTATATTAATTTAATTTATGTAAACAAATAATAGGCTACTTGTAGGGTATTCAGCTTGTATAGGACAAGTTGGGTTGAATGAATAAATATGCTCCCGTGACGGATATTCCCATTTGATTCCTCAATTCTTACAGTAAATACAATTTACAATTTAAGCATTTATCAGACGCTCTTAATCCAGAGCGATTTACATTAAGCATGTCAATACATCATATACATAAAGACTAGTTATCATGAATCATACGTAAACTACGAACATAACAGTGGAATGTATCTATATAATGAAACTATGCATAGTGCTATGTCTACATAAAATGCTATCTAAGTTACATAAATTGTGCCTTTGCATTCGCCTGTAAGGTCGTCGTTGGGCTAGGGCGATTGATACAGCAAGTGATATGGGCCAATATGGAGTATGAAGACGTTATAGTGCAATTAGCACGATGTCGATAACCTTTAAAACCAATTTATTGTTTGTGAGCAAATAAATGCATTCGAAATGTTACTTTTTTCCACAACACTATACTGTGTATAACACCTAACTGTCACTTCAAGCAGTTTCCATGGAGATACATCAACTTTTGCTACAGTGCAGCTTCTTTATCTGTTGTAACATTATTGTCTCATACTCAAATACATTGTCTTTACAACTTAAGACCTACTGTATATACTTATTCCTAAAACAAATATACCTAGTGAAAATAGAATGTTCGGCGGGAGGATATCAAAAGCAGATGCATGTTATCATCCATGATACATGCAGGGGTTTATTTTATTTTGTCTGAGTTTGTATGACAGAAGTCAAAAAGCTGTCGATAATAGATGTGTAGAATCTAGCCAACACATTGTGGTTTACAGTAATTCTGAGCTTCTTCAGATGTCTAAAAAAAACTGAAGATTTATTCACATGATTTATTCATTAGGTCATGTGCCATTGCATGGAAGTTGCAGGTGTAGCTTTCAAGGAATCTAAAATCCTCTGCAGTGGATTTTGTTGGCTGTCGATATGGGTGGGGATTAAGGAATCTGATGTGCCTGAAATCCACTATAATCTCCAGGGTTTTTGATGTGTTGAGCTGTAGGCTGTTGGTACAATAGTACTGTGATGTGAAAAGCGACGTGTCTTTCTCTTCTAGTGGTAAAGGTTAGTCATGCACTTTATTACAGTAGGTATACGTTTTAAGGTCAGAGTAAGGTTAGGATTAAATACTTTGGATTCACTGTATGGTTGAGTTGAATTGACATTTTGTCAAAATCACCTTTACCCCTTTTTGAGGGGCGCTAGCCCCTCCTATGCCCAGCTTTGTCTGTTTGTGTGAACACAAACATTGGCTGCTGATTGGCTGGCAGATCACCCCATAGCGATGATTTGATTGGCTGAGCAAAGTACATATTGGGGATAAAAGTGAGGGCAGAAAAGTAAAAGTGATTGGCCAGAATGACATTTGTGATGATTTAATTGGCTGAACACAGAATGTGATGTATGATGTGATTTTTGAGGGGCGCTAGCCCCTCCTATATACAGCTTTTGTCCCCACACGTCTCATATTTGCCATTGACAATGAAATGAGAAATTAGGTAAAATGCCCGCAAATATGACGTAAATGTGTGGCAATACAAACATTAAATGCTATTGATAATGAAGGGAAAATTTACATAATATGTAGACGAGCGATCACATAAATTCAGTTGTTCATGAGATGATGTATGATGATTAGTCAGCACAGAGGCCTCATGTGTGCACCTGGTATATAGCATATTATGTGATAAAGCAACATAGCTGTACCAGTGGACAGGGGTCAATGATACAGTATGTGTGCTACAGTACAGTGGAACAATGTTCATAACCGCTCTCAGGGGGTTGATGGCACTGACAGCCAAACTGAAATTGACACAAAAGGGCCTTGTGGACTTTAACAGTCCCCCAGCGAGCTATACTTGATCCCCCTCGATCCACAAACTCACAACATGACGTGTTGTTTGTGTAGTTTGTAGATCAGATATTTTGTAATAGGGTCACAGGGTTGAAAGTGGGCAAAAAGGTACATCATGCCAGCCACAATGTAATCTCTTCCAGTGGCTAGGCAGACTCAGCAGGGGTGGGATAAGCTCTTTTCTTTAATGAACAGTGTTTGAGAGAGAGGCGTTTATAACATTTCTCTTAATCTGAAACGGGTGGCTTGCTGTGTCATAGCTGGTTAGACTTAAAGTGGGCCAAGTGGCACTCGAAGACAGATAGCTACAGAGAGGGCCACCACAACTCTCACCTGTGCTCATTTTACAGCTGTTTGTTCTAAAGCCCTCTTCTGTCCAACTCAGTAGTCCACACATCGTTATACAGTATAAGACTGTTAGTATTGTAGTTACGCCAATATTTCCCGCTTCCAGCTGTAGGCATTAATATGCATATTTGTGCGTGTGTAAACACACGTGTGCGAGGGCACACACACACACACACACACACACACACACACACACACACACACCAATCCTTTGTGTTAAATGTTCGATGTTTGCGTGGGTGGCTTTATAGACTACCAGTAGTAGTGCTTGTTGAACGGCCTCCCTGTATGGTTTGTGTAACGCCGAGGGGAGCAGAGCAGAGGAGTGAGTGAAGCCTCTCCTCCCAGAGTGTGTAGCATGCATTACCACTAGCGCGCTGTGTGGTGTCTGCCTGGTCTGCCAATGGGTGACGGCAGCAGCAGCAGCAGCAGGAAGGGGTGGGCGTGAATCAGAAGGTGAATAGCAGCTACACACTGCCGCAAAGCTGTGTATGTCCAATTCGACATGGGTTTTGTTGTCTCAGGGTCTAATTTTCTTCCCCCCCCCCCCCCCCCATTTACTGTAACGTTTGCTGCGCTCTCTCTGTTAAATTGAGTGCAATCCTTTTACTATAAAAGACTCGTTGGTGGCAGGGAGTGATGGGGCTTTGTACGTTTTCTCGGTTCAAATAAAAGGCAAGGCTTTTGCACACCTACAGGCGACAGGTGCGTAGGAGACGGTAAGGTGACCGACAATGAAAAAGAACAAACACCCGCACACTGTCTTCAAATGCAGTGACAAAACTTGAATAGGGAAACGGCAACGTTTCGGCCTATACGTCCTTCATCAGGCTATCTTTTTTCGGTCCAAATAAGAAACAACATAAAAGCTCACAACACGTCACAAGCTTGTATTATTTGCTATTTTTGTCACTTTTGTGTGACCTTGTAGTATGACTAAGTAGTACAGCATTAATCTACGAACAAACAAAAAGTAAAAATATGGACATGCCGATGCCGTAAGAGGTTTCTGACCAATTTCTTAAATCTTTTTGTCCTGCTCATTAGATGGATTACTCTTTGTTTCCATGATAGAGTATGTGATATGCACACACTTTGGTTGTGGTTCCTCAACATTGTAGCAGCAATAGCAACAACATACATAATTGGGTTTACATGATGAGACTTTTGTCTCATACAGTACAGTATAGATTGTTGCAAGGCATGTTGTTTATTTGTGGTGATTATGTTTCATTAGCTAAATTGTGGTTCCTCATTCCTACAGTATATAGTGATTATGCAGATCACCCATGTGTATGGACAAAATTGTAACAAACAGAACAACCTATAGGCAAGTAAACATTCCTGGGCTTAATTAAACCATACAAAATATTAATGTGCCCTTTATGCTTATACAGTATTTGTATATGCACATTACTTCATTGGTAGGGGCTTGTTTTTCTGTACTATTAGTATTTTTGTCATTTTGGAGGGCTGTGAAACTCCTTTGAGGCCTATTCATAGTCTGGATTTTCGGTGGTAAGGTGACCACTGCTCCGGTGGTGAGCTGACCACCGGAGCTGAAATAACGTTGAGCGGTGGTGAGTAAAAACAGAGAGAAGGGCTGGAGCGGTGGCGGTGGTTTGCTCTTCACCGCGGCTTGTGACGTCATGTTGTAGTTCGGTGGTCACCTAACCACCGAAAATCCAGACTATGTATGAGCCTTTCGGGACTTAACGTAAACTACAGCAGGGGCCACGCAGGACTTAACTGCTTAAACAGTCTACTCAAGTCAATACTCATAGTAAACTGGACCTCAGTTGGCTCTGTACTTGGACTGCTTTCTCCCGTCTACAACAAATCTCTTTGCTAAAAATAACCGAACACTCAAGTGTTTTTTATCAAGCCATGCAAAGTAATAATCATTGATTTCAAAAGGATCATCATGTTGCTGCTCCCACAGTGATTGAAGTATCGTAAGCGGATGTTTGTTTGTTTCTTAACAGAGTGATTGTGATGCTACAGGAGCGCTGCCTGTTGCGATATGCGCACCTTCATTCCCTCCCTGTGACATTAGCAAGTCTAGTGCAGTGATGTGGAGGAGGGAGTGCTCATTAATGCCAAGTTATGCAACCATCTGAGGAGCTGGCCAGGCGCTGACTGCAACTTAGCAGCGGCAACATATTTAACTTAGCAGCAGCAGCAGCGCTCTCTGCTTTCCCAGGGAATAGAGAGGCTTTCCCCTTTCTCTTCTCCCTCTCCGTCACGGCCTCTAATCCCACCCGCCTGACTGGGTGTTTTCCTTCAAAGGACTAACCGATTTACAGGTTGCATCGAGGAGGTGCTGACGGTAGCACATCTGCAGAAGGAAGAGAGGAACTTGCCTGTTGATCTCGCAGTACAATATAGCTGTTGCATAAGGCGCAGTAACGAATGGCTCTCATCAATGTTTCATGAAGTACAATTGTGATCCAATGTGGGTCTGGACTCTGGAGTGAAAATGGGACCTTTTAGCATGAAAGATATGTACTCATTTATATAAAGTTGTATGTTTATGGGTGTGTCTGTCTGTGTCCCCGGATTACTCCATTTTCCATTTTTTACTTCCATGGAAGTTTTACTTCCATTAAGTTTTAATTTAAGTTTTAGATTCCGGCAAAGATGCATGTTGACGTGTGTCCCAAACGTATCTGTTATTACTGTCACTGTGGTACATCATGCCTCACGCCTCAAGCTCATTGTGAGAACCCAGCATCTGTTGATGGTGACAACTGCAACTGATGAGTTAGTAATGAGTTTAGCAGTCATCTACTGTATGTGAAGCTAATTCATGCCACACACTGACAACTCTATCCATTAAGGCTTTACTTTACTTCTGCTGTTGTGCACACCAGAATGGACAGCTATTGGCCGAAATGGACAAGCACACGGTGGCAAAGAATATGGCAAATAACTTATGGCAAATGGCTCTCTTGATCAAAGGAGAGGTCAATTGGTTGAGCCTCTGTAAATTACATAATTTCACGTGTGAAAATTCAGCCAGAGTGAACTCTGCATGAGGCAAATGAAGCAAGATTCATTGGTGGTATATTGAAAGGTTTGGCCTACTGGACAATATCCATTATGCATTGGGTGAACAGCCAGAGACTGCATTAGCATAGAGATGATCAAGCTTATACATGGTTTTGGTATGGTTACGGTTATGGATAGGGACCGAGTGATGATCTGGGGTGGTTAGGAGCTGAGATTGCACTTTGTCCATCTCCACCTTAGAGTATATATTAATAGAGACGGCACCCGGAGGAAACCCTGAGGCGAAATGGAAATAGTGGCCGCATTTGGTATAGAGCGTCACAGTCCCTCCCCCTTTCAGAACGACGAGTGGCCCAGGAAATGATTCCCCATTATTTTTCTCCATAGGCTTTTCAAAAAGTATTTCTTTAAAGACTGTTACGCCGCGGACAAAGCCAACTCGGATCGTGACAAATCATGACAACGAACACAATGTTTTGGGCCGATCAAATTATTTATAAGAAGAAAAGAAAGCCACTCGTCGTTCTGAAAGGGGGAGGGACTGCGACGCTCTATTGCAGCTCGAGCCAGCGCTGGTCCGTTGACTATCATTGCGCACGTTCTGTTACAGTACATTTGTCCACTGGCACTGAAGGTCGTCCATGACTAATCTGAACTAAGTACTGCACCCTGTCACCTTACCTTCCCAACCCTACGCTGTATAATATATCCCTTCACCCATTTGACCTGAGATCAGATTCTAAAAATGTCTTCTACATCCTGACAGTTTATATAGCAAAAAAAAATAGCAGACCTACAAGCTCGTATGAGCTTGTAGATCTGCTATTTTTCAATAGCTAAAGCATAACATAATGCTAACACCAAAAGGGGTTCCCGCCCAAAATGGGTTAATTAACTGAATGGACCCGGGAGTGCAAACCCTGCCTGCACCTAATGCATGACTGATTGTGTCATTTTGACCTTGACCTTGATTGTGACCTTGACCAATTTGGCCCAACAAGTAATCATCTCTTCAGGGCAGACTTCTACTCATTCCCTCTGAGTTCCATCAATGAATATTATCCAACCATCTGTTCTTGAGTTATTTTGGTCACATGTCTGACCAAATGTGTACATTATGACACCATTTGACAGCACAGTGTCATGCAGACAGCAACGGCTGACATCGTGTCACTTCGTTAATATCTATAAAATGTATTATTATTATTAATATAAAAAAGATGATAATGATTATTTGATCAATCAACAGCAACAACAAAAAAGTGAATCAAATAATCACTAAAATAATCGATAGTTGCTGCCCTAATCATGACCAATCGGTTCAATCTACCCGCTCTTTTTCTAGCCTACATTGACACAGACAGACGTGAATTCTGGACATATTCTACACACGCATAGTGCTTATGGGCTGTGAGGATATTTCAAGTGGGCCTCAAATACTTGGCAAAACACCCTTTTGGATTTGATTGAAAATATAACCTTTTTACAAAAAAAAAGCAGAAAAAAATTGTCAGTGATACTGACAATTGGAACACAATCGATTGACTGATCATTAAAATAAACATGCTCTGAGTGAAAATGCACATATACAGATACACATCTGACCATCTGAGGTTTGGAACCACTGATCTTCTTCTTTTTGATTTCTGGCAGTGTGGACGCGGCGAGGCGTACAACTGCCCTCCACTGCAGAACCTCTGATCTAAAGCATGGACCTTTTGAATGTAACATTATGCTGGCCAGTAGAGATGCAACTTGTGATAATAAAAGGCATTGTGAAGAGAGACAGATAAGTTCACTGTACCTCCCAAATAGCTGGATTACTTTAGTGAACTGCAACAATAGCACAATGGTTCCAAATTCAGCCATAGCCGTAAATAGGTGAATGGTGAAAATAAGCAAAACCACTTGAGTACATATCTGCTACATTAGTTTGTTTTGTCCACACTGTTGCCTTCTGGCAAACGATTTGCATCAGATTGACTCTACTTGAAATGAATGGGTGAATAGCTGGAAAGATTGGTCTGGCTAGTGCGATTAGACTCTAAACAGCTGATTATGGAGTAATCAAAGCATCCCCAGAGAGTTCATGTAATCAGTATCCCGGGGCGACTGCAGGGAGAAAATGCAGATCAGGCTGACAATGATACATAAATTAGTCTTTATAGTCACTACTCTGTGGGAGCAAACAGATGTCTTGTTTCTACATAAAACAGGTACTACTTCATGTGTATACTGTGTTTCCATTACAATGTTAACAGACCCCATAACTCTGAGAGTGTACAACAAATGGAACCAATTTGACCCTGGTCCCTGACCTGTCCATTTAGTTCCATTTGTTACATTCTAAGAGTCAGAGACCTTTTAAAGGGTCCATTTGTAACCCCCTCAAGGAACCTGAGGGTCCCTAGACCCCACTTTGAGAACCACTGTATTACATTGTTAATGTGTCAGACACGTGTTGCTCTTTATGCTGTCCAAATCTAGCAAGTCACTTTTAAACAAAAACAAAAGGATGTCAAGGAGATGGCCACATTTTTTGTTTGTGTCTTTGTGTCTTGTCTAACAGTCACTGTGACATACTAGCACCATATCCAGGGGGTGTACTTTTACATCATATCCAGGGGGTGTACTTTTACATCATATCCAGGGGGTGTACTTTTACATCATATCCAGGGGGTGTACTTGTACGTCAAGCTGCCTCACGCTACAGAAACAGCAGAACAGGCTCCTGCCCTATGGGCCTCATGGCTCGGCAAGACTCGTAACAGGGACATTTTAATTGGCCAGCAGAAAATGTACAAAACTGTACCGGTGAATCCAATGCAGTTATTATTTGATCACAATACTTTCCATACGTTCAATATTTATAAAACCCTCAGACACACTTAACCGTCACTCACACAAAAATGTCAGAAATCGACAAATAGCGGATAAACACACTTACAACGCATGGCATTGCAACGTGTTGTAAGCTTATGTAGAATCTGATAAATCCAACAGGCTCGTCTTGATCACATGACTACAGAGATCATGTGTACCGATTTGTGTGAGATTTGGATGAAATCTGTGCGACTAACATAAATAATGTGTAACACGGAGCGGCACCATTCCCATTTTCCATCCTGATTGGCTAAGATTGGCTTCCAAAGCCGAAGGTTAACATACTCTCTCCCCATACCTTCGGCCTGGTGGAGACAATAATTCAAATTGGAGATCAGGGTTATGTTTCTTTGACAATCCCCAAAACAAAAACAAAACAGAAATGCCACATCAGATTATAATACAACCACTGACTTACTGTGGAATGAACACAGCGCGTGACCTTTGTTTCCATGTATATAGTCAGTAATGGGCCTGTGTGTGTGTGTGTGTGTGTGTGTGTGTGTGTGTGTGTGTGTGTGTGTGTGTGTGTGTGTGTGTGTGTGTGTGTGTGTGTGTGTGTGTGTGTGTGTGTGTGTGTGTGTGTGTGTGTGTGTGTGTGTGTGTGTGTGTGCGTGTGCGTGTGCGTGTGCGTGTGCGTGTGCGTGTGCGCGTGCGCGCGTGCGTGCGTGCGCGCGCTGGAGCTGTGAGCCGCCCTGCTCTATAATGTTTTATGTTGGTAATTACGGTGCATTCATTCTGCAGAGGGAAACACTAATGGCATGTCCGTAACGATGGGCTGAGTGCTAGAAGGTTACAGAGGCCAGTTGTATGAAGCTGTCAGGCAGATGCCTCATTTAAACGTTTTTTTCTTCTTCTTCTTCTTTTTTGTAAATTGATGCCGTATTTCATCATAAAAGACTGTCGCACAACATTTCTACAAGCACACAATGCGCTGTGTCTTGTAGACCGGCTATTTTCACTATTTTATTTTATTTATTTTATATAATTATAATGTAATAGAGAGCAGTTTTGGACAAGGTTTCCGCCCCGACAGCGATGGAGAGTTAAACACAGCCCCAGTCAAGCAAGAAAAGGAAATAAATAGCTGTGGGTGAGCTGTGTTTTTTTAATCATGCACGCTCCAACATTTGACCAAGCGTGTATTTGTCTATAGCAGCACGAGTGTGTGTCTATTCGACTATTCCTATTTGTCTTCAGCACGAGAGTTTGCACACACACCACTCAGCCCTTAGGGGGAGACATTATAGGCTATTGTAGTGTTACACACTGGCCCATCATTGACCAACTATACGCACGCACGCACACACACACACACACACACACACACACACACACACACACACACTGGCCAGGAAATAGGGGCATTTTCTGAGGTGGACACTAGGGGCTTCATATTTTTCGGATGATGGGTCATCTGGACAAGTGGGCACCTGGATAAGTGGGCACTTAGAGGTTTAGATAACTGGGCACCTGGATGAGTGGGCACTTAGAGGTTTAGATAACTGGTCACCTGGATGAGTGGGCACTTAGAGGTTTAGATAACTGGGCACCTGGATGAGTGGGCACTTAGAGGTTTAGATAACTGGGCACCTGGATGAGTGGGCACTTAGAGGTTTAGATAACTGGGCACCTGAATGAGTGGGCACTAGAGAGTGACATTTTGTCGGGATTCCCGTGGGTCACGTGATTCCCGCGGGAATCCTGTGGGATGGGATTAATTTTTTTATTAATCCCGTGATCGGGACGGGACGGGAATGAAAATCAACGGGAGCGTGCAGGAGCGGGAATGCCATCTATCTAGAATCATAATGATCATTTTCAGGAAGGAAACAACGCTCGCGGTGCTCAGGCTCACTGCTGGCTGCCTGCTGTAGCCAGGGGGGTGGAGCTGGGTGGACCGCAGTGTTTGTTTACAATAAAGTTTCAATAGTTGTCACTGTACAATACTTTAAAACAGTTGTCATGTTGCACACTATCAATTTGGTCATAGCAGCCGCTGAGCCGCCTGTAGCCTCTCCTCTCCAAGCAGCAGCCCACAGTGCCTGCACCGTGAGACCGCAGTGAGAACGCTATAGCATTGCAAGAAGCTAAGGCTTAGCTGCTAAACTAACACAACACCAGCCATGGTGGTGGTGATGTTAGCTTAGCGTAGCGTAGCTTGCTGCTGCTTGGCTGTTCAACTTCACTTCATCTCTGCCTATAATTTCTTATTGTTACCCTGACACCGGAGCTGCAAAAACAGACAGATCTACAAGCTCTACAATCTCAACTATCAAACTCCAGCTAGTCCCACTCCTCTGAACTCCAGGCTGCATGAACAGTGCTCGAGCGCTCAGTTTTCTGCCCCCCTCAATGTCGCAAATCTTGCGCATTCACTTCAACTTCATGGCTCTTCTGCACAGCGCAGCAATAGCTTTGCTTTGCGCTTGCGTTAGTCAAAACTAAAAGCGAGTGACAGTGAGACGAGCATGTCGACCGTAGCAATGAATGGAGACCTATTTGGAATGATTAAATCCATTATTGGCCTGGAGAAAGTTACAGCCGCTCCTCCTCCTCCCTGGCACGGTACAATTAGCCATGTGCTATATGACGTTTTGTTTACCCTGCGACAGGGACTGAGAGAAGGAAACAATGTCTTAAATAATAAAATAAAACATTAAATACCATGTTTGGGTTTATTCAACTAAGGTACTGTTACCATAGGCGTGGTGTGACTGACCAATGTTTTGTTTTTTAACTGACATACATTCCACCATAGCAAGGTATGTATAAGGTATTATGTGTTGGGGCCTTTGAAGATTGTTGTTTAAACTGGATTAAGGCATTATATGCCGTATGGTATATATATAATATACCATTACATTTACCACGTTAACTGTTCCTGGTGCCACATTGTTTAATGGCATGAAACGATACTCTTTAAAAAAAATAAGAACGCCATCCATTGCCTTAATGAGTAATTTACCATATTGTGCTGAATATAAGACTATTTATTTTGTTATCGGGGACGGGGACTAGACTAATTGAATTTCAATGTACTTTTTTCTCTAATTAGTCTTGAAAAATGGGGTTCATCTTATTATTGGAGTAGTCTATAATCGGCACAATGCAGTATTAAAAAAAAAAAAAAACAGGAGCGGGATGGGAGTGGGAGTCATCTCGAGTGGGAGCGGGATGGGATCAGGAGTCATTCTACAGGAGTGGGACAGGACAGGATTTTTATTTTTACCCTGGTCCAGGATTGGGACAGGACAGGATTTTTTCTGTGGGAGTGGGACAGGACAGGAGTGGAAATCCACTCCCGTGTCAGTCTCTAGTGGGCACCTAGACAACTAGCCACTAGGGACCATGTGGGCACCTGGACGAGTGGGCACTGCAATTAAGATTCGTGTCCACCACAAGTGTTTTTTTAACGCCCAGATGGTTTCGGTGCCCACCTGACCTGTTACCATATTTACAACCCCCCATGCTTAAGTCAACTGTGCTCGACTCCTAGGCACCGCTCACTTCACAATGGGTGTGATTATTTTTGTTCTGCATAGGTAAAGTATATTCGTCTCATGTCAATTCACTGTTAAATGTCCTTCTTTGTAGGATAATACTGTAAGCCTGAACTGAAATGGGTGGGATGGCACCACTTACGCAATGAAATTAAATGTCCTTGCTGTCTGATTTTAAAAGTGCTATACAGGTGTGTGTGTGTGTGTGTGTGTGTGTGTGTGTGTGTGTGTGTGTGTGTGTGTGTGTGTGTGTGTGTGTGTGTGTGTGTGTGTGTGTGTGTGTGTGTGTGTGTGTGTGTGTGTGTGTGTGTGTGTGTGTGTGTGTGTGTGTGTGTGTGTGTGTGTGTGTGTGTGTGTGTGTCGAGGGGGTGGGTTAACACAGGATCCACCCCAAACAGCCTTGAAATCCTATTATATTTTCCCAGTGGTCTTCAGCAGTGGTTGTCATGACAACGGTGCATTTTTATTCCAGGCTTCTTTTTTAACCGTGAGTATGAGATCAGACATACCAAACATTATGTAAGAGGGGGTGTGCCACTGTGCTCCTGACTGCATGGGGGTTTCCTGCTGCAGAGCACCTCAACTCATTCATTACAGTGGAATGATGCACAAGGCGTTGTGCTGTTATCTGGCCTTTAGGACTGATTTACACGTCGGTGTCGTGCAGAACCACGCGCTCACAAGGCGTCTTTCGCTGAGCTTGTGGTGCTCGACGTGGTGCTCAACACAAATTATAAATCCGGCTTCATCCCATGCCTTATGAGAAGGAGAATGGAGCCTAATTGTTAGGTGGGAGGAAAGGAAACGGCTGCTGTTAATACTAATAGCCAACTATTAACAGATTTCCTTATTGATACCTGATCAATTTTCAGTGTGGGAAAAGAGTATAGGCCTGCACAGGTTTTCAGCAGTCCTTATTGTGTCTGAGGTAATAATGGTGCGTGTCCAATAATGTGGATCTCTGACAAGTATTGATGATGATGTTAGTCTTTGCTCAGATATGAAAAGACGGTGAGACGTTTGAGTCCAGTTTAGCCCCATTGACTTCATTATAAAATCTAAATAAGACATAAATACAAAATATCTGAACAAAATGTATGAAAACTAGAGGTTCGGGCTGCTATGTGCTGTTTCCCAGGCCGCCCTAATCTATGCTCTATTGCAGTCTTTCTAAAACAAATGTCATGGCAAGGACCCCCAAATTATTGATACTAGAGCGGTGCCGTTAGGCACTGGCCTACTTGGAACGCTGAAAGTTGTAAATGCATGCCCCACCCAGTTATAATGTCTGTGTCTCTTTTATACCCATACATGGATTTCTTTGTCAGGCATGCCCTAATATGGAATCTATGAGCTCGGGCAGAGGCCTTTTTGGGGCGTTTCTGGACAACCGTGGGTTCCGACCGACCCGACACCATGGGCACTGGGTGCGGAACGCATGTGTCGAATTTAATGTCGGTTGGGCGAACGGTTCTCGAGTTACATGGATTACATACAGACAGACATGGTGTGTGTGCGTGTGTGCATGCATGCGTGTGTGGTTCCTCCGTCCATCTTTGTATAGCCTTAGTGCTGCCTGAAATGCGCAAGCATTTCACGTGTCTGTGAAATGTGCGCATATAGTATACAGTTTTCACTGTTGTTATTAATTGAAATACAAAAAAATTATAATCACAACACGCTTCTGTAATTTCCATAAATAGCCTAGGCTATTCTGTCACTGTCAGTACATATGGCCTGGCCATGTGTCATTTTGTTTACATATTTATAACAAAGTCATGTGTGAAGGCTAACCGGACCAAAATCAAACTATTTAAACATTTGGTCCTTGATCCTAAGCGAACTTTGGGTGTGAAAGCGCCCTTGCCGTTATGTATCTTTCAGGACCTTTCACTGCTTTCTCTCAGCCAGCTCTGGTCTCAGACACCGCGGTGCGGTGTATTTGACATGGTGCCCATGGGACCTCTACAGCGGTGCCCGTTGGGCACTGGCCTACTTGGAACGACGCAAGTTGGAAATGCCAGCCAGATATTATGCGTTGGAGCCTCTTAATCGGTGCCTATTGGGCACTGGCCTACTTGGAACGATGCAAGTTGGAAATACCAGCCAGTTATTATGCGTTGGAGCCTCTTAATCGGTGCCTATTGGGCACTGGCCTACTTGGAACGATGCAAGTTGGAAATGCATGCCCCACCCAGATATTATGTCTGTCTACCTTTTATGCCCAATTGCACATATATGGAGTTTTTTGTAAGGCATGCCCAAATATGGAGTATATATGCAGCCAGCTTGTGGAGTTCTGTGTCAGGCATGCCCAAATATGGAGTGTTGTGAGGTCAGAACAGGCCAGCTCCATATATGGACGATGGGCAGGGGCCCTGTCCAGAGCCCGGACAGCCTTTTTGGGCCGGTTCTGGACAACCGTGGGTCCGACCGACTCGACACCGGGCACTGCACCCCCTGCTGTGGTGTGGAACGCGTGTGTCGTATTTGAAGTCGGTGGGGCTCGAGTTACGTGGATTATAACACACAGACAGACAGACACTTGGTGCATTTATAGATAGATAGCAGATCTACAAGCTCACAACGTGTCACAAATTATTTTGCCTCATACCTTGAAGATTTATCAACTGTTGTAAGATGAAGAAAGAAACTACAAGCTCACAACGTGGCGTGTTTGTGATGCATTGTGATCTTATACATTGGTTATTTTAGATTAGCTATTAAACAGAATATGGCTCAAATGTTTAAACCGTTCCACATTTAGCTGGGGAAGCCCTTGGAGTCATACCCCACTCTGAGAACCAGTGATCAATTGTGACTTTTTTCTCCTCCAGAACGAATTCCTTCATTTTACCCACATAATAATTATTAGGTAATTTTACAAAGACTTAATTCCCCACAACCACCCAACCACCGGCCCCCACTCCCATTTTTCCCCCACATGATTGGCAATTTTATTACTCGAATATCCATAATAGCCAGGGAAACCCCTGAAGTCTCCGTAGTGCTTTAATTAGGACTTGTCACCTTGAGCAAGGAATCCTTATGCTTTCATTTGGACTGAAATGTCTTCATTGAACACACAGTATAGCTTAACCACTTACACCCTCTATATAGTCTTTAGAGAATGAACTTTGACCACTTGTTTACGTCTATCACCAAATCACTTCTCCAAAATGAGCCGATCTGTGGTAGCTCGTAGATCTGCTATTGTTGGCGAATGTTCCCCCCACAATATGGATGCTGAGGTTCATGTGGTTAACAGAGCCAGCCTTTGCATGTATTCACTTAAGTACATTTACTTCAGTTTTGAATTGTATGTAATCTTTGAGCATCTGTACTATAATTGAGTATTTGTTTTTGAGGGGTGCTAGCCCCTCCAACATGTGGCTTTCAGACATTATGCCCCCCAAAAAACAGCACATGATGTGGCAGCCAAGTCTATGGACTTTTATGCCCCAGAAAAATGGCACATTACACACGTCATGTTGCAGCCAAGTCCATGGACTTTTAATGTTTGCTTTAAGCAGTGACGTCATGTGGCAGCCACAGTGGGCGCCTATCACTTGATATCATGCATATCGTTGCCGTCAGGCAGGCAGAAACCTCTTATCACCGTATTCTTAGCCCCTCCTATATTCAGCTACAGTGTATTGTAGATTTTTGTCCAAACACAAACATTAAATGCCATTGACAATGAATGGAGAATTTACATCATATGTGTCTGAGCAAATGATGATGATGTACGATAAGAGCTTCACACGGTGTGATTTGTATGTTTATTTTTCCCTTCATAAATTAATGCCCTACTTCGTCATACTACAATGTCACACAAAAGTATAGTAGTAAAGCTTACATCTACAAGCTGAAAAGTGTTGCATTGCAATGCTTTTTGAGCTGCTACATCTGTTTTTTTTAATTAACAGTTTTGGTTGGACATATGAGGTTTCCACTCAACAGAGACGATACTGTACATCACAAACATCACCGTGTCTCAGTGATAAGGAGGCCCCTCTTTGATTAAGAATTCATAATGATTGCGTGATGATCTTTCTAATTTACTAATATGGGAGTCATCTCAGGAGAGCATCCATCTGTCATTCTGTTTTATTTGAGGTGAGGCTTAATAGACCTCTGGCAGTGACAGCATGCAAACACAGGCATGTCATTTGGGTTTGGAGGACAAGGAGAAGAGCATCGTTTATGTAAACAAATCAACATGGTGTCTGTTAATGTGGGAAGTCTTTAAAAAAAACCTTTTAGTTCAAAAATATTCAGAAACGTTAGAATTTAGAACGGATATGTTGGAAAGAGACAGTGGAGAAGTTTCACGATTGAGGTGCGCAGCCTCTTTTATTTGTGAGGGGAAATCATAACAGTCCAGGGAATGGGGACGTGAATCAGTCCATTGGGAATGGGGGCGTGAATCACAGTCCATTGGGAATGGGGACGTGAATCACAGTCCATTGGGAATGGGGACGTGAATCACCGTCCGGCGTCCATTGGGAATGGGGACGTGAATCACCGTCCAGGGAATGGGGCCGTTAATCACAGTCCGTTGGCCACAGTTCGTTAGCTACGTCCTCTTCTCCCTGCCGGGTCCGATATCATCAGGTACGATGATAATACAGGTGTGCTCCCCGCTTCAACCCAAAGGGTCTCGCTAGCTTCCCATCCGTGGCAATATATAGCCTGAGCGGAGCCTTCGCCTTTAACGGCTCCTCTTGACTCGTCAGGTAAATGATGTGAACAGTGGTAAGGTTTCTATTACAACCTTGTTTTAGGCGGTGTCGGTCCGCGAGGTGCCAAGGGGTCCCCGCTGTCTCTCTCTCTCACTAGCGGCAGGGGGACGAGGAGTGGGTGGTGTCCTCTTCCGCCTCTCTTCCACCTCGCTTCTCCGTGTCCGGCTCCGATCCTAGAAGCCTGTCAGATAGAGTGGCGATGAGGACATGCGTGTCGCTTACCACCCGAAGTCTCTGGTGAGGCGTGCCTCTGTCTGTTCTGTTACCACCCGAAGTCTCTGGTGAGGCATGTCTCTGTCTGTTCTGTTACCACCCGAAGTCTCTGGTGAGGCGTGTCTCTTTCAGTTCGTTGTGAACCAGCTGCTGCTGCGCTCAGAGTCAGAGCGGCTTTTATACACAGCCAAATGTTGCACGGCTGGCAGTGATTGCTCGCGGCATGATTTCCGTCTGGCCTAGTATGAGATTCGGCAAATACAACTGGCCTATCACCTGCCCGATTAGCCTTCTCACGCTCTGACGTGTGTTGCGACAGACAGCGTGGCTGGTCACCATGGCAACGCGCTCACTATAACGGGGTATTCCTACTGAGATCCCACAATACATACAGTACATACAGGGGCTGTATACAGGGGTATACAGTACTGTACACCTCATTTCCAGCATGCTGGTGAAATTGTACAGTATGTAATCTACAGTTTTCAAAAGGACAGTGCTACTTAGTTTGACCCATAACCTTGATATTTGATAGACATGGGGGGTCATAACCGCAGAATAGTTTAAGTTCACCCAAAACATTACTTATTTTCTATAATTTACACACTCCAAGAAGTCCTTGAATTCATGGAGATGTCATGGAGATGTTTTTGTTTTTGTTGCATTCCTGAGCCAATAATTGGATGAATGGCTGAAATATGCTAATGTCTCCGAGAGTCTCCTACCGGAAACTACTGTTCTGAAACTGGGCGTGGAACATAGTGACTTGCAAAAATGCCACTAATATCTCCACTAATTTCTCCTCTTCTATCTCTTTTTCTCCAGACCCGAAGCCTTCAACTTCTTGGTCCCCATCTCAAGACTTCAATGAAGGCAGCCGGCTCTCTCCAGCCAGGAACATGAAGGGCTTATCGGGCAGCCGTTCCCACCACCAGATCCCTTCGCCCCACGGTTTGGACTACGACCCCCACCATGCCCACTACGACGCCCACCATGACCCCCGCCACTCCTACCTGCTCAGTCCCACGGAGAGCTGCCCCGTGGACTTCCACCACCGCTACTCGCCGCGCAGCTCCATCAACTCGGACTGCATGATGATGCCACCGGGCATGATGCAGCCGGCCGCGCCCCCCGACCACATCTCCAGCACCTTCCCCCGAATGCACTACAGCTCGCAGTACTACGACCCCGCCATGCGGGACGACTGTGCCGCCATCACAGCCTCCGCCACCTCCCCCGCCATCGCTGCTGCCGCCGCTTCCTCCCACCACGCCAGCACCAAGAGCAACCGCCTCCCCGCCACGCTGATGGACCAGTTCGAGAAGCAGCTGCCGCTGCACCGTGACGGCTTCCACACGCTGCAGTACCAGCGCACCTCCACCACCACCGAGCAGCGCAGCGAGAGCCCCGGGCGCATACGTCACCTCGTCCATTCCGTCCAGAAGCTCTTCACCAAGTCCCATTCCCTGGAGGGCTCGTCCAAGATGAACGGCACCAAAGGCGAGGGTGGAGGAGGAGGAGGAGGGAGCTACCACGGCCACCACAGCCACCAATCCTCCAAGCACGGCAGCAGCAAGCGGAGCAAGAGCAAGGAGCGCAGCAGGCACCGCTCGGCGGGCTTCTGGAGCTCTGACGACAACCTGGACAGCGACAGCACGTACCGCACGCCCAGCCTCATGTCGCGGCACCCCGCCGCGGAGCACTGCTACCCGGACGCTACCATGCACGGCCACCACTACCCTCACCACCACCACCACCACTTCGGAGACCTGTCGCTCAAGACATCCAAGAGCAACAACGATGTCAAGTGCTCGGCCTGCGAGAGCGTGGCCATGGCGCCCGAGGGGAAGTTCATGAAGAGGAGCTCCTGGTCCACTCTCACGGTCAGCCAGGCCAAGGAGGCCTACAGGAAGTCCTCGCTCAACCTGGAGAAGCCGCTGATGCACATGGACCTGAAGCCCTCACTACGGACCTGTCACTACCTGCAGGTGAGTGTGGATTGCATTGATTTCATTTATATTTTTCCCCTAGAATGATTTGGCTTGTGTGGCCTTTTTATGGTACAATAGGTATACTGTATATAATATACTTCTGCCCATATGTAATCATCATAGATCATACCCAGTATGTGTGAATCGGAGCATAGAATAATAAATAATGTAAAAATAGTCAAAAAAAGTGCCTGTCCGCAGGAAAAGTGGCCAGGGAATAACTCAGGGAGCGATTGACCAAATGGTCCCAGATTTGGGCTGAGAGTTTCAGATGACTCCTTGATGGAACCTGACAAATGGCAATTTGGAGGGGCTTACGGATCCCGATAATCTAAAAATAAAAAAACGGCCTGAGGAGAAGGCACTGAGCTCTGAAGGCATCGGTTCTATTCTTCTCTGGTAGGTCGATCACACTAGTTGAGGCAGGACTTTGCGAGACGTTTGTGCTGGGCTTTGCGAGATGTTCGTACTATATCGCCAAGACGCCAACAAGGACGGCGAATGCAAAAGGGACAAAGGAGTGAATAGGTTTCATTTGCAAATCTGAGCAGTATGCTTCTTGAAATATAATAATAAACAATATGAGATCAATTCCATTGATCACCAGAGGCTCTCCTGGGTTAAATGCAATCATTGATGTATTGATTAGAAATCCCAGTGAAAGCTATTGTATTCAGCCATCGTTTTTGCTCTTTGGAGGATAATTACAGTGTCCATGCGTGTGAGAAGCCAATATATTTTATCTGGGATCCCTTTTGTGTGGTCACCGCAGGGAGCTATTGTCTATTAAGATGTTGAGATCAATTGAGTGAATCAATGTCACGGGGGAAGACACTGAGAATAATAGCCTGTAACTCCAATGCAAGGAGGAATGCTCACTGGCTTGGTGTCTGGAAGAAAGTTACGTTCTGTTTTGAATCAGTTTCGGCTTAGAGGAGGTACTAAAAGAGGCTGAAGGCTAGAATAACAACAAATTACACCGTCAGCTTTGTGTGGCCTCTGTCCTCAGATCCTTATAAGCACTGGGACTTCAGAGTTTGTTTCCAATGGGTTGACATAGTGGAATGATTTACAACTATCTGATCATTATGTTGCCTTATATAATTATAGTTAAGTGACAAAGCCCCAAAGGGATTTTTGGTCCCTTATTTTATCTGTCAGTTTTTTTCTCTTCTTCCGCCAGAAATTGCAGTTCTGGCTTAACCGTGCAGTCTGTTTTCTGCCTTGACTCATGGGGAACACATCTGTCACTTTGACCAGTAATCTCCACCCTAAGATTTTCTGCCAATTTGAGCAGTTCGAAAAACACTTAAACCTGATTTTCTGCCTGTATTTTTGAGCAATTTGCGTGAAACGTTCTACACACAATCTATAGTGTATACCATTATCTGAAATCCCAGTTGAAGAGAAGTTTGTACCGTATGTGAACATTTGTAAAATAAATATAACTGCAACCAGCGATAACGAGCACTTTGAACAGGCATAACTCATACCCTGTCTGTCTGTCTGTCTGTCTGTCTGTCTGTCTGTCTGTCTGTCTGTCTGTCTGTCTGTCTGTCTGTCTGTCTGTCTGTCTGTCTGTCTGTGCTGTGCCATGGTTGCACTGTAACGTGTGCTCTGTGTACAGTATGTGTGTGTGTGTGTGTGTGTGTGTGTGTGTGTGTGTGTGTGTACATAAATGATTGACCTTCATAATTTGCGGGCTCAGAGGAGTACACTTTTCAAGTTACACATTATTATTGTATGCATTTTTCTTTCTAATCGCCAAAGGCATAATATGCTGTATCCAAAAAAACTGTAGAATATTGAAGACATAATCCATATTGGTTTCTCATTTATTGGTGAAATAATTTAGATAGATTACTCATGATGCCAGATTCTGTTTGGCTCATTACCAGACACCATTGAACCCCTGTACAGCAACCTTTTGTGAGCATGTAGATTGGCTATTTTCACTGTATATTTTTGTTGTAGAAGGAAAAAATGAGCAGACCAATATTCTGAAACGCTGGGGGACCCCAGTCATGTAAGTGTAGGGCATAAGTGGTTAATGGTGATTTAATTTCACAACGGTGATAAATAATGTTGAGGCTTTAGGGCAAACACTCAAGGCAGCCAGGTCAGGAAGATGCTGATGCCGCAATGTTTAAAGGGTGCGTGTTGATGTTAACTGTGGTGGCTTGCTGACTTGCTGTGTCTATGTTCAAGAGGGAGGGGCAGGCACTCAGTCTCGCTGAATTCAAAATCAAATGCTGTTATGGGGATTTTCTTTTTTTAATTGAGAACCAAACTATAAAATATACGTACAGTATGTCTGCTCAGACATACGTAAGCTGAATGGCCATGATTGAATCCACCTGCAACCCACGCTGGGCAACCTATACATTGTAGACAATGTAGAGGGTATCTTTTTTTTGGGCGGAAGTTGCAGGATTTTGGCGGGAGTACAGCTCAAGGAAATGACGTTGACAGTTTACGAATCTGTTTACATTCTCCATGAATGAAACAAGTGTTGTGATTGGTTGAAAAAATATCGTTACCGACACTTCCACCGATACCGTCTCTGCCTTAGGTTGTGACCAGGCTTTTCATTTATTGGTGAAATAATTTAGATAGATTACTCATGATGCCAGTTTCTGTTTGGCTCATTACCAGACACCATTGAACCATTTTGTAATGTTTTAAACAAGGGCAGACATACACAAAGAAAAACAGTCCAGCGGACTATTTATTGTCTTTTGTAGTACAGAGCATAACATTTCTCATGGACAGACTGTGCACAGACATTTTTGGGGGGCAGGTTAGCATAAAAAGGGCACCCCTCTGGGCCCTCTCATATTATCTTCAGGGTCCAGAGTGAACTAACAGTCCAGATTGTTGGCCGGGCCCTGTAGTTGTTGTCTAGACCAGAGGCAAACTCTGGACAGAGGCACAAAAAGAGAGGACATTTATGCCAACGCTGGAACATGCATAATATTAAAACAACTAGACCTTGCCAAAAAGTAGCTAGCCATTCATTTTTACTATTTATTTGTTTTGTTTGTTGTTTTGCTCTCTAGCTCTGGCAGCATAAACAGCCTATCTTTTTAATTGTAATTCTTATTCCTATTATATATATATATATATTTTTTTTTTTTCTTCTTTCAATCTGAGACTAAATGAGTTAAACCTCTGTAGTAATGCATTTTTATATTTATTTCCATAAGTTGCCTGACAAAGGAACCAACTAGCTTACGGGAATTAGGCTGTTTGTATTGAGATGGGTTTTTCTTCCTCATTTTGAGTTGCCAATTATTTGTACCCATTTCTCCCAATTTAGTCATTATGCCAATTACCTCCCCATATCCCCAGTGCCACTACTATTGTATCCTACTAGCACACCTGCCAGTGAGGAGGCCCCGTCGGGAGGACGCACAGTGCCCCATCCTAGATCCTACTGCTCCCATTTTCAACACCCCCCACTAACAGGCATCACCCCAGCCTGTAGGGTTCACTGGCACAGTAACAAGCCCTCCCTGCTTGGCTTCCCTCCCCCAAACATTGCCAGTTGTGTTCGTAATCATATGCAGTAGAGCTGGATGCACCGTGGTGTGTTTGAACCCCGGCCTAGACACTGCCGTGGTTGACTTTACTCACTTTACACCCGAGCACCGTATTGAGAGGTTTAAGAAGCACATGGTCTCTATTCTGCAATAATAGCAGATCTACAAGCTCATAATGTATAGCTATCCTTTAGCGATTTTGAGCGGGTTATCCATGCCTTTATTTCTACACGGTTGGACTACTGTAATGCACTTTATGTTGGTTTAAATCAAGTCTCCCTTGCTCGACTCCAGCTAGTCGCGAACTCTGCCGCACGTCTACTCACAGGTACTCGCAGGCGTGAGCATATCACACCTGTTTTGGCCTCCCTTCACTGTCTCCCTGTCCGCTTTAGAGTTGATTTAAAAATTCTATTGTTTGTCTTTAAATCTATTAATGGTCAGGCTCCTCTATATCTGTCTGACCTTATTGAGGTCTATACTCCAAGGTCAATGCGGTCTGAGGGCCAGCTTAATCGTAGGGTCACAAAGAAGACCCGCTTAAAGTCCAGAGGCGACCGAGCCTTTTCTGTTGTAGCCCCCAAATTATGTAACGCACTCCCCTCCCACGTCAAATTGGCCCCTTCCATCGAGACTTTAAAATCTCGCCTAAAGACCCACCTTTATACCTTGGCTTTTAACCCCGCTTGAGTTTCTTCGGTCCTTGTATATGTTTTGTTTCACTGTGACGCTGTTGCTTTTCTGTGATGTGTCTCAGTTGTTTTCACTGTTTGTACTTTGTATTCTTGCTGTAGTTGTTCTGTGTGGTAGCTATAGCTGTATATATTTGTTTTTGTTTTCCCCTGTACAGCAACCTTTTGTGAGCATGTAGATTGGCTATTTTCACTGTATATTTTTGTTGTAGAAGGAAAAAATGAGCAGACCAATATTCTGAAATGCTGGGGGACCCCAGTCATGTAAGTGTAGGGCATAAGTGGTTAATGGTGATTTAATTTCACAACGGTGATAAATAATGTTGAGGCTTTAGGGCAAACACTCAAGGCTCAAGCCAGGTCAGGAAGATGCTGATGCTGCAATGTTTAAAGGGTGCGTGTTGGTGTTAACTGTGGTGGCTTGCTGACTTGCTGTGTCTATGTTCAAGAGGGAGGGGCAGGCACTCAGTCTCGCTGAATTCGAAATCAAAATTAATGCTGTTATGGGGATTTTCTTTTTTTAATTGAGAACCAAACTATAAAATATACGTACAGTATGTCTGATCAGACATACGTAAGCTGATGGCATGATTGAATCCACCTGCAACCCACGCTGGGCAACCTATACATTGTAGAGGGCGGAAGTTGCAGGATTTTGGCGGAAGTACAGCTCAAGGAAATGACGTTGACACTTTACGAATCTGTTTACATTCTCCATGAATGAAACAAGTGTTGTGATTGGTTGAAAAATATCGTTACCGACACTTCCACCGATACCGTCTCTGCCTTAGGTTGTGACCAGGCTTTTCTCTTCGCAGATGAGTAAGGCTGGGACAGAGGCTACCAGCAACCCATTCGCTGATAATATATTCAGCCTAGTCGATGAAACCCAGCTCGCCACCTCACCGTGGTACTCCTTTTCCCCACTCCACTTTACACTGGTACCCCTGCTACTTTCTACTAATGATATGGCCTCCCAGTCCACACTTTAGCTATCGATAGTTAGGTAGTAGGTACAGTAAGTAACTATGTGTGCAGCTGTTTCATTTCAGTATGTATACATTGAAGCTGCAATCTCAAACTTCTTTTAATACAATATTACTATTATTACATGTGCAGTGGTTGGAGGTAGCTACTCTCCATATTCTTCCGTTACATAGCCTACTTTAGACCCTGATGTCAGGTAGAACACCTGCTGCTTGACAAGTAACACTGCAATAATCTCATAGTGCAATGTCTCCTTTCACCAGGCGGGGACGCCAGAGTGGTAAAATCTGGTCCCTCATTCAAGAGACCAGGGTAGGTAGATCCTGGGTAGGACAATAAAGTTATGGATTTCAGCTTTAACACAGGCACAGCAGGATTACCCCCTTTGAAATAACAATAACATACATGTAGGATACAATTATTCTACTCAATCAGCTGTTGCGCAGCTGTTGTTAGACACCCAACTATATGCAGTGTGTTATGGGATATAAACAAACGATGGGCTCATCAGGATGCTCTTGATGATCATGTCCCCTCCCACTCCCTCAGGTCTGGTGACGCAAACCTTCTTGAGGTCCCCAAGACCAAATACCACACATGCAGCGACAGAACTTTTGCCGTTGCTGCCCCAACCCTGTGGAATGCACTCCCCAAAATGCTCAGAGATGCCCCCACCCTCCAAACCTTCAAAAACGCCCTCAAAAACCCACCTCTTCAATATTGCTTTCCCTATAACTCTTTCTACTGTTTTCAATGATTTTATTACTTATAGCCTTTAGTTTTTTTTGCTTCCTCTTTCCCCCCATGTAAAGTGTCTTTGGGTACTCAGAAAAGCACTATATAAGTTTGAGATATTAATTATTATTATTTATTTTGATGATACTGATGTAGAACCACGGGAGGGGGCTGCATCTCTTCAGCTGTCAGAGGCAGAACAGGCATTGCCGTGTGTGTGTGTGTGTGTGTGTGTGTGTGTGTGTGTGTGTGTGGTCCATTTTAGCTCCTCTGTGATGTATATTAATGTTTTGCCATCATGTGTCGCGTGTGGCAGGCAGGATAGAACAAACGTGCAGTCCCTTACTGACTGTGAGGTTACCAGGTCTCCTTACTGACTGTGAGGGTACCAGGTCTCCTTACTGACTGTGAGGGTACCGGGTCGCCTTACTGACTGTGAGGGTACCGGGTCTCCTTACTGACTGTGAGGGTACCGGGTCTCCTTACTGACTGTGAGGGTACCAGGTCTCCTTACTGACTGTGAGGGTACCAGGTCTCCTTACTGACTGTGAGGGTACCAGGTCTCCTTACTGACTGTGAGGGTACCAGGTCTCCTTACTGACTGTGAGGGTACCAGGTCTCCAGTCATTCAGACATGTTACCTTGGAGTTTTTGGCCAGCACGATAGAGGACAACTTGAGGGAGAGGTTGAAAACTTTAAAGATGTAGTGCCGTGATCAACCAATTATGTTTTTTGACTGGGGGGGTCATATTTTTCAGCAGGAATTGCCTGTCATAATTTGACCCCCCAGTATCAGGATGTATTAGGATGTTGATATTCATTCATCAGCCAACACTCCCCACTCACAGGTAGTAGACCCCCCCCCCCCCCTCCCAGAGAGGACGTATAGGGCCTTAGTCCTACTCCTCCTCCCAGCCAACACTCCCCACTGACAGGTAGTACCCCCCACCCCCGGAGAGGACGTATAGGGCCTTAGTCCTACTACGTATAGGGCCTTAGTCCTACTCCTCCAGCCAACACTCCCCACTGACAGGTCCCCCCCCCCCTCCCTTGAGGATGTGGCCTGCGATTAGCCTGGTAAATCACAATGGAAAGTGAATTCCGCGAGCGGGGTGGTTTACCAGGCTAGCCTGATCAGGGACAGATGCTCACCCGTCTGAAGGCTTGCACACATCAGCCTCCTCAGTTGTTGCCAACTCTGGCAATTGGTGCACTTTCAAACTGGTCTTTCAGTTTCTCCAACTTATAGTTCTCTGGAGGGCACCACGGGTAGTTCTAAATTATCTGATCCAGACACAGTGTTATGTGCGTGTGGTGCTTTTGCTTTATTATAAGCCCTATTTGAATAATTATGAACATTTTAAACAACAAATATCTTCTCTTATAGTGGCACCATTTTTTTCCAAAGGCTCTCCGCAGCCAAATAAATATCAATCTGGGGGTCCTTGTACATGAGAACCACTGCTCTAGACCCTGTCTCTCAACCTGACGTCTCCATTTCAGTATATCCACTGCAACACATCTGAAGGTCAAGCTCATGTACAGTATGTCCACCCCCAGTGATATACAGCAGCCATTGAAACAAATGATGTCTCTTGGGCTCAAACACCCCAGCCACTCTGTGCTTAGAGAGCATGACGCACGCACGCACACACGCCCACGGTATAATGTTCATGGGAATGTAAATAAATGTAGCCAAATGGTTCCATTTGTAAATTCTCAGTTACGTGTGTGTGTGTGTGTGTGTGTGTGTGTGTGTGTGTGTGTGTGTGTGTGTGTGTGTGTGTGTGTGTGTGTGTGTGTGTGTGTGTGTGTGTGTGTGTGTGTGTGTGTGTGTGTGTGCGTGTGCGTGTGCGTGTGCGTGCGTGCGTGCGTGCGTGCAAAGTTATGGAGACAGATTAGGCTAATGGTCTGCGTCTCTGTCCAAGGGGCACGTTTCAACATCTGGCTGGCTGACTTGCGTGCACCTTGTAATTGTAATGAATAAGCTGTCAAAACTTGGACCCTGCAGGCCTTGCATTAGTTATGAGTCCATACCTGTAGGTTGCATTGTATATGTGACCAACACACGTTGGCAGTAGTAGTTTCAAGCACCTGAAGCAGATTTAAGCTGAAATTTCAGAATCTGTAACAATTCCACTATCAATGCATTAAAGTGTAAGTGATTTTTAGGTATTAAATATCTCTATATATTCTGATAGGAATCATTGCTGTGGAGTGTTTGTTTAGTTGTAGGGGTCTCCCTGTCTCTCCAGAAAATACTTTTTTCAGGTTTTATCCAATCACAAGGAGGTAGGGTTAGCATACACAAGTGGAATTGGAAGTAATGAAACAAACAATGAGCTGACAAAATGATTACTATCGGAATAAAGAGCCACCTCTGCGTGGGTACTTGCTCAACCTGTCGGCTCACTCCTTGTGGGGCTCAAGCCCACTTAATTCTGTCTGCCTGCCTTGTTATTACTTGCGCAAGCAGAGCGTGCAAGTAGTGTGGTCGTGCTGGTACGAATGCACGTGTATATGTTTGTTAGGTATAAATGGTGACGTCATTAAGATATGTATCAATGCCGGGATATAACTGGCTTTTGATGGTGACGTATAATAAAGATAGGTTTCAGATTACATACATGTATACATACAGACATTACCTTTAATTCACCCGACACTGAAACATATCCTAATTACGTCACCATCGACAGCCAGTTATAACCCGACATTGAAACATATCTTAATTAAGTCAACATCAGTATATATACCTACCAAGCATATGCACGTAAAAAAGCCAGCCTACCACAGTATAGTACTTTAAACTTATGACTTACCTGATACCCAACCAATACTGAAACATATCGTAATTACGTCACCATTGACAGCCAGTTATAACCCGACTATTTAATTTCAATGTTTTACAGAGAGGCTGAGATTTGAAAGTTTACATTTGTACACTCCATGGAGACAAATACATTTGCATTGTGGGCGTGGAATTTTCTCAAATTTATAATAATAGATGGAATTAGATTCCCACTCTACAGTAGATTAATATTAGTAATACTAACCACTACCAGTAAGACGCCTTAGGGCGAGAAGCGATCTCACTCACCCTAAAGGGCGAGGTCGTGTGCATGCATCTGCCTGGGTGACAGCAGACTGCTGGGCGAGCGCTGGCACTTTGGCATGGGGTGTCAGATCAACATTATGGAATTAATTCTGTACTGGCCATATGGAGCGTGTCTTGAGTGTAGAGGGTTTGATGAGGTCAGATCAACATATGGAATGTCAGAACAGGTCAGCTCCATATATGGAGATCTAAGGGTGTCTTGAGTGTACAGGGTTTGATGAGGGCCCTGGTAGGGCCGGGCCTTAATTTTTGGGCCTGTTGAGAACTCTAGTTTTCGCCGGCTGCACTAATAACTTTGGGGCAGGCCCATCTAGAGTTTAAATGGACAGGTATCAGTCAAAATGGAGACAGAGGAAGGATGGATGGGGAAGGATCAACATATGGAATGTCAGAACAGATCAGCTCCATATACTGTATGGAGATCTAATGGTTTGCTGGCCAATATTGATGACATCAGGGATCTCCATATATGGGCTTAATATTGATGACATCACGTGATGTCACGAGGCATGACCATATATGGGGCGTGACGGGCTTAATATTGATGACATCAGGGAACTTCATCCCTGATGATGTCACCATATATGAGGGCATTCCCATATATGGTCAGGCCTGGGGTGACCAACCAACGAAACAACTGACGGGAAATGCACGATTTCATAGTTAACTGTGACCTGCGGTCGCAATTAGTAATGTGAGAGGTGAGAGGAGAACGTCAGTCTCTTGAAAGATAGAAGGAAGGCTACAAGTACACAAATAACTCAGTAATACAGTGATCTACAAGCTAGGCATCACAAGATCTGGGGCTTGTACGTCCAATACATGCTGTTCATATCCAGACCATATGTTTTTTATTGATAGACATTTGAAAGAGTGGAAGCAGTCACAGGGCAGGCCAACAGTTAAAAGCTAAATGTTTAGGGAATGAAACATGTTGCCTTGTTGAAGGGATGGAGTCAGGCAGGAGGGAGGCCAAGCGACTCCTACGGGCTGGGATTACGCCTGTCAGCGGGTCCTGTTGTTGAGTATAGGGCAGAGGCACTACAGTACATCATCCTGGTGGGTGGCTCCTCATTGGTACTGTAGGTGAGCCAGAAGGGTACCACGGCAGTGGCAAATCACAGAAATGTGTGGGAAGGGATTCTTTGTATTGGAATTTTGAAAAGTAGTCACTGCTGTTTCTTTACAGAGAGAGAGAGAGAGATGTCGTTTATTTCAATACATAGCCTACATTATGCAAGCAGAGCGTGCAAGTAATGTTTTTTGTCCGGTGCGCCGATGCGTATGTCCCTTAGCAACATATGACGTAATGATTAATTTGTGCTTCATATGGCATTGGTGTCAGATTACATACATGTATACATAGGGGCATTACCTTTAATCCACCCGACACTGAAACATATGATTATTACGTCACCATCGAGAGCCAGTTATACCCTGGCATTGGTACATATCTTCATCACATCATACGCAGCCACGGCATACGCATCAAACGACCCAAGTAACCACAGTATACTGCTAATCAACTTACAAATTACATATACATTTCCTTTATTCCACCCGACACTGAAACATATCTTTATTATGTCACCATTGAGATACAGTTATACCCTGGCATTGGTACATATCTTCATTACGTTGTAGTAATTATATATTTAATCCTGTAGATTTTATATCAGTGGAATTAATAATTATGAAATAATTATTCAAAAATCTGAATTATAAGTTTTCAAAATTAAGAGTCAAAATCTACCTGAATTTTAGAAGGGGCACCAGTTAAATGAGTTTAGGAATAAGCACATGATTAATTTGTATTTAGCCCTTAAGTTTAAACCACTTATTAGTGGTTATAATAATAATATAATTAAAAAGAATATAAAATAATCAATTATTATTTTATCTCAATAAATCTATGGAATCTGAAGGTAAGAGATCTTTTCCATTACATAGCCTTTCTTACTTTGCATGTGTCAAAAACCAGTAACTTCAAATCTTGAGCAAAGATCAGACTTTTTTTTTTTAAATGAATCAATTTATTTCCACACCTAAGCTAGACAAACTCAATAAAATGGATCACAATAATTAAAGAGTTAATGCAGGATTCAAATAGAATTTAAGAAACAAATCAAATGATATTGAAATTATATGATAGATAATGCTCTTTGCCATGAACTTAGAAACTTGATGTAATGGTTCACTTTCCTGAGTGTTTGTTTGTTGAGAGCTTTGAGAGAGAGAGAGACAGACTTGGGTGTTCGTCGGTCTTCTGATGGAGAGAGGAATAACGTGGCAGGCAGGCGGCAGGGGGTTGGATAATCTGGGTAACCCCAGAGCCTCTGGTCGTAGTGCCTTGGATTGCCTGGGATTGCCTGGGACGCTCGGGTCAGAGCAGCGGGGGTTGGTCTGTGCAGCGATGTGGCCAAGAGTCCAAGACCCTCATCCTTCTCTCTGGTTCCTTGTCCCTCTACTCTCCCTCCGTCATCCGTCTTTTCCTCTGAATCCCTCCGGATCCCCTCGTTCCCAGATTCCTGGCTGGCTTCATCTGCCTCCTCATTATATAGCTCTGTTCGTTGTGCAATGCATGGCTCAGTTACCATATGGCGCTCACTCTCATTGCAAGTTGCAGACATTGAGATGTCTTGTGACGCAAGGTCCTTTCAATATGCATTCCCAGAAGTTGTTGTGAGGCAAAGTCTCTTTGAAGTTCATTTTGGGAAAGGGTGTACGCATGCACTTATTATGGCTTTAGATTTCACATAACACAAAATCTGCAATAATTACATGCATTGTAAAGTGAATGTCATATTTCCAATACATTGATCAAGGAATTGTGAATGAATGATTTTATGACTGAGTGGAACATTCAAACAATATGACATAACCAAAGTCAGGGTGTGATCTGTGGAGATGACACTTAATCCAACTGAATGGAAATCCATATTATGGCACAACAGGCTTTATTATGATACATACTGTATGTATCCTGTGGGACTGAGTCTCTGAGTCTGTAGGGAAACAAGACATTTGAATGGGTACTTTCTTGTATAGAAGTACATGAAGGCCAGGGCTTGGAATTGGACAGTTCCCAGTCATACATGTAAATTCTGCCAGCATGGGCAGTGTGTGTGTATCACTTGATGCTGTCTCAGTCAGAATGTACCATACTGACCATTCTTGAGGGTCAATAGGTCAGCAGACCCCTTTGCACTCTGCAGGCTATATCTGTCCGTCTCTCTCTCTCACTCTTGCGTGCTGTGTGCACGTCAGAATGGGACAGAGAGATCACTTCATTATGTTCATTAGATTATCCAATGCTATATGTGCTATAGCTGCATCTGATTGTTTAATTGTGCTTTATACCACCTGGTCTACTACAACGTCATACACAGCCATAAAACAACCTTAATTGGTTGTTATTCATTCAGGAATGTCCCCATGAGAACTGCAAGGACAAGATTGTTGACCTTAAGAATGGAAATTACCGCTGTGAGAAATGTAGAAGAGAATTTCCTGAGTTAAAATGTAGACTCAATATAGCAGACTTTCGTGGCGAGAAATTGGTGTCATGCTCCCAGGAAATAGTTGGATACTGGATACTATTGAAATACTATTTTTGTACCTCCAAAACTAGGTACGTAACACAACGCTAAACCTAATAACTCAATATTGAAACCGTTACTTCACAGAGAGGCTGAGATTTGAAAGTTTGTAGCGGTCGACAGTACTTGCGGCTTGCGCAGTGTGCAACACGCGCAAGTAGGCACTCGACAGAGTGCAGTTCTAGTTGCTAATATGTTCAAAGACGTCTAATCTTGTTACAATTTCAAGAATCCATAAGCCTTCTGGTATTCTCTTCTATCTGTCTCTGCCCAACTATTTCATATCCATTTCGGGGTTCCGACGTACAGAGCCACCTTTAATAGGCGATAAAGACCATACAGTAACTGAGAATGCTAATATGTTTATAGTTGATGCCAACCTATCACTCTTGAGAGAGGGGGCGTAGAATACGCACATCGACAGGTGGGTGCTAGGCTAAAGAGACTTGGATGAGATTGGATGGAGCGCGCACTCCAAAGGTACAAAAAAATACGTATTGATTTATTCTTCTGACAGCGTTCGATGGTGTGGAGCTAGATCCACGGGATCGAAACGTCAGTCGCATAAATAAAGTAAACATTTTTTGTACTATTTGGTATGTGGGCTCCATCCATGTGTAAAAATATATCATGTGTGATTCTTTTTCTGCCCATGTCAGCAGCAGCATGGCCACAGAGGGTGGTCCACCTCTTGTTTCTACTGTACTTGATGTTTGTCCTGTGTGTGCTGACATCATTGTATCTCATTATATACAGTATACTGCTCTTGTATATATTGTCGTGCTTCCACATCATGCATGAGCAGATCCATTTCCTCAGACACTTCTCCAAATTGCTGAATCTGCTATGCCAGTGCACCGTAGCCTGGCTCCAGCCCCTGAATCGCTAGCCACGGCCATTAAAAATATGTTCTTCTGGCGAATCAGGTCTGGTGAATCTGATACTGTGGCTCAGTGCCGTTGTCGATGATGTCAAATAACAAACATGGCTGCCCCCACTGTGGTAATTGCGACCGTATCGATCTGGCTATTAAATCGCCCCATGATAAATAGTTTCTTTACAGACAGGTTTTTAGAAACATCATCCGACATATTTTACCGTGTTTGTTTACATGCTAGTAGCGCTCGTTGGCCATGTTTGTTTGGTTAGCAACGGGCCACATTGTCAATGACGTCATCTGCTTTGCTACTATTTTGATTGGTTGGTCCAATCGCTTTGGCAACGCCCATCCCAGAAACTATATGGGAAGGGCTTTCAGTCTGAAACCAGTAAACCACTTGCAGCTGGGGTTTAACATTGAGCGCTCGTTTGCACTTCCGCATTTTGGGCACCAAATTCTGGTGCCCAAAACGAAAAAATGCAGAAAGGCGGGGCTGTCGCTCCGGTTCAGTTCCTTTTATTACTCTATGCGGAATAATGAAGTGAAACGAAATGAAAGTTGTGTCAGGCTAGGTGCACCTGACTCTTAAATGGAATTGGCACTCCCAGAACACACCCATGACTAATTTTCAGTGACGCTTTTGCACCTTGCACCTTACTTTGTGGTTTGTGGCAGGATTATCTGCTATCTAACTAGCTAAATTGGAGTTGGACAGACCCCCCAAGGCACTTGGGCCTTGTGCTTTAGTTCTTGTGCCACCTTGTGCCATGCATTTTCTAAATAGGGCCCAAGGTGTGTGACAAAAAACATTATTGAACCAACAGTTCCACAGTATTTGTCTGGGGGGGGTTATAGCCATTCCTGCACATGAATAAAAAGGGTTTTCAACATAGTCTCATGAATGTGCAACAGTTAGTTTTGTCTGTGCCATGCCTATACTGTATGCCGTGTCTCCTGCACTGACTGACACATGTTTGTTTTTCCTAGTGAATGCTGTCTCATATAGTAACCCAGGATTGCCTCTGGTCCAGCTCATAACTGTATAGTAATTGGGCTCGCATGACTTTCTTTCTGTCTGTAATTTAGGAACATGGCTATAATTCCCCTGGGCATTGGTGCTCTGTTCTCACTGTAACGTCCCAGGTGGTGAGAGAGGAAAAGTGCACAATCGGCAGACTTATGTTCATGACATCTTTGCTAACGGGGCTTTGAACGAAGATGACACAAGCAGGCCAGCTAATTACCATGTTGCCTTACCAGGCTTGCCATTGCTGAGACCTTGACTGCCTTCTGTTACCAATCAGATAAAACATGGCACCCACAGCCACAGTCACAGGCAAATCATTCAGTGCCAATTACAGTGCTAATTATAATCGTGGCCAATTAATAGCCCTACTGCATTTGAACATAAAGACGCTAGCAAGGTTCCCCAAATGCTACTGTGAACCAATGTAGAGAGGGAGAGAGGTACACTATAGAGGGTATGCGCATGCATAAAGTGAATGGCAGATCGAGTAGCAAAGTGATTTAATGCAATCAAATGGGACTTTTCTGTTTGGATGTATGAGCTGTCAAGGCCAGAAAGTAGTTTTTTCGGTGTAATAATTTACTATTATATCCATATCGGGTCGGCTCTAGCGAACTTCACAACGTTCGACACGGCAACTTGCATGCTCGGTGGTGTCTCATGGCTCAAGTTCACTAGAGACGGTACACCTCCGTCGTGGTCTAATACTATACTTTATCGACCAAAAAATACTAGTTGTTGGGAAAAAATAGTTGCAGCAGCGGGACGCAAACCCATGCAGGCTACAGGATTCATATATATAAAATATTGGGGTTCTAGAGATAGAAATTCCATTAAATGGGGGTAGCCTAATGCATGTCAAACGGGGTCCTTGAAATTAAATTTAAAATGGTTGAGAATCACTGCTCTCATGGTGGTCCTTGGCATAGCTTTTCAAATGGGGGTCCACAGGCTAATAAATGTCAATTTGGGAGTCCTTGACATGAAAGAACCACTGCTGTAGGTCTCCCTCTGTCCTCATACTGTAGCTGTCCTCGGCCGCCTCCACCTCTTTCTTCATGTCCTTCTGAAGAGCTTTGGCGCCCTGCCATGAAAGCCCTCATGCTCCTGTTCAACAGGGCTTTGCCGTCCCCTATTGATCCAGGACTTGATGTTGGGGAATACAATGCTGCGCTCTCCTCACAGAGCCGGATGTGGTCCGTAGATAGTGCGAGCAGGAGAGGTAGAGTAAGTGTTACCCTCCAGGCTCGCAAACATTGCTAGCGACCCAGGTGCTCTGTGTGATAGGAACCATGGGACTGTTGAGGATACATAACCAGGGAGAGCCCTGCGATTGGTTGAAGTGAGTAACATGGCAGCACGAGGGAGAGCCTGTAAGCCCTGGGGCTGTTATTGTTCTGAGTGCTGTAGCTGTGACTGTCCACTGGGACTGCTGGTACAGCTACACAATGTTCTACTTTACACTGCTGCATGCCTGATCAATACTGCACCGTAGGGCTCAAACATGTAATGTAGTACAGTAGTACTATATGTAACGTTGCATGCACTCGTAAATCACCGTCTCCTGGAAGTGTAAGCCACCCTGTGTCTGCCAGTGGCATTGATTCAGGCCCAGTGGCTAATTTGACATGTCAACGTATCCACTGTTATCCTCATTTATGTCAAGATTAATGTAATTAAGCTGGTTTGAGTTTAATCATCATCAAGGATATTAAAAGTAATTCCCTTACCGGGATTCAACTCAATGTACTTTTTATCACTGCAGAACCTAATTAAGCTCACTTGTACAGTCTTTTGCTACACAAGAAGCTTTTTTTTATATATTTGGAACCGTTTACACAGAACCATGTAATTAGTACACAATCCCTTAATTAAGCACTGTTGTTGTTATTACTTGTGCGAGCAGAGCGGCGCAAGTACTGTATTCGGCTGCATATGTCGGTGACACCCTTGGCCAAGCCAACCAGGGATTGTGACATTTTGGTGACATCCTCAGCCAATCAGGAACCACCGTTTTAGGAACCACCGTTTTTACATACATAGTTACGTCATCAGCCAATCCCTGATTGGCAGAGGGGCATATGTCGGTGTTGTCCCTCGGCCAATCAGGAACGACCCTTTTTACATAAACACACATAGTTATGTCATATGTGGATGACATAATGTGGATGACGTAACCAATTTGAGTTTCAAACTTAGGACACTTAAAACATTTAGAACCCGTTGTAGTTGATATCTGGAATGGGATTTATATAGACTGCAACTGTATCTGTATCTGTAGAACTCAGATGTTTCAATAACTTGGTTGATGCTCACGCACAAGTAGGCCATTCATGGACAACTTGTGTGCGAAGCACAAGTTGGCAGCTCGTCAGATTGCATTTCTAGTTGGGTATAGATAGCACAGCTCTGCTACTGTATATACTGTATATCTTCATACAATATTCTAACAGCTTTGCTGATGCATGTCATCATATCTGATGTTCGTCTCCAGTTGCTATGGCTACAACCCGAACCTACGCACTTCCTGCCATTTGCCTCCAACATTGTATTCAATACTGCATAGTTAATCACATTTTTACAAATATTTCAGGGCTCCTTTGTCAGTCAGTCCCTCATTCATAATTCAGTGTGGGAGTTCATGCCAGTTTCATTAACTATGCGCCTTTCATTCTCTAATTTTTTGTCCCACGATTTTGTAACCCATTTTTTCACCCAGTGTCAATTATCTAATGTATCTAATGTAATGGGATGTAATGTAATCCCCCCCTCAAATGTACACCCCACAGAGATGTAATAGCTTAAAAGAAAAAGTACACAGCTGACATTCAGCTCTAATTGGTTATTGATGATGATGTCACCCCAACTCTGGCTTTGTTTACTGCACATACTGCAAATAATTACTGCCCTCATTTGAGTCATCACAATTTTTGTGACATTCTGGTGAGAATCTGATATCATTATATTGGTCAGTGCTGAACAGTCACATAAAATAGGCAACATAACGGGGCCAGAGATGGAAGCGACGGTGTGACATGAAATGAAAGAGAAAGCTGAGCTGAAAATGATCCGTTTTATAGTAAATGAATGCCCTACTTGATCATAATACAGCGTCACGCAAAAGCATCAAATGTGGCAAACAAGCTCAAAACTTTCTTTATTTGATTCCTTTAAAGGTAACAGTTTGAGGTGTACACTGTACACCCGACAGAGACAATATACTGTACAGTAGTAGATTCAAGATTCAAGAGGGTTTTATTTATCACTCCCTCATACAGGTACAAGCAGTGAAACATTGGTGGTACATGTTCCGTAAGCCAAGAATACAATATCTTATTTTTGTAATAAAAAATCACACCCGTGTGAACTGAGTGTTGCAACTCCCCCCCCCCCCCCCCTCCAGCACTCTCTCTCTCTCTCTCTCTCTCTCTCCGTTTCTGGCACAACAGCGCCCCTACTGGTACTAGTGATACTCGTGCTCATTAATGTCACACGGACACATGAACAACACACGGACATTGCTGGTTGTAGGAGTGGTTGCACCACTCAAAAACAAGATAAAGTTGTTAATAGTACAGGCAAAAAACAACTTCATTAGCAATGAGAAATGTACAGATTATGTTGGGGGGGGGGGGGTATTTAATTTGTATAATTATGTAGATTAACAAGTGCTGAATAAATACTATAGGGGCTATTTACAGATTTAATGCATTTCTTTTATATATGTTTGCAGTTTTTGAGTATGGAAGGGTCCAGTGTAATGCATGTGAACCATATAGGCTAAACGAAAACCTGGGATTGAACCAGCTTTGTTTGGGACAAAGCACTTCTTGCTGACCATTGTATTTGAGGATACAATTCCCCCAATTCTATATTTCTCGTTAAAAAGCCCTTTTATGCCTTTTGTATATGAAATATGCTACACAAATACATCTGTCTTGGATATTGTACTTGCAAATCACAGCTGTTATTATTGCTATTGTGCTGTGAAAGGGTGATACTTTGTTTCTTAATATAAAGGCATATCCATAGTTCATCTACGCACGCACGCACGCACGCACACACACACACACACACACACACACACACACACACACACACACACACACACACACACACACACAGAGTATCTTGAAATGTTAGCCATTTAAGCCCTATAGTCTATATATGTCATACAACGAACAAATACTAAAAACTAGAAAAAGTGCCCCTCGGGGCACTTTTTCCACAGATAGGAGTGTTTGTGATGTTTGAACAAAATGTTTAGGAGTAATACTGTATAAACCTGTTTTTTTATTTTTATTTTTATCAACAATTATCTTCATTTTGTTGAAATGCAGAGCCAGATCACTCATAGCATCTCTGAGGATAAAATGCAGGGCAAAGGTTTTTCCATGGCCTCTAGGGAGTGCGCATACAAAGTTGTACACAGATCGTAGTGTCTGACAGAGTTTCTCCAACCGACAGGTGCCTCAGGATGAGTGGAGTGGGTATCCAGGGGAGAAGGACGATGAGATCCCATGTCGGCGGATGCGTAGCAGTAGCTACGTTAAAGCTATGGGAGAGGTTGACGACGAGAGCGGCGACTCAGACAACAGCCCAAAGACTTCCCCACAGCAGGCCGTCCGGCCCGATGCCCTTGTCCTCAAATCAGCCATCCAGAGACCACATATAGACCCCCAAAGGTAGGCCGCTCATGTTGACTCGCGCATAAAGAATCTGTCTTGTTTTGTCACTCACTCTCAGACAATTACCACCAGTGAAATGTTGATGTAACATGTTCTGCAAAGACTGTGTTAACACAAGAACAGCCATCTGTAAAGGTTTGCACTTGCACATGGACTACTATACTGTAGGATGTACAGTACATTGCCAGAGTCCATGCAGGAGTCAGTAGTCAAAAGTCAGATAATCTTGTTTGTGGAGCCTAACTAATGTCTACTCACTACTGACACAAAGGTCCGGTCAAGGCATTTTATGTTGTGTCAAGAAAGGATGAGTCTGTGGCTGAATCGTAGAGGTCTGAATATGCACTTCACCTTTACTAGCTCATCATAGAGGGGTTGGGTGGGGTTCTCCACTATAGTGTCCACTACAGAGCTAGCCTTCCTCACCAGCTTGTTGTATGCCATTGTGAAAACCTGCCATCTTTCACAAATCATCATTAAGTTGCATTTGCTGTGACCCAGAATGGCGGGGACAGAGTGGCTGATGCACTGCCATTCCAACTACGTGGGGTTATAGACCGGTCCTGTAATGCCAAAAGCCTTAATTAAGCCTGTAGGCATTCTTGAGGAATAGTACTTAATGTGTTGTTTCTATATGATTTTGATGTGCTGAGTCCATTTCTGCCAAATGCCGAGTGATACCATACCAGTCACCGTTTTGTTAGAAATTGAGTAATTAGCATAATGAATCACAAAAAAACTGGAAATAGAAATTTTGATAAATAAATCTTATAAAAGCCCTGTGAGCCTCAGGGCTCCAGAGTAATCCAGTGTAATTTTCTGTGTTCTATGATTTGTTTTGTCACTTTGCTTGACAAAACAAATCACGGAACACAGTGAATCAGGCTGGGAACCAGCCCTGGGGCTCTGCTGGAGATTCTTGCTGTCCATCGAGAAAGTGTTATTCCAAAAAACTGGAACCCTCAGCCCAGTGCTCTGGTGGAGACTCCAGCCACACATCCGGATGTTGTGCTTCTCAGGAGCCATGACGTTCTGGTGACTCCTGCCATTCGCAGAGTGAGAATTAGACCTCGAAGACACGTCAATTCAAATCGTCAGAACATCTAAGGGTAGCCAATAGCCATACATCAAAGAAGTGCTGCTCTCACTCCTTTGACAGTTACAGTGGGTTACATTGAACTTTCAAAAAATACTAAATGCAAATTACTCAATTTCTGACAAAACGGTGACTCGTAGCACTCAGCATACAGCAGAAATTGATTCAGCACATAAAAATCATGTAGAAACAATAAATTAAGTTTATCAGCCAATTTCAAGTATTAGTGATTAATTGTGCTAATTACTTAATTTCTGACAAAACAGTGACTCATATCACTCGGCATACGGCAGAAATGGATTCAGCACATAACAATCATATAGAAACAACACATTAAGTACTTTTTTCCCCCCATCTGGGGACTGGTCTATGAGGGTTAGGGCTATAGGACAGGGTTAGTAATGTGGCATATCGAAATGGTGATGCTTCGGAATAGGCAAGCTTCGGAATGCCGGTGTGTAACCCAGAATGGCTGTTATAAAGAGTCGTTATAAATAGCTGTTTCAGTTGTGCTTTACAAGACCATGAGGCATAGCTATTAAAATAGCTAGAGGTAACCTGGAAGCTAGTTCAGGTCCGAGATCTAATCCTTTGCTTGTTTAACTAGCAGACATACTGTATGTTGGTGACTAAAGTGGAGCATGTATAATATAATAAGAGAGTCTTTATGCATGAGAATATTTTGATTCCTTTTTGTCTAATGGAATCATCTCAAATAACTTAATTTTTTTTTTAATCCTCTTACCCTTTATTAACACTTTTAACATTTAAATAGTTTTCACACCAGAGGCTTTGTGTCACAAAATTAGTCTTTTGTAAGCATTTGTGAGCAGGTCAATGTGATACAGTATGCTGCCTTATCTCTGAACAAGCAGACAGTCTGAATATACAATAGCAACAGTAACTGACTTTCCATAGTAAAACTAACTGGAGGCTGTTTTTTGAGAAACAAAACTCTTAATAAAACCTCAATATGGTTTTGAGGGGCAATAGCCCCTCCTGTGTCTTTACACCAGCTTTTGGTGTATGTGCACAAACTTTTTGAGCGTTCGTGTAAACACAAAAATTGCTTAAAACAAACATTGAAGACGAAGGATGAGGACGCAAATTCTGATTGGCCGGAAGGAGATGATTTATGATAAGATCTCACTTCACAGTTCACACAGGTGGGATTTTGTTCTTTTAAGAGCTCACTTTTAGTGGTGAATTTGATATGCTCCTAAAAACACTGAACCTTTTAACTTTTCCTTCCTTTTACCCACCCAGGAAAGCATCTGTGTCATTTTAGATTTTTAGTTAGTTTTTCAGATTTTTGAGCGACGTGTGTGTGTGTGTGTGTGTGTGTGTGTGTGTGTGTGTGTGTGTGTGTGTGTGTGTGTGTGTGTGTGTGTGTGTGTGTGTGTGTGTGTGTGTGTGTGTGTGTGTGTGTGTGTGTGTGTGTGTGTGTGTGTGTGTGTGTGTGTGTGTGTGTGTGTGTGTGTGTGTGTGTGTGTGTGTGTGTGTGTGTGTGCGAACTTCAGGAAGGAACTGGTCTGCAATGTATTTTATACCCCCTCTGTTAGCACATTGCTGTGTTTGTCTTGTTATTGGCTTAATAGCACTGGAGCACTGACTGTCTTCAGGTACAACAGTGGGTGTGCCGAGTGTCACATGAACCAAATGGGTTTATGTTTGGTGCCTTTATTCATCTGCTAGTTCAATATTTGTGGATCATCTTACCCAGGCAATGTACCTTATGTTATCACACAGTCTTGTTGACAAGTCTGTAGCAAAGCTGTCACATTCCTCCAGTGTTGAAGTCAAGAGAGTAGGCTGCAGTACTGTACAATATTGCAGCCTGTACAGTACAGACACAATGTGACATAGCTCTGTTTACACAATGCTGTATCCCCTCCAACTGTATATACTTTCCCCATTTTCAACAATTATGGCTGTGAATAAGGGCAGTTTTTTTAAAGTGATGCAAAATGTCATGAATGGCGGACTCATCTTCAAAGTGCTGTCCCATTTCTTTCACAACAATTTGGAGCCCTTGCAGCCTCTCAAGCATTTACAGCTGACGTCATTAAAGTAAATGAGGGTCCAGGGCTCAGGGCTTGAGGGAGGCAATTGGGATTGAGCCTATTTGTAGTCTGCCCCCAGAGGCAAATTCAAAGGAAACAAACCACAGAGGGCGCTGTTTTTCGTTTTTCTGCTGATGGGTTGCCATATTGGGGTTCAGTGCTTAATTACAGTAGTTAAACACAGTTGTGAGAACTTGTTTGTGACACATGACGTTTGATTATGCGTGTATGTCCCGCCCTCTCTCCTTTGTTCAGCCAGAGCTACCACTTGCAAACCATGAGAGACATACGGCCCCACCCTGGTATATCGCTGGACCCGGCCACCACCTACAACCCCCCACCGTTCCGCTCTCGCAATCAGAGCTACATGCGTGCTGTCAGCACCCTCAGTCAGGCTAGCTGTGTCAGCCAGGTGAGTCTCCACCATATACACTTCACAGAGGCAACACTGGAAAGACACTGGAGGCTTCGAGGGAAGAGGACGCAAAGGAAATACTATTACTCGATTATCTTACTGAAGATTTAGTTGTTTTAATAGTAACATTATTAACCACTTTAACCCTGGTGTTCCAATTTTGGGCACGTCATTATAGGCAAACATTTTCAAAAGTAACAAATAGTCGATCTACTGTATTTAATTTTTGCCATGCGACAGCATCGTATGATGATGTGTAAAACATCATCAGAGAACAGCAATTGTGAAAGGTACCTTAGGGCTTAGGTGGTTAATACAGTAGTAGTAGCAGTGGTTTGTTGAAGCCTTTTGCAGAGGAAGCATTTCTGTCCACAGGACTGAATGATCTGTGCTCTCCTGGGGGCATTGTCACTTGTTTTAAGCACACTGACAGTCAAACGTAGGGAATAAGATAACTCTTGTTTATCTCAACAGGCAGAAATAAACGGGAGGCCCTGTCACACATTGGTAAATAGCCCATTATGGAAAATGTTTAATTTATGAGAATCTGTCCATGTAAAATGCTAATGTGCTAGCATCATATCTCAAATATTATATAATAATTTGTTGCATGCTTTGAATAATGATTTTCTCTGTATAGTATATAAATGTAACGCTGTATCCTAAATACATGTGCAAGAATAGTGTAATATACGCTACCTTCTGTTTTATGAGGATTTGAATGCATGAGCTATACCTGAACAAAGCGTATGGTCTTGAATCAGCTAAAAGGATATAGTGTTTTTTTCTGCCCTTATACCAGGTTGAAAGGACCCCTGCTGTCCTATTTCCCATGTAGTATCATAGATATCTTTGCTAACTTACCATGAGTTTGTGCAAAATGGAATGCTTTGCCAAATCAACCTGAATGCTCTTTTTGATTTTGATTTTTGCTTTTTTACTTTTTGTTTTATTATCCTTTTTATTTGGCCAAGATTTTGATTGAGTGTAAGGTCAGCAATTTGATGGTGGTATTTTCCCTATGCTAACACTCCTTCATTATTTACTGTGCAAAGGGGAAGAATCAAAGTGAGAAAGAGAAAGGAAGAGGAAAAATTAAGGACTGCTATTCCTGTTTTTGTCTCTCAGGTGAGTGAGACTGAGATCAATGGGCAGTTTGAGTCAGTTTGCGAGTCCGTTTTTAGCGAAGTAGAATCCCAGGCCATGGAGGCCCTGGACCTGCCTGGTTCGTTCCGCACTCGAAGCCACAGTTACCTCCGTGCAATTCAGGCTGGGTATTCCCAAGACGACGACTGCTTGCCTTCAATGACATCCTCCACTGTCACTTCAACTTTCAGATCCACGACAGGTAAAAAAAATCCACCCCCATCCCCCCCAAAAAAGACGAGCAAGGGTTTAGACCACATATCCTCATACATGCGCACATACAGTATACTTGACATACCTACATATGTACAGTGGGGTACCCTTGTTGAGCTTGAGTGATGCCAGGATGAATGAGATCCAGTCATTTATTAATTTTTTGGACAACTGTGATGCGTCTTGTTTAGCTGCTGCCTCTGTGTGCTCCTGGCCCTAGCGCTCAAATGGGTTTGCTTTTGTGTGACTTTGCATGATCCTGCACACGATTAGCTTCCCGGCCAGTTGCTTCATGGTGGTTCGGAGAGGGACACTATAGGATAAGGGGCAGAGGGTGGGATAAGTGTGGGAAGGAGAGGTCTCATTGAAAAACCTACTCACATGGCACAGAACACCGCAACACAGCACAGTCACGTGACATGGCATGCGTAAAGGGAACAGGCTCCTGCTCTAAGCATGTGAAACTGTGGCATTCAGTGTGTGTTGTGAGGCAAATGTGAACCATTGCAGGGAGGGGTTAAGATGATAGAAGCATGAGGGGGTATGGGGGGTAGGGAGGCTGTCAATGTGCTTGTGTTGTGAACCCATTGAACAAGCCTCCATCTCCCGTCCTCCCATTGCTCTGTTATAGCAAACCATTAGCCTACACTACCACTATTAGCTCACAAAGCATGAGAGAATAAAATTAACAAACAAACAATTGTGTTGCAAATATACGGTAAGTCAACCAACTCTAGAAGTCCAGAATACACACTCACGCTGGTTGCACAAAGGAACTGTCATGTTGTAGCAAATGCATGGGTTCTGTGAACAATTGTGTTCAAGTTGCGTACAGGAGTGTGCAACTTATTTGGTCGCTCTCAGTATTGTTGTGTTGCACAAAAGTGTTATAAACAGTTCAATTAAATGATTTGTTAATGGCATGTAAAAAGATAGACATGCTACTTACAGTGCAGTATATAGTTTTATATAAAACTGTATTTTAAGGTTTTATTTATAGGCTACTACTGCATACTGTTTTTATTTCAACATGCAAGCGTATTAATTAGGCTTTGTGCAACACAATGTAACCCTAATGCCTTATTTATACTTTAATTGCGTGCCATGTCACTCAGCGAAACACTGCAACGTATTGTGAGCTTGTAGATTGCCTATTTTCGGTGTGTGACACAACTAAGTATAAATCACCCTTTAAGTCAACATTATGTTCTTTGTGCAAACAGAAACAGAGCCATCATGGCTATATAACTCCCTCATTGTAAGTGCATTTGATGTACGTATGCCTGCAAGAGTAAAGCTATGAACCCTATTGAAACACCTTTTAATTTTAACTAGATGCATTTAAAAAATGTTATGACTTCGTTTTTTGCTTCGTTTTTATCCACTACAACTTTTGATTCTGTCAATTTAGTTTGTACTCCTCCCCCCTTTTGGTGGGACACTTTGTTTTCTTGTTCAATCTGGAATTTTGTTTTTGTAATCCTTACATGCTCAATTGGGTTTGCATCTACGATTGCCTACGCTGTGACTGAACTGCAGAGGATTAAAGGAGTGTCCTCCAATCCCACCGTCTTTACCTGCTGAACTCTGTCTCTGCTCCAATTCTGTCAGCTCCCAGTGGGCTCACAATAGCAGTTGACTTGTTATGAAAGGCCTTGTGCAACATCAAGGACAATATTTCAGACAACGCTATGGCGGCTCAAATGGATAGTTCCCATTGAGGGTGATCACCACCTGATCAATCCATACTGCAGATAATATTCCTGGTGTCAACCTTTGCTGTGTAGTGTTATAATGGCCTGGGGAAAAAGTAAATACTTAAGTAAAAATCAAATAAAGGACCTAATATCTAGCCTATTTTGTCCTCGAACCAAGATTGTTAACAACTTCAGCACATGAAGCATCCCTGTCCTGGGCATGTCATAATAGGCAAACTTCCACAAAAATAACCAATCTACAAGCTCACAACGTGTTGTGACAGGACACGTTGTGAGCTTGTAGATAGGTTATTTTCAGCAAAGAGATTTGGTGTAGAGGGGGGAAAAGGGAGGGGTCCAACGGCTGACCCCTGGAGCACCCTGAAGTATATAGGATTCACGAGGTTAAACCCTATATACATTGTTGGGCGTCAAATAGTGAAAGTAGCCGACAAATGTTCGCCCTATTTTCACTGAGCCTATTTTCCCTTAATGTTTTCCTGTTATGATATGCTCAGAATAGGGACGATAGGGTTCATGTGGTTAAGAACTGAATTGAAAGTGGCTTACCGAAACAAACCCCAGGTGAGGCTAGCAGGGAGAAGCCCTTGGGTGGTGCGCCGTAGGGCAGATGAACAGCAAAGCCCCTCACCTTTTGTCCACCCATCTCTTGAAGGATAACCAGGGGGAAAGAACAGCTGGAGGCCTCAGTGATGATTGTCGCAGGTATTTTTTAACGTTGACACGCATACATATATCTATGTATATGTGTGTTTTTTGCACTGCCTTCTCAGTAAAAATAAAAACACACCACTTTTTTAGCAAAGTAGAAACGTCCCGTTATGTTATATTTAAGCAAGCAAACAGTGGTCCAAACAACTCGCAGAACCCACAGGCTTTGTTGAGCGCCTCGTCCTGTATGATTTGACACATTTGACTGATTCTTGACAACATACTAAATCTTGTTGGTCATAGTTTAAGGATAGAACCCACAAACTATGTGAGCTATGGTTTAAACTTCATTATTTAGCAAAACATCTGACAACAGTCTGATCCGCAGTGATCTTCGTCAGGCCAATTAACCAGTTAATCACTAAAATAATTTGTTGACCAGAGTCCACCATGAGTCGATAGTAGACCTCCTTTGGTCACTGGTACACTAAGTATCCTCGTTGAAAATAGCCGATCTACAAGAGCTTGTAGATCTTCTATTATCACAGAATGTTCACGCCAGAACAGATACAGAACAGTTCTTAGTATGAACTGTTCAGCACTTCCATATACTGTACTGTATTCTGTAGACCCATCAGCTGCTATCTAGTGTGTATCTAGTGTGTCACTCCTATAGTGGACAATTCCTGTTATATGTGCTGTTATTGACTAGGTGTTAAGAAAACACACATACTGTAGAAGAAAAGGTTATGCTAACTAAATGATTACATCAGAGATTGCTCTCATATATATACTCCAGCTGGTTCAGTTTAATTAACTCAAACTGATCACATCACAATGCAAATATTATGTACAAACCCAGAAAACGGAATGGGTTTGGAGTGGATTTTGACGAAGATCCACTATTATTCATTGAAACATTGTCGGATCTTTTGCTAAGTCTAAACCACAGTTCAGTGTGTGTGGGTTCTATACTTTAGCTATGTTTTACTTTTAACCCAACATACACCGTTGATATGCATAATAGTTAACCCCTCATCATAAATATTGTTCACACATCGCCTCCCCACTGGCTTCTGCGAGTTGTTTACCAAGTTGTCTATATTTTCAGTGTAAATGTATGATACAGCTGTACCTCAATCTATCTCAAACTATATGTGATGTGTTCATATCGCAACCATAAAATAGCACTGAATGTTTTATCATATTGCCAACTGTCTCCAGTCATCTGTGAGAGCAGCACGTCCACTGTAGCTGTGTGAACGTTTTATTTTATTTTATTTCCATAAAAGTTGGCCTGACATAAATGGCGGCCCTGTGTGGCAAAGTGTAACTCTTGGCATTCAGCTGTCTTTGACTGTGGGATTGCAGCCTCTCCCTGGTGCAGCCTCGTAGGGGGTGGAGCCATTTCCCCCCACCCCCCACTGGGTTTCTCCACGCGGTCCAGTCAGCCTTGTGGCGATGGGCCTGATATGTTCAATAGGGTTCATATCTTCTCGCCCCACTGAGTTGTGATTATTCTATATATTCCCTTTACATCTTTTCCTTTGCACAACAAAATGACACAAATTCAAACACTTTAACCCTGGTGTCCCCATGGTTTTGGGCCTGTCCTTATAGGTGAAAATCTTAGAAAATATAATAAAATTAAAACTCTACAAGCTCACAATGAAAAATGTTGTGAGCTTGTAGATCAGCTGTTAATGAAATATTGACACATTGTTTCAAATGTTTGAGAATAGGGCTTAAGTGTGGGCTTAAGTGTCTCGAGAACATTGTCTCGAGAGCTAAGTTTTGCAAGAGACACTCTGAAAATGGATTTGCGAAATAAGTGTGACGTGACTTATGTTTCACTCCATTTCATGCTGTGTTGTGCAGTGAAAAGATGGAAAGGCATGCAAAGGTTGGTGTTCCTTGACATGACTGAGAAGGCAGTGTACAAAACACCACGAAAAGCCTACAGTATGTGAGTCTAAAGACACTCAATAATAATGCGAGTGTGCATATTCTGCCTTGTACTAACTCTGTTGGTATACAGCTCTCATTCACCATCATTAATTGGGGTTAATTGGGCATTTAGAGAAAGAGACAGACACAACAATATACTACAAGCTTTCACCTCAGCCAGCAAGCATTTGCTGTAACATTTTGACAAAACATTTCATGTTCCAAACTTTAGCATTATCCGGGGTCCTGTCTTCCAAGCAACTCGCTACTCACATATACTGTATGCATTTCCGTAGATATGTGGTCACTCCGGCTGTTCTTTTTCTTTGAATGTCCCTGTATTTGCATATTCACATCTGTCTTCCAGAGGGATATGATGTGCTGGATGGCACGTCTTTACTAAATGAAGACATGATAGAAGACGACGACGGGGCCAGCTCCTCCGCCTACATGGAACTAGAGAGGCTGGAGCGAGAGACCATTGCCGCTCGCAGCCAACACAGTACCAGCTCCACAGTCACGGCGGTCTCTGTACCGCCGCCGTCCCCGCCTTCATACAGGGTCCCGGCCTGTCCCTCGCCAATAGCCGCCTCTGAGCCGTCCGTCCCCCAGGCCATCCAGGCCTTCAAGGAGTCCGCCAACATGGTGGCCGCGTTCAACATGCAGTGGAAGGACGAGATCTCGGCCATGCGGTACGAGCTCGCGGAGCTCCGTCGGGACGTGTGCGGCGAGCTGAAGACCTTCAACAGTAACTTCTTCAACTTCACCCAGTGCTACAACATGTGGACGCTGTGCCGCGAGAATGGCAGCGACAGCACCACGCAGACGGACGACCGCGTGTCGGTGGGGATCCAAGCCGGCTCCAGTTGGCCCGTCCGGCAGAATACGGTGGACAAGTCTATAATGTGCCAGCCAGAGCCGGCCCCGTTCAGCATCATAGACCTGATGGCCCCACCCCGCATCGAGATAATTGAGGGCACCCCAGAGGGGACACCAGAAGGGTCGGGCAGCCCTGCCAGCCCGCAGCCCATAGAGGACTTCAAGTGGGAGGTCAGCAAAAAGCAAAAGCCCCCCCGCAAGCAGACGGACTCAGGTGGTCACAGAAGTGCAAGTCTGGAACTATGGAGCAGGAAATATACCAGTGGGCCCATGTCATACCTATCTATGTCATTCTAATCATTCCCATTCATAGAGAGGGATCCCACCCCCCAGAACCAGATCAGGAAGTCAGGATAAAAGCTTTGAGTGCTCTAAGGAAGGCAGGGCTGTTAAATGTCCCTTTACTCTATGCAGACAAAGTCTGTCACACTCGCAACCGGTTAACAATGTTAATATATATATTCTTCCCTTAGTTTTCCTCTCTTTTTTTTTTTACAAATGTCTTCTATAAGCATAGAATAAGAAAAAATATTATTATGATAAAAAAAACATGAGGGGTCATAAGAATGTGAACGAATGTGACTTACTACCGTGGTCCTCAAGTGCCGAAATAGCACAACATTGTCTTGGCGCTCCTAATTAGTCTCATCAGATTCTGATGATTTCATTGGCTGAGACCGAGATGAAAAAGTCACTCCTTGTAAACATGAGGAACGCAAAACGGTAATTTAGTCACAGAATGAATCAGTCACAATCAGCCTAACGGTGGCCTGTCGTTCTTTGCCTATGAGGGATGTATGATCATGTTCATTCCAGTTCCTCTTTGTGAGGAAACGTTCTCTTAAGCACCTGAGTATACTGAGAAATACTGTGAATAACTTTATAAACACTAGTTTTTTATTATTATTAAGAACGCGCCAAAAAATATTGATATTATTTATGAATACATTAATATACACTACCATAATGGTTATCAAAGCCTTCCCTTGACATTGCCTTTTCCATCCACTTTGTAGCTGGCTCCAATGGAAGTGGGCATTTCTCCAAATCTCTACTTTTAACACTTCTTAAAGAGAGTTGATAGTGAACTAGCTAACGACAGAACCTACCCGAGCGAGCAGTAACCATAGTCATATAACACGTGGTGGAAAGCGAAAGGTAAACACAATTATATTTATTACACAATCAATACAATTCGCCATCAAGCCTACATTAAAGCTTGTAAAAAGTGCAGTCCTCTGAAAGACCTGTAAAAATGTTTTAGTGGATAATTTGTTCACTGTAAAAGTTGAAGTGAAGTGGGTTAAAAGACGAACAACAACACTGTCCAGAAGCAAATCACAAGATTTGTCAGGATTAAGAATGATCAAGTGTGAGTATTTGGCTTCAATTCATTCATGCACAAAACTCGGCTAATCGTGTATATAAATGTACCAATTTTGTATATATAGAAAACTTATATTTACTTGTACTGTTGCATTTAGAACCATACTGTGTTCCGACATAGCTCCAAGAGAGGTGAAGACAGTAATAGTGGTTCTAAACCAAACCCAGCACTTTTGCCATTGTGTTCCCGTTGGAGGCTTGTTTCCATTCATCTTGACGTCTAATCACCATGCACCGTTTGTGCTTCACGTCCAAACACCTCATAGGTAAATAGTACATACCCGTGTTTCCCTTGAGGTCCCTTATATTGCAGTAGTTGCACCAGGATTCCATTTGTTTTTGTTTTTGGTGTCCCACATAGTGGAATTTTTCTGAAAGCTCATCACACGTGAATGCACAAAGGGAAACACTAGCCCATACATGTAGACAATCAGAGCTACAGAGGGCCTTGTCCCCCTCTACCTCTCCAACCACGTCCCCAGAATGTACAATACACCGCCTCACTAGTGACGGCATAACCACATGAACCCTAGCGCCCCCTTTTCTAGGTATGTCATATGTGAACATTCAATGAAAATAGGTGAACATTTATCGGAAATGGCCAATCTGCAAACATGACACAACGCAATTCGATGCGTTACGGTCTTGTAGATTGAGCGGTAAAAATATTTAGTAGAGGGAAAAAAGGTAGGGTGCCAAGGATAGATCCATGGGGGACCCTGGTCAGCAAAGTATATAGGGTTTTAAAGTCATACTGTGTAACTTATTAAATTAAACAAAAGGTAGTTTTTTTATCTCACTGTTATTTTCTTTCACTGTAACCATTCCACTTGTGTTCTTGACAACTTAACACTTTTTTTAGTTGCAAGTTTTAGAGTGCTATGACACAAATTATGCAGGCACTGAAATGTACCGGACATTTGTTTATTCATATTTTTTAAGTGAAACCACAGATTTCTAAATATATCCTCGGTGCTAGGACCCTGCAATATTCATTTTGAAGCAGTACTTGCGTTGTTTTGTTTTCAAACTGAATTTAATTTCTAACAGACCAGAGGTGGTACCAGAAAGAGCACTAAAATGAACGTTACACAGTATGACTTTAGGTGGTTACTTGGACTTCTGGCCAACCTGATTAGATGGGAGTCCTCAATCATCTGCTACTGTAGCCAATTGCTCTTTTTGACGATGACAAAAATAAGTGCTTAATTGGCCATAGCTAGTTGCATCCCTCTAGCCATTCATCCGCACCATTGTCATACTGTACAACATGGCGTACCATAGTTATCTGCTGAGGCCTGTGGAACTGATGCCTATATTGGGTTGTCTCCGCCTCCGCGTTGTGGATGGTCAGTGCAGAACAGCACCATGGGATGCCTGTTTGTATCAGAGCCCTGACTGAAATGTGAACCCTCTAAAACAAATGACTTCCTGTAAAGATGGTGCAACATCTCTCATTTGATCAGGAAAGTGGATCTTCGTCCCTTTTGTTTTGCACGACCCAAAAGACAATACTTGAGAAACAAGTGGCACTTTGAAAATATATTTATACAAAGGTCCTCTTAGATATACAGTATGGTCAAAGTAAAATGATAGCCACACACTAAAATTAAAAATATACGAGACAATGTAGCTGTTTGACTCCATGCCCCTGGTACAGCACTGGATCTGAGGTTCATTTCCAGGTGGTCTAAAGTTTGGACATGGCTGAAAATTCTGAACTTTGACAACTGCTCCCTGACTTTAAACTTTTCATTTTTGGTACAAAGAATTATTAAAGAATGAGCTGTATTGTATTGTTGCCATTCTCCACCATTTGCAATACAAAAATAACAATATATAGCTATAGGTCTACATCTATTTTTGGTTGTTAACAACCCAAAACTAAATTATTCTGAGTTTCCTATTGGTAAACCATGCAGTCACAGGCTAGGGTGACAAACCCTTAAATCATTTGACTTTAAGGCATATGACTGTGAGAACATTTATGAAATCAGACTATAATAATTTTAATAAATAGCATATTTAAAAGAAAATCTTTGGGAACGCTCATACTCCCAGTTAACTTTTTTCCCTCTTTCTTTTATGAATGATTAAGAGAAGATTGCAACGGCATTCCTTACTTGCATTCTTCCCCATGACGGGGGAGTGGGAGCTACGTAATTTAAAGGTGCTGAATCCATAATGGAGACTAGCCATCATGATGTCTCAAAACTACATTCATTCATTCTATGCAAGTCCTTTGTTCTCTGTTAGAACAGCACCATGTTATAAGATTTGCAGCCATAGGCGTTGGCTATTTATGTTGATCTCTCATGCTAGTCGGCACCCATTACAATGGATTGACTATTCAGAAACTATGTTTATTTTTTGCATGGCAACGCTAACAATTTTTTTCTGTTCATGATTTTTTTTCTGTGAGCATATACTAATATGTAACACAGGGGTTCCCAAAGTTGGGATTGGACCCCACGCGGGACACTAACTGTGGGGTGGCAAAGAGCCCCCAAAAATACACACCTGATTAAAATTCAACAGAATGAATGAAATACAAACATGATTAAAAATACATTTGAACCATAGTTGTTACAAACCCCCTACATTACATAGCCCTATAGGGTTTTTCATTTTTCATTTTTAGCATTAACCACGTGAACCACGTGTCCCTATTCTGGGGTGAACGTTCATCGAAAAGAACAGATCTACAACCTCACAACACAATGCGTTGTGAGCTTGTAGAACGGCTATTTTCACCAAAGATATTTGGTGTAGGGGGGAAAAAGTAGGGGTTAAGTATAGACACCTGGGAACTCCGGCAATGAATTATATTGGCTTTAAGTGTTTAAAAAGTTTAAAAAGGAGTCAGGAGAAACAGGTATATATGGTTTTATAAAATTTATATATATTTTAGGCACTGCTAAAGCCTCTAAAATTAGATTCATAAAGGCAATTTACGGAATTTCCCTCAACGTTAAGAAAGGTCCAACTATTTGCTGAAATTTCTAAAAATGTACAGTATATACAAATCAACTTGAATGAACATGTAGTTTTATTATATTCAACCTATACAAAGAATCTATCCTAAGCACTTTAAATTATAATTAGTCAATAGTGTTGGGCGGCAGGAGAAGCTATTTAAATTTAGTTGTCATGCCAGTCCCCGCAAATGTAACCAAATGGACCCATATCCATTTGGTTCTATTTGTACACTTTCAGACTTGTCAGGTTTTCGAACCACTGCTGTTGTAGACAACCACCTGTCTCCTCTGATGCACATGGAGTCACCAACCGGTTCTTTTCACCTGGGATGCAGCCGTTTCACCGCAATGGTGTTTGATTGCCCGGTCAAGCCGGAGGCCCCGGGGAGGAGTCGAACCTCAGTCTCCATGGTGGTGGGCCGGAACATTATACCCCTGCACCCCTCCAGATGCCCCACTATCCTAACATTATACCCCTGCACCCCTCCAGATGCCCCACTATCCTAACATTATACCCCTGCACCCCTCCAGATGCCCCACTATCCTAACATTATACCCCTGCACCCCTCCAGATGCCCCACTATCCTAAATAGTTGTCAGAGATCAGATCACACTAGCAAATGTGAACAAATCAAAGTCTGCACAGCTGAATCTTGTGGAAATAGTCTGATTTCCATTTATCTAACATTAGCGATGACAACATTTTGCTGCTAGTAGCCTATACAGTATATGCTGTTAACTGGATAGAACCAGAGAAACGGACCGTCTGGCCTGGTTTATCTGGAGCATACTCTCAGGCAATCACATTTTCAGACTTTATGAACTGGCAAGAAATGAAGAGATGTTTGCATACATCTTTGTACATGAATAACCAGCATAGTAGTAGCGTAGAAGCAATTGTTTGGATTTTAATAACATTTTTGATTCAACTTAATGCAAGAAATTTACGGACAAGTGGCTCCCAAGAGATTTCATATTCAAAATCAGCACACTATTATTCTGTTGATTACAAACTGGCAAGTAAACAAAAGCATTTGATTAATATGACTGGAAATATTGTCTCTGATTATGTCTCTTTAAAAGGATGATTATGCCATACTCACTTGTTAATTGTAATAATTGAAATTGAAGCTACTATAACTTTTAACCAGGCGTTTCTCTGTCATCACGTCATGTAGTCCAAAGAATTTAACATTCCCTGAAAAGAAAAGTTGTAGCAAAAGTCATATTGCTTATTGATCAAATCTTTTGAAGAAAAGACAAAAAACGAAACGTAGTTATACATACGCACGCACGCGCGCACACACACACACACACACGCACACGCACACGCACACACAAACTATTGAGGAAAAATAAGAGTAGGATATCAAAACATACTTTTTCTATACCATGCACCATATTTTGTGTAATTAAATATATATTTATGTGTATGGAATTCAGACTGTGTATATCTAATATGTCGTTATTTAACCAATTAGCCCATGGGACCATGATAGTTTTTGTTTATGTTCTGCATTTTGCCGGAAATCTGATCTCATTTAAACTCCATTTTCACCTGTAACATTGCTTGGATATAAATAATTTTCTACCCCTGAACAGTGTTTCCCTCCTGTATTTATTCACTGATTCACGGTGGAAAGATTTTTGCACCAATCATGTTGCAGTTTTAGGGATCTCAGACTGCAATGTTCAGTGAAAAGAAAAGATCCTTTCGAAAAGAGCAAAAAGTTGAGCTTGTATCTGTTAGCTCTTACTTGATTTTGTTCTGCAAATCTTTTTCAGAATTTTGACACTGTATTCTTTTTTTCAATTTCTTTCTCGTTCTTTGCTTATTGTGGTGTTTCTTGTGTAATTTCAGTTATAACTTTTATCAGCCTTATGTATTTTTCATAAATTGATATAAAACAATGGAGATGTTTACGATGTTGATGATGCTTATCTCTAAAGTGGTGGAATGGGGGTCATAGCTTTACAATGGCAGCCAGAGATGAAATGGCCTAATCATTTAGTATTATATTGGCTTATAAATACCTTTTCAAACATCACTGTCAATACACGGCATGGGTCAGGCACAATACCTTTTCATTTGATCGATATGCCCTGCTTGTACTAAGCCTTCACTGCTTTTTTGTTTGTTTGTTTGTTTTGCTTTTTTCATTGTAGGCGCCCGTAGCTTAGCTGGGGGGCGTAGGCTGTACGGTAGGTCTGGTAGGCCACCACTTTATTTAATATTGTCTTAATTTCTATGTCGTTAATACATTTTTTTCCATACATTTTGTCCCTCTCCATTAACATTTTTCCACTCAGTAAAGTTAATCCCATTCCAAGTTGAAGACACTGTCATAGTTTGTAACGTTACATTTGAATGTCTTCATCTGTTTTGCCACTAAATACAGTGAAATTAAAACATTCTGTACTTGTCAGCTCGCTGCACAGGTAGTGGTTTTAATGATATCCATTCTACATAACCAAATTTAAGCAACAATACTTACCATATTTTACTGCCTTGTGTTAACACAATGGCATTTTATCTCGCACTATACTGTATGTTGTAGAGTCAAATGCAACATGAATTACTGTTCCATTTAAAACCTCTTCTGCATGGCTTTTTTACGAGTCAGTAGAACATATCTTGGTACCAGAGATGTGTTTGTTACCCTGAACTAAATCCACATTTAATTGGTACTCGGTGGTTATGGTTTGATTTTTGTTTTCTTATTTTTTATTTTAATGTTATAATTCAGTTCAGATCGGTTGGTGTTTTTCTAAATCACCCTCTTATTTTAACCATTGTATATATATATTTTTATTTAAATGAATAGAAGGGAATAAAACAGCACCACACAATATTATTGTTTCACTATTCCAGATGTTTTGGCATGCAACAAGTCAGGTTATGACGTACATAACAGCTTTTGTTCTACAAACCAGCACAAATCAATGCTGCTTGAACTTGACTCGTTTTGCAATATTCCAGTCTGTAAATGCCTCTAAATAACTATGGGTTAATCATTTAGAGCAAAATCCAGTGCAAACTCAGATCTTACACCGGACAACTATGCAGGCTGTTCTACTGCTTTCCATTTAATGGAGTAAAGTTTCCAAGTACCAGATGCCTGTGGCTTTTCCATCTCTGGATCAAAGTGCACATGCAGTGAAATCATCTGTGATAATTCTGCATGAATGTAACCCTTACCTAAGGGTCCATATCATTGAAGGAAGGAGGAAAACTAAAGTCAGTGAGAGAAGAACAATAAAAACACCCCACTGCTACACAGTGACTTCTGGTGACTTGGTCTGGTTCATCAAAATCAAGTTTGATTAACTTACCTGACATAGTCAGATCAGTCTATCACAGGGTGCTAATGGCCAAAAACGAATACGTTTCTATTCATTGTGGGTTAAAAACGTTCCATTCTGCTACTTTTTTACTTTTTTATTGTCTGTTGAAACTGGGGAAGAAATTATATTTATTTGCGCATGTATTTGGGACCTTGAACTTTTTCAGTGTAAATTCAGCCGCGCATTTTCAATGATCTACATGGAGAAGCAATGTTATGATAATTATCTACATGGATAAGCAATGTTATGAAAGGACGTTCCTTGAATTTGTATTTGTCAGGTGTTTCTTTGAGCCCGTTGATTTGTAATGGTTTGTTATGATATTTCATACATGAAAGATTTATCCACCTTGCATCCATGGGGTCATCACCACTGTATGTATATATGTATGTGGCTATATGGACAACATGCTTGTTTACTGTATTTCCAACACCTCTTGCAAAATGGCCTCATGCGGTTGCCTACTCTTAAACATGATCCGCACAATTAGAACTCGCTCCACACCCACTACAAGTCCTGTTACTTGTCCTCTGTCAAGTCATCCATTCATTTCCCACGCATTTACCTTTGCGAGCCAGTGGAGTCACCTACACCAGTTCCCACCTTTGGGGAATAAGGCAATAGTGTTAGAAGGTGAGAGAATCTATTGGTTCATGTTGTTTTTCAGCCAAGCGTTTTATTTGACCATTGCAATCTTTCTCTTTCATGAAATATCAAAGAGCTGATCTGATTGGAACATCGCTTTATGTAAGGATATCAATCATTTGGGAAAACATGACACCAGAGTTGGGATTAGATTTTGTAGATTTGTAAGCTAAACATTTTTAGGAGTGACCCCAGGATGTGTGGGCCATTTCAGCTAGGACGAGGCTTACTGATCAAGGGATCCATCATTGAAGTGACAATAAGTTGATGCAGCACTGTGAATATTTAGTTTCCATTCCAACAGAGCTCTTCTAGGTTTCAGCAACACACAGAAAACAAATAACAGAAAAATCTAATTCATTGCGAATGCACTGAGCACTTACTATGAGACCTAGCAGATCATGTCTGTCTGTGTGTCTGTCTGTCTGTCTGTCTGTCTGTCTGTCTGTCTGTCTGTCTGTCTGTCTGTCTGTCTGTCTGTCCCGCTATCCAAATATGGAGTGTGTTGCATCAGCAATCACTCAGCTCCATATATGGGCACAAAAGGGGCCAGGTCCACTCAGCTCCATATATGGGCACAAAAGGGGCCAGGTCCACATATACAGTAACAGCGGGACAGACACACTGACAGACAGACATGATCTGCAGGGTCTCAGCTGCGTTCGCTTCCCGCGTTTGCGCGTCTTACTGGTTATTACTGGTGACCTTCAAAATGTTGCAACTTTTCAGTCTTAGATGTTTCCAAAGTGCTTCTTGTGGGCTGGTCTACAATAACTGTTGGTGTCGTTCCACTCCTCTTTTTCATTTCTACTGTGCTACATTATTAATAGCATGGAAACTCAATAAGTCAGAGGTTCCATGTTTAGCCACAGTGTCAGTTTGACGAGTACAGCGTAAATTGAAGTTTTGCCCGATTGTTAAGAGGATGAGTTGTGATTATATTTAGCTGCTCTAGGCCTCGTCTAATTTATACTTCCTCATGCGACTACTAAAAATAACCGAATTTCAAGAGAGAAATGCAACACATTTTCAGTGAGTGACACAGTCGTACAACAAAGAATAAATTAGTCTGTACCCTCTATGATTCAGAAGTAAAACTACATCAATGACAATACCTAGAATTCTAGATAGATTTAGTCCATTTTAGACTGTCTTCATCAAGACCAAGTCAATAAGCACAAGTTTAGTGATTCTCAAATGTATAACTTATTATCACAGTTACATTCATAAGCATATTCATGCAGGCGGCATTGCATCCACAACCCCCATTCTCATACACATAGAATTTCAGTCATTCCTCCTCATTAAGTCAAATCACCCTGACTTGAGGAAGAACAGTGTTTCTCCAGCCTCTGTGCCAATCCACGTCCACATCAATGCCAACGACGGCCTGTGGCACAATGGAGGGGGGCCAATGGAGAAGAGGCGCTGTCCATCAAAACCTTTGCAGCGGCTTTTGCTGAAATACAGTCTTTGACCACAAGGCAGCAAAGGTTTGACAGGTTTCGTTGAAAAGAGTCGAGCTTAATTAACTAAATAAAAAGAAGAGGTAAATTATATGTTTAAATGGAAAGTGCTTACATGTCACACGTTCTCACCTAAGCATAAGTTAGGCACATTCTGTATGCCATACTGAAGGCATTAAGATATAGGTCACATTTTACATGAAATTCATTGCATGTGCCATGATTATTTTATGGTTACCTTGGTAACCAGTTCTGAGTTTTTTCTCAACTCTGTGAAAGTAATTATAATTATGCTATTGTAATTTGTTAACGACATAATTGGCCTACTCTATGTACCAAGCACAGCCATTTCACAGTAAAATGATCATATAACAAAACTTCATGTAAAGTGTGACTATCACAATTAATTATTATTGTAATTTTGATGCCTAGTTCAAAAGGGATTTCAAAGGACTCTGCCCAAGCAAACACTGACCACATTATTTACACAAAAGTAATGCCCTTGGTCACAGAGAATATTTCCTGAATTTCCTGCCCCTGTGTTGCTGTTTTCCCCCTGTTCAGTAAATGAGGCTCACTCTGAGTTTCTGTACAGTCAAATCTTCAGCGTTAATTTAACCCTGAGTGTGTAGAAATGTAATTGCTTACATTTTGCACCCTCTCAGTTACAAATGGATAAATGAACACAGTACACATATTGTACTGTGTGTGTGTTCTAAGTCAATCTCATGTTTATCTGGCCTTCTCCCACAGTAGCTGAGCAGTTTATTGTGTGGCTAATTCAATGTTTGATTTGTCTGTCTGTATCTCTCTTCCCCGTCTTTGTCTGTTCATCATCGATCTTTTATTGGTTTTTCACTCAAACTACATTTGGTTTTTTTGTAGGCTACTGTAAGTTACATATTCTTCTCTCTTCTGTTTGTTTCAAATAATGAGTTATATATGTTCCAAATAAATCATGCTTACTATACTTTATCATTTGGGGTCTCGCACAACAAGTATTACAGCTCAAGCTAAATAAACGACAACTACTATATTCATATAATTATATATTATCTGATTGATTATATGGGGTGGAGGGGAAATAGCTCACCCAGCTAATGGCTACTCAGACAGCTACGATGAGCCATTGAGCGAGATACTTGAACTAGAAAATATTTTAATTTGGAATTGTTAAAGATACCAGATGCCCCTGAAGAAACGTTTGATTTGACATTCATAATTATGATTTTATTTACATTTTCTCCCTCTTATGTCTCTATATGACTTATTGTACCGGTATGTACAGTTGCATAGGGTGCAGCTCCATCTCTTTATCCTGATACCCAGGTTGTGCATGTGTGATTACTGTGTGATTTTACTGTCTGATATGTGTGGGCTCAACTTAAGGTCATGATAACATGCAGGGTGACATGTTCAGGTATAGTGCAACGATTGTCATTCCTTTCCCAGGAATGTAGTGTGGATCATAATAATATATTATATTCACTGTAAAATCCTCAGTGTTAATGTATCAACTTGCAGCTCTGAGAGTGTATTAATGTAACCAGAGTTAATTAACACTAAAGATGTTACAGTGTACTGACTTTGTCCCATTCACAGCCCCCATGAGTGCCTAAAGCTATACAGGGATGAAACTATAGCCTAGGCTGATTTTGTAGTTTGTTTTTCATCTCGGGTATTTACAACTACAGCAGGGTAAAAAAAGTTAATTTTTGGCCCTTTTTCTTAAAAGAGAAGTAGCCAATTATATTGGACCCCTTTTTTCTCCCAATTTACGTTTAGTCGTAATTACTCCCCACACATTTCTGTGTTGCCACTGCTTTTGTATCATACTGGCTCACCTGCTATAGTGAGGAGCCCGTACCGGGAGGATATCGCCTCCGTCCCACTCCTGCCATTCAAAACCCCCTCCCCCAGCTGAAAGGTGCCATCCTAGCCCATTGTCACATTCAATGACAAAGATCACCCTACCCACCAATCTTTTCTCCCCCAAGTAAGGCTCCCTGTAGTCTGCGGTGGTTTGAGCTAATGGAAATAATATTGGCCGTGTTAGGTTTAGTCGTGTCAATGTGAATTGACAACACTGTTGATTACTCTATGCTTGCAAATTTGCACACCCATGGCTCTGTGCATGCCTAAACGTTTATTAATTGAATTCGCTTCAGCTGCGTTGCTTACCAACCTGCCATGTTTATGGTCCACTGTAGTTTTTAAACTGAAAACTAAATACAAAACCAGCCGAGGGTTTCATGTCCTTTGATCCCTTTACCCATTGACACCGACTCACATGTTGGTCCCAACATCATGGCCTTTTGCTTTTCCACAGATATACCAGTCAGGTTGATACTATTCCTGCCATATTACACTAGGCAATTCTTGGGCAATATTACCTAGTACAGGAAACAAAAGTGAAATAATTTAAATTTGTGCTTTAAAGCCATTCTTAATGACAAGCATCTCATTTGCAAAGATTACTTCACTTATTGAGTGACCGGTGTTGTAATCACAGAGTTTCCCTAGGAGTTGCCCTGTGTATCAGTGCCAGTAGAATGTGTGCATAATATAATGTTAAAAGCAGTACATAGCTGATGCTGGATGGATCATACAATGATTGTCAACCAGTGTTTTTCCATAGAGTTTTGTCTTGGCGAATAAACCCTGATGAAGCATTTTTAGACTTCAGTATAAACTTCTCGCTTCTCGCCCAATTTAAATTGAATTGTTTTAGGAATATATAGCACCATTACTCTAGGCTAGATGGCCTGTCCAATCCTTAGTCAAACATTTTAAATACCATTTTGTGTTAACAATTTACTGGTGAAAATAGCAGATTGACAAGCTCAAAATGCATCGTGGTTGCGACGGATTGTGAGCTTGTAGATTGGCTATTTTTGGGACCCCCCTTACTGTGATCCATTTTAACGCTTAAAATCCAGCTTTTTACCTGTAGATTTCTGACTCTTAAATATTAAAAAGAAATATCACTTCGGGTGTGAGTTCTGCAACTCTTGGAGTGAGTCAGGGTAGGTACATGAATATGTACTGTATATGGAACGATAATCCACAGAATGCATGCTGCACACACATGGTTTAATTGTTAACCATGCTGTACGTCTCACTAACTGCTGTCCTGTTGTCACTTGTAGGGATCCAGTTTCGACTCCCGACGTCGTGCAGTGTAGACCGTTCTCAGCCACCTCCAGGTACAGTGCCATCTTTTCTCATCTTTTCTCCATGCCTTTATATTAGCACCTATAGCAGTGTTGATTTTGTCGACGACAGCTTTGTCTGTTTGTGTGAAAACAAACACGATGATTGGCTGGTTGCGCTCAGGTGTAGATCGACTATTTTCAGCATGCAACCAAGTGTAAAATCAGCCATTATTTACAACGCCATCAAGGCAATGAAACAAACTGTTGTTGGAGATCTCTGTATCTGTCTGCCTGTGTCTAAAGAGTGCAAACTCACTGTGAAAAGTGGACTGGTTAAGTAATCAATTGGCAGGTGTGGGGTTGCCATGGCAATCAATTGGCTGAGGCAGAGGCTGGAAATTGCACAGGTGAGGGCACTTGGGCTAATTAGGCCCACATGGCAGAGCCTGACCATAGTCAGGGCCCATACCTGGCACTGCACTCCCAGTGAAGGTTTGGAAAGCATGTGTCGAATTTGAAGTCGGTGGAGCAAACGGTTCTCGAGTTACGTGCATTACAACCGTACACACGCAAGCATGCACTGCACTGCGTGCATGCACTATAAATGCGCCACGAGACGTGATTTACATTTGAATGCATGTAGCTACTCAATGTAGATTAGACTACATTAGCATCAGATTGTCTTTACTCTTCTAGAAATGATTCTCTACTCTGTCTTTCTCCCTCTACTAAACTTGTAAGGACAACAACATTTTAGGACATCACTCGGGCTCTATAGTGCGCTGTCCCAAGTGCACTGTCCCGCTGTTTCCACCAAGAACTTAAATGTACTCTAGAGAGAATAACATAGTCTTGTGTAGCAAGAAGCTAATTCACTGGCAAAATATTCACAAAAGACATGTATTTATCAAAGGTTTCTTAAAATGTTTGTTTGTGTGTGTGTGTGTGTGTGTGTGTGTGTGTGTGTGTGTGTGTGTGTGTGTGTGTGTGTGTGTGTGTGTGTGTGTGTGTGTGTGTGTGTGTGTGTGTGTGTGTGTGTGTGTGTGTGTGTGTGTGTGTCATACACTAGATGCTTTAAACTGCTTTGTGTCATAATACGTACACTGCTTTAAACTGCTTTGTTCCTCCTTGACCACTTTATCTGATTCTGAAGTTGAAAAGTTTAAACAGGCCACGTTAACATGTGCCCTATAACTCGTCGTAAAATCAAAATGTAATTTCCTCTAGATTCCTTGGGTCATGACACATCTTATAGGCCATGCCAATTTGCTCTTAATGTTCTTCAAAAAAAAAATTGCTCTTCCACCTACAGATTTTGACCAAATCTCACAAAAATCAGCATGATCTCTGGACCCATCAGATTAAAACCACAGGCAGAATTTTGATAGTTCATATTGTTCGGCCGGAAATCGGCTTCCGAAGTTAGTGGGAGATCCTATTTTACAAAAAATGCCACTAATCAAAACAGAATGTCCAATCCACCACAGATTTAAATAACATGTTGAGTGTGGTTTAATCAATAGAGAGCCAAAAGCAATTCCATTTTCATCCATAGGGGGAACCGCAAATGCAAAACAATTAAACATTTGTTGCAAAAACATGCTTTTTGGGGATAAATCCGCTCCAAATTACTTATATGATCACAGGGGTGACTTAATTGACATTGTAATGGGCTAGCAAAATCAGTGGTAGGGGCCTATATTTCCATCTGTCCCATCGAGGCAACCACACTTTGCATCTAGACACGGGTTGACGTTTAAAAGCCACCCCCTCTCCATGACCCCTCACGGCCCCCATTTTCTAAGGAGTCCCTCCCTACACGCAGTACACCCCACCCAGGCATATGTTGTAATGTAGTGCATGGTTCATGGTTGTCATGGAATACATATAGTTGTCATGGAGTCGTGGGTTATGTCACTGTACTGACCGTTATGTCACGGTGTGACTCATCACAGCTCTGTTGCCTGGCTGGGAACAGGTGCTGAAGATTTGACAGATTGGTTAGGGTATTTAAAGACTGGTAAATCAAAGTAATTTGTCTGTGCTGCGAATTCTTGGGGAAAAAAAGGTAAAAAAACAGTGTGGGGGAAAAAGGTGAGGTAGCTGATGAACGAGCCATTTTAGCTGCAGTACCACAATGTCCTGAGGTGGTGGGGGTGCTGATATGCAGATTATTTAATATTTGAGACATTAAAATACTGATGCTAGATAAAACCAGGCTTGTTTCCATTCCATGCCAGCTTGGAAAATCAACAATGGTGGACATTGTAAACAAAGTGGAAATGCAAATTTGGAACTGAAGACTGAAGAAGAGGAGGAATTATACAAAGTAGGGTGACATTGATGACATCATGATGAGGACAAAATCAGTTGAGCTGTTCCTGAGAGCAATTTCCATTAGAGCACCCATATGATATGAAAGCCTGATTGTTCAAAATTGGTTATTTGTGGAGAAAACACATATGGGAGCCCCAAAAAACACAAAAGAAATGGAAAAAGTTGAATTTTATGTTACAGGTCCTTTAAATTAACCTAAAGTGGTAGTTGTTTTTAACACCAGTCCCTTTCCCTTAAAGATAAGACACTTTGGCGATCATGGCAAATCAAGGCTTTCAAAGGGTTGGACAGAAGTGCTGAGACAGAGCTACAGTACTGTATGCACTCTGCAGTTAACAGACTCAAGGAGGACATCTGTTGTTCAATGAACAACATTGCATTGCATTTGTTTTTACCCCACTCATCATGAGCTTCAATGGCAAATGGTGATTCCTTTTGTCTAAACATTACCGTGTTAAGTAAAGAATGTTGAATTTTTGAATATTTCAAGAGAATAGGGAAGGCAATCAAATACTGTGTTCATACTGATTGAATAATACAGATTAATTATTATGCTAAAGTCAAAGGACAGCCATAAGGTTATCATGAGTGATGGGATAGTGGCTATGACATATGGGAATGTGAATTAAGTTATTTTCTTGTGGTTGCATGATGCATGTAGACCAGGGGTGGGCAGTATTTCTTTTAAGAGGGCTATACTGACTTTGATAAAGAGAGTGAAGGGCCACACATTGGACTATTTTTTGATTGAAACTGGAAACATTATTCCCTATTTTGCACAGCGTCTATGATTTTTTTCCCCCATTTGAACTACTTTCAGTGGTATTTGGGAGAGACACACTTAATTTTCGTTAAGACAGTTTATCCACACCTGACTGACAGACAGGTTTTGCAGGTTTTCATAGTAATCTGCAACCTACAGTCGCGATAAAAGGAAAAACCTGAATAACTGTGGAAAAACACATCGGATGCAGATGCCTTGACCTCAATTGTGGATCAAGATAGCAAATATAACTCCCCCATCTCTCTCCCCCAATAAAATAAAGGCGAAAGCCGTAAAAAAACCCAACATTTAAAAAAAGATAGCAAATATATCTCAGTCACTACTCACTATGCAAGGGTGTTTTTTATTTAAGGCATTGCTTCAGTCATAAAGCATAGCTATAGTGTTTCAATAGGAACATTGACTAACGTGATCTGCATTTCGATCTATGCGAAAGGCGTGATTGTGATTATGTAAGGGAAAACAGAAGAACAAGTGATGCAAGACTGGCTCAGATGCAATTATGCAATATAATGCCCTGCGAGGATTTAACATTGCATTGGTCTTCACCTTACGTATACTGTAGAGTCTAAAATAATGGTACTTCCTAAAAAAGAGGGCACTTTTTCATGCAGAATAGAAATGTAACTTGAACAAAAAGTGATTTCTAATGTTCCAGAAAGTAACCATTATGATTAAAATCAGAAAAACGCAATCCAGGTGGCGGTAATAAGGGGAGAGTTTCAGAACACAGGTAATGTTAAACTTGGTTTTATTAAGCTCAGGGCAGACAATGTATTGGGCTGAAGCTAACAGGTTCTTCCTGGACTGGCCTGGAGCATTTCCACTAATGGGGGAGAAGGGTTCCCAACTGCCTATTAAAACAGAGGAAGAGTGGTTGGGCTTTCAGGCAGGCATGTTGTTGGTCCAACTTTAAGGACCTTGCCTTAGTGCTATTTAGTAGGTGTTCAGGCTGTTACCCAGTATATGGGACGCACAGCATGACTTACCTGCTAATTCTCCATGGTCTCCCAACCAACCAGACTTTGGCTCACCCCTCACAGCTTACTTGTACTGAGCTATTTGCTGGCAGCAGCTGTGCTGCAGGTCCATCTGCCCATTGGTTTCTGGGCGTGAATGTGGGTTACATACATGCCTCAAATGATCTGACCTAGTTTTGCCTGTCTGTGTGGGTTGCAGACATGCTGAGTGTTCTTGTGGTTGACTGCTAGCAGGACTCTTCCTTCCTGCAGGGATGCAAGATTGCTTAAAGAAATGTCTATTTCATCCCAATAGATTTATAAATATCCTCTGTTATTCCTCCTTCCCTTCACGTCATCTCACTCTCATTTGCCCCTACAAATTGATATATGCGAAATGGAAAACTAATTCACGAGCACAGTATGCGAGTAAATATTACAACCTATTAAACATAATCTTATTCAACCCAAAGTGAACCTTTTTTTAAATTAGAATCCTCTAATATAATCCCGACCCCACCCAGCCCCTTAGCCACTTTCCCGTCCTTGCCCCCTGTAGAGAATTCTGAGTCAAAGTTGAATTTGCATATCCCCAGACCCATCAGGTTACAAGCCTACAGCGTTGGTCCAAGTTTGTTCCCCCGGCATAAGTAATTCCATCTCTGCACTTACTGTACAATAACATAAACAACTCACCCTCTTATCATGTAAAACCCATGTTCCGATACATCCAATTTCAGTAAGTAGTTCCTCCTCTCTGCATGGATCTGTTCCACTTCCCCTGGTGGCCTGGAATGCACCCACCAGGCCCTCCATGCAACATTAGACTTGATGATATAAACTCCTACAATTGTATAAAGGTGGTGGGGTCTGTGTACTTTGTCACTCTTAGCCTGGCATGGCCAGACTAATATCACTGCGTAATTAATAGTCTGGAACTTCGGTGTGGAAGATTTATTTCCATGGGGCGGTTACAAACAGATTCCAACCTCACAGCAAAAAAGTCTCACTTTGATTAGTGGGCTCTGATTAGTGAGTAAAATGTGAGGAGTGCCAGACCAATCTCCCAGGGATTTCTTTCCCCTACTGTGGCAGATTCGTCTGGTTTCCAGGCTAAGTCACACTACCAAGTTGCAGTTGGTGTCCACGGCGCTGAAATATCAACTCAGCAGCTGTATGCTCTCCAATGTCCTGAAATCTCAAGCCACTTTACCAGCTGCAGTCACTGTCCATGGTGCTGAAACTGCAACTTTACCATGATATGGGTATCTGGATGCTAATGCTGCATTCACACGGCCAGATACAAAGATAGGGCCTCATTTTTCAACGTGATTTACACCAAAAAATTGCTGTATGGCGAAATCACTGCAATGTTCGTCATTTATCATTCCAGCGTGACTTTGGACTGTGACGTATGCCACGCCAAAACTCACGTCTGGTCGGGAGCTGTCGTAAGCTTTGTCTGCACCCTTTTCTTCTGCAGTAGACAAGCGGAGCAGGCAGCATTGTCTAACCAGCTGACAGGCATCTAAACATAATTGTACTCACTCCTAAAATGTATAGTAATGAAACTAATAAATAATACATACAAAATATATATATTTTGTAAAGGCATACATCGACGAGGTGTCATATGAAATTGGTAGGATATTTCCAACTGTACAAGCAATTCAAATCGCGCAATTAAAAACAATATAGCATACATGGACATCCACGCCTACTTTATTTCTAAGTGTCAATGACTATTTGCAATGGTATAGGCTAAGTTAGGTGCTAATTCACCCATTTAAATATATATATAATATTATAAGTGCTTTAACAGTCATCCATATCTAGATCATCAGACCTAGGCTGAGTGCTTATGCGACTCGGGAGAGCATTTTCAGGGGTCAGGACCAGCAGGCGGCTGTGCCTGGCATATTTACACGGAAGTGAAAACTGAAATGTTGATTAATGAGCATTGTCCCTGTCAAAGAAACAAATAAATAAATAATATTGCTTTTTACCCCTATTTCTCCCCAATTTAGTTATGTATTCCTCCCCACACACATTTCTGTGTTATCACTGCTGTTGTATCCCACTGACTCACCTGCCAGTGAGGAGCGCCCACTGCGAGGACATAAGTCCTTTGTCCTACTCCTCCCACCCAACACTCCCTACTGACAGGCGTTGCCCTAGCCCATAGAATTATGTGCAGTAACAACTATCACCCTCCCCTGTAGACAGGCCAATTGTGTTTGTGTAGACGCTGGACAAAGCCGGTTGCCCCACGGTAGATTCGAACCCAGTATAACAGTATTTCTTATTACTGTCAATCACCTCACCAGCATTTTGTGTAGAGGGTTTTCCCTAATGTCTGTGCACACTGTTATGCATTGTTGTTGTTGTTTGCTTGAGGGAGGGATCACCTTGATGTAAAAAACAAGGTTGCATTCAATATTCAGCTGAATATAGCTTAACGTTACTGGATCATCTGAATGGGCAAATGGATGAGTTGCTATTGTGGTCTCATCTTACACATTTGAGAGAATGTCTGTTTTGGTCATAGCAATGATTCATGCACGGTCTTTCTTTCTTTTCCTCAGTGACTCATGCAGCAAATTTAGACTGCAACAAATGATTGCCATAGCAAGTGATGTAATCCGGTCTGAACATTCCATTTTTACGTTTTAAAACAGGGCTGTGTGAGACGTGAGGATGCTGGGGGGGGGGGGGTTGTAGCTTAGCGTGTCCCTCACATTTGGGTATTAAGTATGACGTAATGATTAATTTGTGCTTTGTGCTTTGGCATTGGTTTCAGATTACATACATTATACATAGGGGCATTACCTTTAATCCACCCGACACTGAAACATATCTTCATCACGTCATATGCTGCTACGGGACATATATGCATCAAACGATCCAAGTAACCACAGTATACTGCTAATCAACTTACAAATTACATATATATACCATAGACTGTAAAAAATATGGTTATCCGGGTCTTATATGGACGTAAAATGAAGCCTGTCAGTCCTTGAACTGTAAGTCGCCATCTTTGTAGATCCGTTTGGGCCCAGCTGGCCATTGGCTGGACCAGACAACGAGGCGGGACTTCCCCCCTTCTTCTTCGTTGGTTTTTATTTTGACTCGAACTGTTGTCAGACTAGTATCACTCCACGTATTTGTTATTTTGCAACCTGCCATAGTGCCGTGTAAGTTAAAGGTCCCATAACATAAAACTTAACTTTTTCTTAGTTTTCATATATTTTGGGGCTCTGTAGTTCTACCAGACAAAAAAGTCAAAGAACGATAATGTTGTTTGTGGTACGACAGTTTCTTAAAATGTGTAGGTTATACTTCAACAGGCTGTTTGATTTGCTGCCCATTATTGTCTCCGCCCGGCTGAAGGCGTGCAGGCCGAGGCTGTTTTGCACCCTGTCAGTCTGTCCGTGTATCCGTCCGTGTGTGTGTACACTGTACGTACAGTACAGTATGTCCGTCTGTCCATCAGCGAGCAGCTAATCTCCGGCACCGTTGGCCCGATAAACGTGAAACTGTGCACGCACACACTCCCTCTTCTCCAAATTCACATCAGCCTGTTTTTCGTTTTCTTTCTTTTTTTTGTTGCAAAACACATTTTTCGATATTACTCCATAGAGATTTTTTCCCAAAAGATCAGTACACAATATCTCTATAGTCATGTGATCATAGCATCTGCTATTTTTCAAAACATAGCAGATGCTAAAAATAGCTCCCTTCTCTCAACCCGCTTTCGTCCTACTACAGCAATGTCGTACACGCCCGGTTATAAGAAGTCCACCCCTCCTCCCGTGCCGCCACGGACAGCCACCAAGCCTCTCATCTCCGTGACGGCCCAAAGCAGTACCGAGTCCACCCAGGATGCCTACCAGGAGGGCAGGCACCCACGGAGTGGCCTGTGGACCACGGATAGCCTCGGCCGGGCCATCTACAACTCCACAGACAGCCTGGACAGCACCAAGGCTGTCACACTGGCCATGGAGTCTGCAGCGGCCAATCGGCTGACGTCCATGGGCAGCCACACCTCCGTGCAGACCTGTGACAAGGCTGTGTTGGTGTCCAAGGCCGAGGAGTACCTCAAAACGCCACGCTCCTCCATTGGAATACAGGTAACTACAGTAACTTACGATTTTCTTTTTAATGTTAATTTAAAGCATTGCTTTCTGAGCGTCTTGCAGATCTGCTACTTTTGATACTTTTGTGTCACGCTGTTGTATGATCAAATAGGGCGTTAATTTACGAAAAAACGCAAATTGTTAGAATATGGAGACAGAGATGATATGTTAAAAATACATAAAATTCTACGCGTTAGAATAGAAAAATAGTCGGCACACTGGATCATGCTCCAGTTACGTAATGGATTACCATCAAGGTTAGGTTTTGAGCGATAAACACGTCACTATAAAATAAAAGAACACAACAGTCTGGCATTGATTGAGACCTTAAAACCGGGAAAGCATCGTTGTGTCATTTCAGATTTTCTTTTTGTGTTGGCTTTTCAAAAATAGCCTTTTTACAGCTGCTATTTTTGAACTTTTTTTGTCACTCCAACATGTGACTTAGTGTGCTTGTGTGCACACACGTCAACATCAAGGCACCGCTCACTTCACACTGGGTGTGATCTTTGTAAATCTTGAAAGTGTGACTACTGATTTAGAAATTAGAAGGCATTTCTAGAATCAGCCTCAGGTCTTAATGGGTTGAGAGGAGTGTGCATGAATAGATGTTGCACCGCTGTTTTCAGTGAAATACGGTCTTAACACATTGACACATGGTGGATGAAAGTGGTGGTGCATGGGTGCCAGAGGATCTGCATCTGTTTTAGTATGACACGCGTCCGGTTTTGGATTCCATTTTAGATGCTAAATTATTTGCGTTATTATTATGCTAGCAAGCTCAAATGAGGCCAATCCTTGCTCTAAAAAAGCCTATGTTCCAATCACGATCACCGGACAATCAGAAAAGACCTCCAAACATCGGCGCTTCGGTCAAAACCATGGAGAGCGCCGTATATTTAGAGTTATGAGCACCTTTTGTCGGCAGTAAACAAGAAGTGACCAGCAGTGCGCATTATGCAAAACATGTCAAGGATCGCTGAAGAAGGCCAAGCAAAAAAAAAAAACGTTTGGAATACAAAGTATGAATTACAAGTGCACTTGGGAGTGTACTTTCATATTTTTTTTTACAAATACAAAATGTGTTTTACGAGTGCACAAATTATTTTACAGGTGCACACATTTACAAATTCAATTTGGCTCTGTTTTGGCTCACTGTAGGACATGCCTAACTTCATTCCATTATTTCATCCCTCATTTAATCAAAGAACGTATTTGTGCACCCTGGATTCACTTCGTGAGCAATATACTTACATCTGTAATTGGACTTCCCCTTGTCCTGTCTCTCCTGGTACAGACTGTCCAACAAAGAATGAATAGTACCATATTTTATAAGCATCTTCATCGTGTACAGTACACCAACGTCATCATCATCATCATCACTGTCATCTCCCATGACATCAGTGCGTCTCTTGTCAGACCATCGTCAGGTAAGTAACCTTTACCATTTCATCCCATATCTGTCTCCAGTACTGAAAAGTGTGTGTGTGTGTGTGTGTGTGTGTGTGTGTGTGTGTGTGTGTGTGTGTGTGTGTGTGTGTGTGTGTGTGTGTGTGTGTGTGTGTGTGTGTGTGTGTGTGTGTGTGTGTGTGTGTGTGTGTGTGTGTGTGTGTGTGTGTGTGTGTGTGTGTGTGTGTGTGTGTGTGTGTGTGTGTGTGTGTGTGTGTGTGTGTGTGTGTGTGCGTGCGTGCGTGTGTGTGTGTGTGTCGCGCGCGCGGGCGGTCTGTACATCAGGCCCCAGTGCCTCATAAAGTGAACCATGCATGGGGATATTATAGAGGAATTAACCACATGCCCTTGCTTGTAGGGAGCCAGAGTCGTTTGGTTAGGGTCAGTGGTTCAAAGGAGAATGCAAGAACCTGCACTGTCATGACTTAATATTTTGCAGCAATGCAATGATACAATGGTATTGACAGATATTGAATTCAAGTTAGAGAGCATACCTGATAGTGAAGATCGCTCCTTTGCACGAACATAGCACGATCGCATGTCGGAAAATATTCCATGATGACCAGTGACAACAAGGAAGAAAGAAACAGCCGCTCGTTGCACACCGCCATTCTCCATAGCATTCCATTGGGGGAAATTTCCCAGCTAATTTATCAGAAGCTAGTGAAACTAAAGTAGTAGTACTAACAATAACAATCTAAGTGTCCCTGTCAGCAACACACTTCAAACTGTGATACAAGTCAGGTTAGCTAGCCTATATTTAAACTTTGCTTTTCCTTTTACACTTTACAGCCTCACAATCAATTTTTGTCTATGCTCACAATACACATGCACAAAAAAGGAAAACTCCACTACCATTATTCAGTGCCGGTTCTAGGCCTTTTGAGGCCCTAGGCAACATATTATACAGAGCCCCCCCCCTCCTGCTTTGCCACGCCGGATAAAAATTGTAAATTTGCCATGAAAATGCTTCAATCTGGTGCACTTTGAGATCAAAATTAAGAAGCTAGGTGGGGGCCTCATGTGGCCAGTAGTAGTGGTCCTACCCCCCCCATGAGACTTACAAATCCCAAATGTTTATATACAAATCCCAAATGTTTGTAAACAAATCCCAAATGTTTATAAACAAATCCCAAAATGTTTATAAACAAATCACAAATGTTTATAAACAAATCACAAATGTTTATAAACAAATACCAAAATGTTTATAAACAAATCCCAAATCCCTTGGTCCTACCCCCCCGACCATGAGACTTACTACAGGCCAACTGGTAGTGGTCCTACCCCCCCATGAGACTTACTACAGGCCAACTGGTAGTGGTCCTACCCCCCCCATGAGACTTACAAATCCCAAATGTTTATAAACAAATCCCAAATGTTTGTAAACACATCCCAAATGTTTATAAACAAATCCCAAAATGTTTATAAACAAATCACAAATGTTTATAAACAAATCACAAATGTTTATAAACAAATACCAAAATGTTTATAAACAAATCCCAAAACCCATGAGACTTGGTCCTACCCCCCCGACCATGAGACTTACTACAGGCCAACTGGTAGTGGTCCTACCCCCCCCCATGAGACTTACAAATCCCAAATGTTTATAAACAAATCCCAAATGTTTGTAAACAAATCCCGAATGTTTATAAACAAATACCAAAATGTTTATAAACAAATCACAAATGTTTATAAACAAATCACAAATGTTTATAAACAAATCACAAATGTTTATAAACAAATACCAAAATGTTTATAAACAAATCCCAAAATGTTTATAAACAAATCCCAAATCCCTTGGTCCTACCCCCCCGACCATGAGACTTACTACAGGTCAACTGGTAGTGGTCCTACGGTAGTGCCGGTTCTAGGCCTTTTGAGGCCCTAGGCAACATATTATACAGAGGCCCCCCCCCCTCCTGCTTTGCCACGCCGGATAAAAATTGTAAATTTGCCATGAAAATGCTTCAATCTGGTGCACTTTGAGATCAAAATTAAGAAGCTAGGTGGGGGCCACATGTGGCCAGTAGCCCATGTAAGGGATACATGAAAAAAAAAAAAATCTTCTCCCTGTGACGAGGCCCCCTCAGTGGTTGAGGCCCTAGGCGACCGCCTAGTTCGCCTATGCCTAGAACCGGCCCTGCCATTATTATAGATACTTCATGCTGTAGAAACCTTTCAACGCAATGTGTTTGGAAAATATACAGGGCCTGTAGCAGACAAGAAGATTCCACGGGTAGAGCTCAACTTTCACAAGATGTCGCACACACTGCTGCTTCATCAAATCTTGATTCAATTTAGTGTTACAAGTTTCATGGAACAGCATGCTGTTTTGTTTGTGCTCAACAAGTTTCATGGAACAGCTGTTTTGTTTGTGCTCAACAGGTGGAAACTGTGACAGACTCTGAGACTGAAAGTAAAGCCCTTCCTCAGTTCCATTCCATTGGCATCCAGGTGGAGGATGAAAAACGGTACGTGTTTGGTTTTAGTGTTGTATCTCTGCCACATTTCTGTTCCCGATTGTTTTGAACACTTGGAAATATTCAGCCATGCTTGGACAATAAGTACAGTAAAAAGTCAATATTTAACTGACAATAATGGGAAAAATATATAATAATCTATACGTTAATGGGACACTTTTTTTGCAAAAAAATTAATGTTAATGACGTTTAGAAGATTTAGAACACTTTCCTAGGGGTCTTTATGTGTGTAATATGTGGTTTTAGATATTTTAGATTTTAGCAGTGAGCCCAGTGTCTCTGATGCCATGTACATCTGAATGCACAAACTATCTCTGATTCTGATCCCATAATAGTGTTGTTTTTGCGACCGAAGGTAGCAGTTAACTATGGAATCGTGCATTTCACGTCAGTGTGTTGGTCGGGCACCATGGTGCCCAGGTCTCGTGACATCATGTGACATCATCAGGGATAGAGATGTGGAGACCCTGATGTCATAGTAAATGTTAAGCCCATATATGAAGATCGCTGATGTCATCAATATTGGCCAGAAACTCTACATCTGACCTCAACCCTCAAACCCTTAGATCTCCATATATGTCAGAACCTGTTCATTCCATTATGTTAATCCTTCCCCATCCATCGATTCAAACTCTAGACGGGCCTGCCCCAAGTACAGCCGCACCCGGCAGCCGGCTAAAACTAGAATTCTCAACAGGCCCGAAAATGAAGACCCGACCATACCAGGGCCCTCATCAAACCCTGTACACTCAAGAGAATGTCCCCGCTACCACCCTTAGATCTCCATATGCTGTATGGAGCTGACCTGTATTGACATTCTATATGTTGCTCTGACCTCATCAAACCCTGTACACTTAAGACATGCTCCTTATATGGCCAGTACAGAAATCATTCCATGTTGATCTGACCCTCCATGCCAAAGCGCCAGCGCTTGCCCAGCAGTCTGCCGTCAATGATCGCGGATGCGTGCATGCGACCTAAGGTCGCTTCTCGCCCTCAGGCGTCTTACTGGTTAGTTACATAATCCCATATATACCTGTGTATATATATATATATTCCTCTGTACTCCCCTCCTGTCATTGTGTGTGTGTGTGTGTGTGTGTGTGTGTGTGTGTGTGTGTGTTGTGTGTGTGTGTGTGTGTGTGTGTGTGTGTGTGTGTGTGTGTGTGTGTGTGTGTGTGTTGTGTGTGTGTGTGTTGTGTGCGTGCCTGTGTAAATGTGTTTAGTCAAGGGCGGTTCAAGCGCTCCAACAGTGTGACCACGGCGGTACAAGCTGACATGGAGCGTGAGGGCTTTCCCTCCATGGAGGACAAGGGCCTACAGTTCGGCGGGGCGTTTGGCCGCCACTCTGAGCCCAGCACGCCAACGCAGTACGGCGCCACACGCACCGTGCGCACCCAGGGCCTGTTCAGCTACAGGGAAGACTACCGCACATCAAGCGGGCCGCCCAGCCCCCAGCCCGCCGAACCCTGGCTGGTGGAACCCAGCCTGGAGGGCTCTGAGGCGGGCCGCGCGTCTCCCCTGCGCAGGGACGGCAGCTGGTTCATGCAGCTCCTTCACAGCGAGACCAAGCGGCTGGAAGGATGGTGCAAAGACATGGAGAGAGAGGCGGAGGAGCACGACCTGTCGGAGGAGAGTGAGTGTCCAGAGGGTAAAGACAACGCGCTAAGCTCTTCACTCTGCTTCCAAGCAGGGGCTTATTTGTTTGTTTGAAAAAGGTCCCCTTTTTCTGATTCTGTCTTTCTGGGATCCACAGCCTGCATACTATACAAAGCGCAGTAAACAACACATAAAACAGTCAATTGCATTCATATACATTACTTACAATTTCAGCAATATACATAAGAAATACACAAATTCATGTTTCCAAGCCTATCAAGTTGTCAACACAAGCCAAACAGTTATACTGTAATTGTAAGTGCTGTTTGTGTTGGCTGCAACGATTAATCAATTAATCGTAATCGAATCGATTATTAAATTAGTTGTCAACTAAATGTTTTTTTTTTTTTTTTTTGTAGGCCTCAAGATCAGCTAGATTAAAGCCCTAGCAGGTTTTAGTGAGTATATAGTGAGTATTGAGTATAGTGAGCATAGTGAGCAGGCAACACACATGATGAAAGTTTATTGTGATGTCGCTGTTCTGTTCTTGCTTTTTTCTGCGCGCAATACTGTTGCGCAATGAAGTATAAATGTCTGCACCTCACTAGCCAACACACAAGAGGAGGTTGAATGAACTGAAACCAGCGCTCCCCAAAACATCAGGTTTGGAGATCTGTTGGGAATTGATTACATGAAACCAGTCTCAATGTTTGTAAACAAATAATTGGTCTATAGTCCTAACATAGACAGACAGTCCCGACTTCAATAATGATATCCTCACCAATTTGACATTTAAAGATGTAGGTTGCTTTAATGTCATAGTTTCTGAAAATACACTTAGTGATATTCCGGGGTGCGCAGTCTGCGCACGCTTATCCGACACACCAAAGGTCCGACATGCGGACATCACCCATCACTCCCGACATGCGTTACTTGTATCTTGCTTTGGGTTAGGGTTATGATAGGGTTTGGGGTAGGTTGTCTGTCTAATGATTGTCAGACTGTTAGTCTGCAGGTTAGGGTTATGATAGGGTTTGGGGTAGGTTGTCGGTCCAATGATTGTCGGACTGTTAGTCTGCAGGTTAGGGTTATGATAGGGTTTGGGGTAGGTTGTCGGTCCAATGATTGTCAGACTGTTACTCTGCAGGTTAGGGTTATGATAGGGTTTGGGGTAGGTTGTCGGTCTAATGATTGTCGGACTGTTAGTCTGCATATCTGGTGAATGGGATATAACCACACTGTGTAGAAAAGCAATGCTAAATACACTGATTTGTTAGTGTTTGTTATGTCAGATAACCAACACCTTTACCAGTCACCGGAGGGTTTGTTTCTGTGTCTATCCTCATCCTGTAGTCCTTGGAAAGATCCGAAGTGCGGTGGGCAGCGCGCAACTCCTCATGTCCCAGAAGTTCCAGCAGTTTTACTGGCTATGTCAGCAGAATCTGGTAAGTCCACAGTTAACAGACCATACAGTAAAGTAACCAATACCTAGATACGTTCACCAATACCAACTCTGCGTAGATCTATGCACAGATCCAGTGGTGGAAAGTAAGCAACTACTGTACTGTAAGTACATTTACTTAAGTACTGTACTGCACTTTACTTACTGCTATTTTCAAATTATGTTTTATACATTAAATATTTATTTATATTGAAATTGTACATTCTGCATAATGCATACTTTTTCTTTTGTTACCGTAAGTACATTTTGATGCCAATACCTTTGTACTTTTACTCAAGTACATTTTGAATTCTGGACTTTAACTTTTTACTACTAAATGAGTAGTTCTGTATTCTGGTATTGATACTTTTACCTAAGTAAAACATTTGAGCACTTTTTACACCACTGGCGTAGAACCCATTTTCATGATAAATAAACCGCTAAGGAAGACAGAGGTGTTGCAGATGCCCCTGAGGCGCTGAGGGTGCACATTGTGGTCCTTCCAGAAATAGAGCTCCCAGATCGATGGGGGCTAAACAGACCCTCTGCTCATATTGACCCCGCAGTAAGTGAAAGGGGAATTACAATAGGAAAACGGAGCACCTGCGTTCACGCCGTTCGAGGAGGCGGGTTGGTTCAAACGGAGTCCTGGGAGTTTGAATAATGAAGCTGCCATCGTGGTTCATTGTTCACATCTCATGTTGGTGGTGAGCTGGAGAAAGTCTCGCATTTTCATAAGAGCTGGCCACTAATTACTCACACAGCCCTGTCAGTGTGTGTTAGCAAAGAGGAGAATTATGAATGGGGAATATAATATCTCCTGTTGAGATAGAGGGAGAGAGAGAGAGAGAGAGAGAGAGAGAGAGAACACATACTGTGTGTGTGTGTGTGTGTGTGTGTGTGTGTGTGTGTGTGTGTGTGTGTGTGTGTGTGTGTGTGTGTGTGTGTGTGAGAGACGGGTGGTCATTCATACCCTTCACACGGCCACACACAACTTTTTTTCTTCAAAGAAAATTAAATTAGCCTTCTCTCTGTGTGGTATATACCTTAAAGGTGGTGCTTAGCTCTATTTCAAATGGTCTCTCTCCCTGTATCTCTGTCTCTGCATGTCTCTGCATGTCTCTGTCTGTCTCTCTCTCTCTCTCTCTCTCTCTCTCTCCTCTGTCCCCAGATGTAATATGATGATGGATTAAATTCTACATTGACACTGACAGGGCTTAGATTGCTCCAAGTGCTTGAACATGTTTGAGTGTGAGGGAGCATATCCACTGCCTCTGTTGGAAAGAGCGAGAACTGCAAAAGTCTTGACATAGTTGTGGATGTGCGTTGAATTTGACAGAGGGACGTTACACTACGTTAACTGAGAGTGTTCACGTACAGAGTATTGTGAACCTACAATGCTGTTGGGACCATAAAGTGCTGTCAATTGCACAATGTGATGTCATTTGGATTCAAATGAAAGTTGACATTGCAGGTACAGAAGCTCAATTTGGAAAGCAGCTGTGTCATTTCCAGACCTGTGTGTGTCTGTAAATGACACAGTGAACAGCTTGTTGAACATAAAACATTAATCCCCCGGGGGATGTTCAGTTTCAGCTTCACCCAGCTGATGCTCAGCGTCATTGATGACGATGGAGCACTGTTCAGCTCAGCAGCTGTTAGTTAGTTAGAGTTAACCCATGGTTTAACAGCTCAGCAGCTGTTAGTTAGAGTTAACCCATGGTTTAGTTAGAGTTAACCCATGGTTAGTTAGAGTTAACCCATGGTTAGTTAGAGTTAACCCATGGTTTAGTTAGAGTTAACCCATGGTTTCTACAAGACCCCGTTTTGAAGCCGGTGAATTAAAATCCACCATCTTTGAACTTCCGGTCCTGAACAGAAGCATTGTGTGTGAGTGTGTGCGTACGTGGGAGAGATACACGGTTGCCTCCACATGAGCTTTGCAGTGTTGTGGCATGGTTCCTTTTTTCAGCTCATGTTAGAAAGCTCCACACAATCACCCAGTAACAACTGCATTGGTCTGATATCAGCCCTCTGCTGCCTCTCAGTGGAGTTAAGACTACTCATACAGTACATGCCTATAGATAGGTACTATGGATGGTGATAATGCCGCAGAATTACTGAAGCATAGAAGATGGCCTCATTTGGCTGACTGAAACAGGTCCGCTTTAATCACTTCTCAGATTCCCAAGACGTGGGTGATGTGCATAGATTACCATATCATCATCTAACAATCAAAGTCAAAGTCATACGATTTGTCACACACAGTGAAATTTGTTCTCCAATATTTGACCCATCTCTTGGAGCAGTGAGCCGCAGCCAAGGAGCGGTGAGCTGCAGCCATGCCGCACTCGGGAATCATTTGATTAGTAGATTTGACCCCCCAATCCAACCCTTTGATGCTGAGTGCCAAGCAGAGAGGCATTTGGTCCCATTTTTTGTCTTTGGTATGATCCGGCCGGGGATCGAACCCCCGACCTCCCAGGGCGGACACTCTAACCACAAGGCCACTGTCTGGTGTAAATCCCACTGAATAATGTTTTACATACGGCAAGTAATTACTTGCGCAAGCAGAGCGCGCAAGTAATCGTTTCGCTTGGTCTCTTCGAAGTGAAGCCAAGTTTTCTTCAACGGTAAATCTGTGCCTGGTTTGCTGGGACTAGTTACAACATTACGTCATCCTTGAGAGAGTACATGGTGTGTATATGACGTAATGTTACAAGTTACAAGTTACAAGTTACAACATTACGTCATATACACACCATGTACTCTCTCAAGGATGACGTAATGTTGTAACTAGTCCCAGCAAACCAGGCACAGATTTACCGTTGAAGAAAACTTGGCTTCACTTTTTGGAACCAAGTAACCACAGTATACTGCTAATCAAATTACAACTACATACTCTGTATGTAGTTGTAACTAGAACAACTACATACAGTCTGTGCCTGGTTTGCTGGGACTAGTTACAAGTTACAAGTTACAACATTACGTCATATACACACCATGTACTCTGGTCCCAGTTCACAACGATGACGTAATGTTGTAACTGGTCCCAGCAAACCAGGCACAAACCTACGGTTGAAAAAAACTTGGCTTCACTTTTTGGAACCAAGTAACCACAGTATACTGCTAATCAAATTACAACTACATACTCTGTATGTAGTTGTAATGTGATTTGTAATTACTTGCGCAAGCAGAGCGCGCAAGTAATCATTTCGCTTGGTCTCTTCGAAGTGAAGCCAAGTTTTCTTCAACCGTAAGTCTGTGCCTGGTTTGCTGGGACTAGTTACAAGTTACAAGTTACAACATTACGTCATATACACACCATGTACTCTGGTCCCAGTTCTCAACGATGACGTAATGTTGTAACTGGTCCCAGCAAACCAGGCACAAACCTACGGTTGAAAAAAACTTGGCTTCACTTTTTGGAACCAAGTAACCACAGTATACTGCTAATCAAATTACAACTACATACTCTGTATGTAGTTGTAATGTGATTTGTAATTTGTAAATCTGTGCCTGGTCTGCTGGGACCAGACTACACAGATGACCATATCTCTTACGTCATCACTGAGAGCTAGTCATACATATACACACTGTGTACTCTGGTCCCAGCTCTCAAAGGTGACGTAATGTGGTATCTGGTGGGACCAGATTATACAGATGACCATTTCTCTTACGTCATCACTGAGAGCTAGTCATACACCGTAAGTGTATGCCTGGTTTGCTGGGACTAGTTACAAGTTACAACATTACGTCATATACACACCATGTACTCTGGTCCCAGTTCTCAACGATGACGTAATGTTGTAACTGGTCCCAGCAAACCAGGCACAGACTTACGGTTGAAAAAAACTTGGCTTCACTTTTTGGAACCAAGTAACCACAGTATACTGCTAATCAAACCAGATTATACAGATGACCATTTCTCTTACGTCATCACTGAGAGCTAGTCATACATATACACACCATGTACTCTGGTCCCAGCTCTCAACGATGACGTAATGTGGTAACTGGTCCCAGCAAACCAGGCACAGACTTACCGTTGAAAGTCTACAGTATAAAATAATTATACTGTATAATATATTTTAGTTTATATACCAGTTTATATACCTTTTTTTTTCATCACATATCAATGATTCATTTTTCTGTAAAAAAGTAGTTAGGTAGCAAATAGTTACACGTAATGATTATACATTTCAAACGTTCCTTCACAGAGATACTGAGATGTGATACTTTCCAGCGGTCAAAAGTACTTGCGCGCTCTGCTTGCGCACTAGTAGGCCTACTAGTGTGCAACAAGCAAGTATGCACTCGGCAGAGTGCAGTTCTAGTTGTAATACTAGTATACTGTATATTATCGTCTCTGTCAGGTGGAGACCTCGTATGTCCAAAACTGTTACTTTTTAGGATTCAAATAAAAAAATTGTAGTAGATCTACAAGCTCAAAACGTGCCGCTTCACGCCACTTTTAGAGCTTGTGGATCTGCTACTTTTGATACTTTTGTGACGCTGTAGGGGTCACATGGGGGCATTTATGAAAAATCACAAAAAAGTTAGAAGTTAGTTTTTTATAGCGCTTTTACAAGTGCTCAAAGCTTTACAATGGTTCATTCATTCATACATTGGGAGGTGATAAGATAAGAGGTTTCTGCCCGACAACAGCGATATTCATTGATTACAGTGGGACAATGCAGAGTGCGTTTGTTTGTATGTGTTTGTCATCCCAAAAGGACCCCAGTGCCATGCCCAGACCCACCTCCCAGGACCTGGCTGGATTCTGGGACCTCTTGCAGTTATCCATTGATGACGTCACTGCCAAGTTTGACGAGCTACAGCAGATAAAGAGCAACCAGTGGCAGCCAGTGGAGGAGAGCCCCAAGAAGCCGGTGAGGCAGTGGTTTTTTTATATTATAGCAGAAGATCCAGGCGTTCCAAATGGATTATTTTTCATGGCATGGCAAGTAGAATATTGTAGAGACTATAGTCTTGCAACATTCAACATTGTAAGGCTATTGCCTATTTATTGCCAGTGCCACGTTCAAGGTTCAAGTTGTTCTTTATTGTGTTCTTACCTGAGAGAGTAAAATTCAGCATTCAGTTTATCTAATAGGTTAATGACACCAGATATGACAGCTGCCATTACTTGGTTCTCCAATTTATAGAAGGCATGTTTTCTATTCCCATGAACTAACGTTGACGTTGTCATAGCTAGTTTGTCAGGTAGGTCTGGGTATCGAGGCTAGAGTGGGGGTAATCTCTCAAGAACAGATTCTGAGGAAACAAACAGCAGAGGGCACTGTTTTTCCTTTTTCTTCAACATGACGTCACGCCGCCATGGTCACCGCTCACACAACACATCTCTCTGTTTTTACCAACCACTGTTTCGGGCTCCTCTTCACCGAAAACTGGACTATGAATAACGCTTAAGGCGTTAACGTTAACGCTTAAGTAAAAGCTAGTAAAAAAGTAGAGATGTGTTCGGGTGAGCGGTGAGTCGCCTATCACAGTGGTTTCAGTGACGTCATGTTGTAGTTTTTACCTTATTTTAGCCTCCGGTGTGCACGCAGTCTTTAGTGACTTTAGGGCTCATAATGGGATAAAGTACGATGTTCAGGGCTTAATATAACATTAATTCAAGCTCCCGCTAACGATATAAATGATCCGAGCATCAGAATGGCTGATTTTGACTTCCGGTTCAAACATTACAACAAGAGCTCTTGATCTGCTCATGTCGTATATTTCACTGGCACTGGCCCTATATGGTAACTGGCATTCAAGTTAATATAAGGATTTCTGAAAAGTGTATGGAGAAATGAATAGCATTTGAAGTATATGACGTGTAAAAATATGACAGTGACTGTTATGGTCAGTGTTTGCGATGCAAAGTATTTGTCACGCTCACGATGTGTGAGGACCTTTGGTTGCATTAACTTCCAACTGAACCGTGGACCATGTCATGTTGTCTTTGTTAAGGAGCGGAAGTGGCCGCCGCCTCTTCCCAAGAGGCCTGTGAAGCGTGGCATGACGCGGGAGCGTTCTCTGGACCTGGAGGACCGCCAGAGGCAGGAGGCCCGCCGACGCCTGATGGCGGCCAAGCGGGCGGCTTCTTTCAGACAGAGCTCGGTCTCGGAGAGGGCAGACAGCATCGAGATCTACATCCCAGAGGCCCAGACGCGACTTTGAGGTCCAAGGACTCAAGCCCCTCCGTCCACAGCACCGCCACACCAGCAGCAGCTAGTGGCATCAAACCCAGCCTCCTTCCCGCACTGGTCTACCTGTTGTCACAGTGTCCCTCTACTGGTCTACCTGTTGTCACAGTGTCCCTCTAAGCCTCTTTAGGGCTTTTCATCCATATCCACCATCCCCCATGCCCCTCCTCCTGAGGCCACGAGGGACCGCTTGCCACAGGTTCCACCCCCCAACGAGAATGAGCTGCTATATATACAGTATATATATATATATATATATATATATATATATATATATATATATATATATATATACACACCAGAAACAAAACATCTCACCTGGAATGCATTCGAGCAAACAACATTAGTGGTTCTTCCGTTCAAATGCCTCATTCATTCATTCATTCATTCATTCATTCATTCATTCATTCATTCATTCATTCATTCAATCAATCAATCATTCATTCATTCATTCATTCATTCATTCATTCATTTATGAATTAATTTATTTGTTTATTTATTTATTTAAAACACACTCATTTCATTGACTCATCTGCCAGCCTCTGGGTGAGTAAAGGGTGAATCTGTACTTTTCCCACCATTGTTGAAAAGACTTACAATGTGCAGCTTGTTTAACCACATGAACCCTACAGTAGCCTCCCTTTTCTGGGCATGTCATAATAGGCCAACATTTGAATATTTTCAGTGAAGATATTTAGTGTCGAGGGGAAAAAAGGAGTCAGATTCCGGTCAACAAAGTATGGGTTTAAGTGGTTAAAGAGTCTCTCACTAGCAACAGTGGTCTTGGGCTGATGCACTCAGTGTGGCAAGATAAGACAGCGGTCGTCTGAAATAATATTCTTTGACAGAACCGAAAGGCCCCTGAAACAATAGGTGATAAAACTCACCACTGAATTGATCAATTGAAATCAGTGGGTTTACCAACTCTTTGTAGCAGGTTGGGGGGTGCCATACTCGTTACGTTAGTAATAGTAAAATGCCATCATACAGTGATTGGTCATTGTCAAGCAAGTCTGAAGTCTAACACTTTCCTGGCCACATTTGTTGTCAAACTGTCCAAACTGAAGGGAGTGTGTTCTGTGTTGTATGTTGGGACTAACATAATACCAAAGTTCAAGAGCAAGTTGTCACGTGTGAAGTGGTTGCACAGTTATTAATATTATCATCATGTATGACCAGGTGTGCTGCAGCTGTGGACCAGTGTTGCTGAGAATGACATCGGACAAAAATCATCCAGAGTCTTTGGCCGACATTTATTCATCTCCATTCACAACGTCATGGTGCAGTATCGTCTCTCTGAAGAGAAGCACCTTTATTGTACCCGTGTTATTTACTGTGTTCTGCTGGACACGTTACCATTTCAGAACAAATATGAAACGTTAACCTAACACGGCCAAGTCCGGAGAGTTAATTTTAATCTGAGATTAAACACCCTAGCAACCCTATTTTGTGGCGAACATTTGGCTGAAAGATAGCATATCTTCAAGCTACGCACAACACGCAGCGCCTTGTGAGCTTGTAGACATTGTGGATATTTTCGCCAAAGAGGTTTGGTGTAAAGGGAGGGAAAAGGGAGGGATCCTATGTATAATATACCCCGCTCAAACAACATTTAGCGGTGAAATTAACTCTCCGGATTTTACTGTTAAGAAGGGAAAAGAGGTGACCAAGTCATAGAAATGCATTTTGCAAATTGCACCGTATATCATTTGTGTTTGTATTTCCAAAGGAAATGTAGTTTATGAAGATCATGTCATATTGTTGCAGTTGAATTGCAAGGACAGATTTGGAATATTTGCCACAGAACACATCATCAGTCTCTAGTTCATCAACTGTACTCCTGTGTTTTCCCCCTCATTTCTTTCTGGTGGCATTCAACACTCTTTTAACTATAGTTGTGATGCGAACATATTTAATTACACATATAATATTTGACCGGCATCACAAGCTACAGTATACATTTAGTAGTAAAGATTTACAAAGTATAGATTATTTCCACAGTGGAATGGTCGTGTTTCTGAGATAACAGAGGTCACGGACTCATAAACCAATGGGGCTACGTGTGATCTTTTATTCCAAGTGGCGCATAATGAAGTGATTTCTGTTCTTGTGAAATGCTCACGTAGTCTAGGACAGACAGGTGCAAATGACACTTTAACAATATTCAGTTACTATAGTAAATGGTGCTGCTTTTTACTCTAAAACTGTTGTCCTTTACCCAGTCCTATGTGCACGCACACACACACTCAAGGACTTTTTAAACAGAGATTTATTAATATGGTGCCCATTGTCTCTCTAATGAAATGTGATGGACTCTGATTTTAGAAAAGATCATCTTTGCAATGCTTTTGGCCTCAGTGATGCAAAATGAGGAGAACGTGGTTTCATTCTATTTATACGTCTAATGGGAGAGATTGCAGGCTTTGACATTCAACGTTCTGACATTCCGCCAACCCTAAAGTGAGTAGTTATGCCCACCCTGAGCCAGGGGCATATTGGTATATTAGTTCAATACTGTACTGTACCTGTCCATATTTTATACGGCACCAACCATGATTAACTGATATTTACACTGCATGCCTATAACTCCATATATCTATCCAACCACATATGATTAAACATTTGAACCTTGTCATCGCTATTCTGGGGGGGAACATTCACAGATAAAAGCTACTCAGCTTGTTTCAGCCTGTGGGACTACGGTCACCTACGTATAGGGTTTACGGATTACAATTTATTTATGGCCAGTAAGATTAATGCTGCTGTATTCATTTTGGCAAATGGTGTGTGTGTTATCATAATTAGAATCAACCTTCATTGGGGGGTTGAGTTCCATGTGCAAGCTTGGAGAGTTGATGGTTAGCTACACAAAAAAGGTTTAGTTGTTTGGTTGTTAAATGGGTGTTGGAGTCGGCATCTATCTTGAGTTGACGGTTGCAAGAATCATTTTTGGAGGTCGACCCACATCTACAATATCTGACACCCATGTTTTGTGGGAAATGTGCATCAGTGCCAACTTTGAAACCCTTAGTTTACCAGATGGCCTTAACCAAAATACTACTGATTGTAGAGCCCCTTGCAACGCAAAAAAGGTTCAAGGATGTTTACAAGTGCTGTCAAAAGATCCAGTTAAATTTGATTAAGAGCTGAGCATGCAGACTTGGAAGGAAGTGGAGTAGTGGCTCCAAAAATCATCATAGTCATATTTCATTTTAGTCAAACTATATTTTAGTTTTGTTATGTATTATTTGTTATTGGCAAAACAAAACAATATTCAACATAGCCTACAATGAGAAAAACTGTCAAATGAAATGAAAATCTCAAATCTATATAGAAATATCCCGGTTGGTCTTTGTTCTGCCAATCTTAAAGTGGTGTTGGAGTCTATGGGTGCATAGCCTACAGTATTTACTCGTTCACAACCCTTTCGATGTGCTATTTAGGATGACTGTTCCTATTCATGTGGGCAATGTTTTGAGGTGTGAGTTGGATTGCAACTTGATATGGAAATGCTTCAGTGTAATGACTTATTGAATTGTTACTGTAGGTATCTGGAATTAAATACAGTTGACTCCATCACCTTAGCCAAATGAGACCCACCGTCCCCCATGTCATAATAGGTGGGATCTGCAATCACAAAACATGCTTCAATGCTTGTGGATCAGCTATTTTTGGTGAAGCGTTTTGCTGTAGAGGGGGGGGGGGGGGGAATCACACCTGTGTGAACTGAGTGGTGAAACTATGCTTTTATTGTTATATAGAGTTTTTGTGGTTATGGAGCCATATAGTAAGCAGTACAATTGCTGGTACAGTTTGCCGGTTCAGCTATCATTACTTCCTGAAGCTGGTGCTTTCTTTCTCACGTAGTATATACGTATATTTGTTTCACTTCATTGGCTAGCGATTCATGGCTGGAGCCAGGCTAACCTAAGCAGGAGGAATATCTTTGAATAAGCTCACAACTTTGGACGGCTATGGTGTGACATGGGATAAAGCCTGTTGATGAAGACGAATTAAATCACTATTGTGCACAACTTTTGCCCTTTATTTAAGCCAATCTTTGGATCTAACATGATGAGATGGCAGCTGTTGTTGAGATGACCAGGTCCCATTAACAAGGGCTTGGGAACACACTGTTTTCAGTACATAGGCCTACATTTGATTCTGGAGAGCTTTTTATGTTGTTGTTTTACTTAAGGAAATACTGTACCCATTATTTGAGCTCTAGTTTAGAAAGATTCTTCAGATTCTTCTGTTCCCTCAAATGTACCGGTATGTTCCCTGCGCCTTATATTCCCTCATATTTATATTCCCTCAACATTGTTCCCTCAAGGTTATGGTTACGGTTGGGATTGGGTTTAAGGTTGGGGAAACATAGCGTTGAGGGGACATAGAAAACATCAACAAAAATTCAACCTACTTGAAAATAGCTGATTGGAAAAGACTGCATACTGTACACTGCTGATCAGCTAAGCATTTAATACAAGGGCTAGAGCTGTTGCAATATTGACGAGCAAGTGATTTCAGTTTACAATCTTGAATCCAGTTTCAAATGGTAGATAGATTTTTTTTATTATTAATTGTTACTTTTTTGTTAACATGTATGTTTTCAATTGCAAAACCTCATTTCATGATCAACCATTCTCTTTTCCAAACTTGAGAACATTTGGACCTCTCCTACTGCACCTTGAAATAGTAGAGGTTCTTTCCAAAATGCCTTTGTCGGTTTATATGGAGGACAAGGAGATGATTCACTATTTGAGACCCTCAAACACTCTAAATGATTTTCTTTTTATGTTAATTAATACATGAGGACTATCACTTTTATTGACATAGACGTTTATTGACAGACAATACAGGAGTGATTGGTCTTACTCCATTTTAGGCGGGAACCCCTTTTGGTGTTAGCATTACGTTATGCTTTAGCTATTTAAAAATAGCAGATCTACAAGCCACTCTGTGGCGCGCTACGAGCTTGTAGGTCTGCTATTTTTGAAAAGACATTTTTAGAATCTGATCTCAGGTCAGAATGAAAACTGTCAGGATGTAGAAGACATTTTTAGAATCTGATCTCAGGTCAGAATGGGTTAACAAGCTTTGGCCAGACCCAGACACCACACCATCCCCTCCTTAACAAGCTTTGGCCAGACACCACACCATTCCCTCCGAGTCTGTTCCCACAGAAATATCTCCAATATCACCTTTACACTAAACTAAACACTACACCACCTGCACCCAATACCTCCTTTATCTAACACCAACTTTATGTAATACAACTTTTATTTGTCAATTGGTTAATAGATGATATATCATTCCAAAATGTAGAACAGATCACAGGGTTACTGATGGGTTTTCCCGAATCCCTTCTACAGTATTTTGTCAGTTCTTCCACCTGACTCCGCTGTAAAATCGGAGAATGTACAAACGGAAACAACTCAACCCATGAGGCTCCATTTGGTTCAGTCTGTACACTCTCTAAGTGAAATTAACAGTGAGGTATGAGATACTCGCTATTCAAGTTTACTGTCCGCAGACTGCATACTGTGAGTGCATTATTTGTACATAAAACCATACTCAATCTTCTTCTCCAAACAAATGCTTCCCATTTGCAATATATGGTTTTCCTTTTTTTACGGGTACATACAAAGTTAGTGATTGACAGATTTTCCTTTCCAGTAGAACTTTCTCGTGTTCTTACCTAGTGTGTGTGTGTGTGTGTGTGTGTGTGTGTGTGTGTGTGTGTGTGTGTGTGTGTGTGCGCGCGCGCGCCGATCACTACACTTCATATTGGGATGTTGATATATGATTCAAAGCAGCAGGCGTAGGTTTGCTATCAACTTTTGACCCTGAGCAAACCGTAGAATACAAGAGGATGACAGATCAATTCACTACCCAATGAAATCCTAATTTAGCTTTGAGAGTGTAAACTAATGGGCCATGGGAGGATTACATTTTTACAATTTAAGAGTTAAAGCAACACTACACAGATTTCTCTGTGTAGCTTTAACTTTGACCACGAAATGTTACTTCAGCTGTTTTGCACAGAAATAACACTTGGTGTTGTTGTTTTCTCTCCCCGTCTTAGAGACAGATGTACTGGGATGCCACATGTTGCTGGTGAGATGATGACACTTAGCCAGTACTCCATAATGCATGACATAAAATACAGTTTGAGTTGTTGATATCTAGATGGTCTATTATCTATTTATTATCTACGGTATAGGGAAGTGCAATTTGTTTATACCTTATTCAACATAGTATGCCAATTCTGATTAAACCACCAACCACCACGTCCCCCCCCCGTCCCCCCCCCCCGTCCCCCCCCCCTCTCTCTCTCTCTCTCTCTCTCTCTCTCTCTGTCTCTGTCTCTCTCTCTCTTCTCTCATGTCTCATGATGTTTTGCCGTACAATTTAAGAGGGGCTTTGGTGTTTGGCAACTATGAAAATGACAAATCCTCAGGTGCCTTAAGATGTTACTCTCCATGGACTCTGTGAATGAATGTGTGAGCCTGAGCTGTGTGAAGATGTGAGAGCTTTGTAATCACAGGGTCGATTTATAATACCATTTATAAGGGCTGGAAACAGGAGGATATAGCTTCAGTTACATTCTTGTACAGTTAACTTTTATTTGTAATTGACTGATTCAAATGGCATACCATATAATTATAGACTCCAGCACAATACAGCTAAAAGGGACAGTACCTCTTGATTTGGTAACAAAATAAAACATTTGTCATCCGTTTTGTTAGCTACTGAATTTTGAGTTTGAATTGTACAGATATAGGATTTAAAATATTTATCATCAGTATGACTTCTTTTTTACTCAATAAATGAGCTGTGAGGGCATCAGTGGCACAAGAAATACAAGGGATGATGATGTAAGTGTTGTTGTGACAGTTGTGAGTGTACGTGAATGCAAATAGTATATGAAGTGTGTCTGTGCATGTGAGTCTACAACTGCTTCAGTAGCCTATACAATATATTATAACAATTCATTATTTATTATTAATGTAATGTCATGACATTTTCTCCTGATGCTTTGTCAACATCTAATGTAGAGGAACAAGACACTGACAAAACTTGACCTGCTAAAAAGTGCAATAGTGTTTATCAATGCAGGCCCACATACAGCGATTGACCTCACAGCGTGTCAGTTAATGTCCTATGCTTCATTTATGCTTAGTTTCATGCTGGTATTGCGCACCGAAAATTGCCGATCTGCAAACTCAAAATATGTCAAGTGTAAATCTCCTGTTTCCGGTGCACGACATGACGCGCAACCAAGTAGAAATCAGGCATTATATGATGTCGCAAGAGGGTATTGCTCACAAAAATAGATCTTCAAGTTTACACCTCGTCACAGTGCGAAAAGTGTTGGTTTTGTCGTAGGACAAGGTTATGAAGTATGAGTTAGCCTGGTTGTAAAATGATACCTTACTTTCACACCACACTGATAGGGAAGAATGGCTCTAAATCATTGGGATGCAGTTTGAAACCTTAGGATTTCTACAATGATCACGAATGGCATGATTTAAAGAAAGGTTTACGTAATTTATTAAAAGAATATTCACCTGGGTGTTGTATGTTGAAAATACATCCTTAACAGGGTTTTTTTTAATAGGGGTATGATACTTTGATCATGAAGTCATTATTGAAACAAGTTAATACGAATACATGCTTTACAACCTACTTTTGCCACCACAATTTCAACTAATGTGGTTGTTCTAGAAAGAGAAACCTCAGAGATGTTAGTGTGGGTGCTGAAATCAATTGACCTCTGCTTTTTCTAAATTTGCTACATTTCAGTTCTTCTGACAATCAATGCTCAATGAAAGCAGCGCATGCACGACACGCACTCAGGCACGCTCATACGCACGCACTCAGGCACGCTCACACACACTCAGGCACGCTCATACGCACGCACGCACGCACTCACGCACGCACGCACACACACACACACACACACACACACACACACACACACACACACACACACACACACACACACACACACACACACACACACACACACACACACACTATACAGTATGCACATGTTTCTCACAAGAACCAGTGACATTATGTCCTCAAGGTGAAGCCCTGAATTTAAATTGTTCTGAAGTAATTGCAGCACTCTTTATGGTAAAAGCGGTTTCAAATGAGATCTCATGGGATTCCCCAAAGTTTTCAGTATAGAAGTCCTTATTCTCCTTATTTCTGATGCAGTTGCACTGCAAAGATGTCTTTCAAAATGCTTGCTCTCTCCTCTCATGAACAGACTTCGACTTAAACAAACAAGCAACCCAATATCTGTCGTATTATCAATCAGAACCTGTTTTCCAATCCAAAGTAGTAATTATTTAGTCACAGGCTATAATACTTTTTATTAGTTACATATTTATAAAACCCACTGACACATACACACACACACACACACACACACACACACACACACACACACACACACACACACACACACACACACACACACAATAGTGAAAATAGCAGGTCTGCAAGCTCATTCTTGCTTCTTTCGTGTGACACTGGTACAACAAAGTAAGGCATTTCTATACAAAAGAAAACAGAAAAAGTTGAAATATGGAAATTTAAGATTTCTGCCCGACAGCGATGATCTAGGATGGATGTGGTGGTTACATGAATTCTGGGCTGTTACCAGAACACGTGCTACACTAGCAATAAGCCTTTAGCCTCGGTTATGCATTGGGCGTAACGTCAACACTTTTTGGAGTTGAAAATATGCCCTTGTTTTGTTGAGCCCTGCCCTTCTTCGTCATAGTACAGTGTCACGCAAAAACAGCTATCTAGATTGGCTATTTTTGCTACTATTGAATTTGAATTCTGAATTTTTGGACATATTGCAGACACAGGTTTCCACACGACTGCAATGATATGAGGCTTAGCTTTGTTCAGAGGGTGGATCCTTCATTAGCTATTCTTTGTGGGTGTCACACAAATCCAAACTCAGCACAATAACGCTGGGCAGTGTCATGACTCATGCAGGTTTCCACAAGACCATTGGAAACGCAGTACATTTGGGTTTTTTATGATGTGCGGAGCGTTTCACCCGTGTATCCTCTCACATCAATTATTTATTCCCCATTTGTGTTTACAATCCATTACATACAGTTACATCAAAGTCATTAGCAGTAGGGTCCAACAGTTCATCAAACTAATCCTTCAGATATCATGGTGTGTTGTGAGCTTCTTGCTATATTTGTGCGGTAGAGTTGTACAATGAAGTATAAAATAGGGCTAAGTGGAGTAATGGATTTAGTCTTCTCTGGCATCCCTGTGGAGGTTGGGGACATTGAACAGGAATGGGAAATGTTGCTGAAGCTGCGGCTGTGAGCTTTGGTCAGAAGGTAGATGCCTCAAGGGGCGGCAACCCTCAAACACCCTGGTGGTCAGTGGTGGTCAGGGAAGCCAGACAGAAGAAGGAGTCCTATAGGGGTATGTTATCCCGGGGGACTATAGACTCACAGAGGCAAAGTGGGTGTGGGAGGAGTTCAGAGAATCTATGTGCTGCGGGAGTATGTGGTTCTTGTTGAGGGCCATCCAATCTCTGTACGCCGAGAGCAAGATCTGTGTGATTCATGGACAGCATCTCAAGACGCTGTCATAGAGGAGAGGGTACTGTATACTCTGGGTAGGGAACTAGTTTAAGTATCTCTGGGTCTTTTCCACGGGTGAAGGGGGAGGACGGACCAGGAGATCAGCACGGGAATCGGAGCAGAAGCGGTATTGCAGTTGCTCTACCACACTGACAAAGCTGAGTCAGAAGTCTCTCGATATACCGAGCAATCTTCATTCCTTCTCTCACCTATGGTCATGAAGTGTGGGTCTAGAGCGAAAGAATAAGATTCTCTCAGATGGGTGGCCGGCCTCTCCCTTAGTGATATAGTGAGAAGTTCAATCATACACAGGAAACTTGGAGTAAGTTCAGTGTAGTTTTGGATCCACTGCTCCTTCACTTGGAAAGGAGACGGCTTAGGTGGTTCGGGCATCTAGTACGAATGCCTCCTGAGCGTCTCCCTAGGTAGGTCCTCGCTGCATGTTCCACTGGGAGGAAACCTCTTGGCAGACCAAGGACCAGATGGGGAGATTATATCTCCACACTGGCCTTGGAACGCCTCAGGATCCCACAGAGGGAAGTTTCTAATGTTGCTCTGGAAAGGGAAGTCTGTTACGCCCACCACCCGATTCCGGATAATCGGTTGAAGCTGGATGGATGGAGTTATAATAATAATAGTAATCATATATATATATTAAAGAATGGGTGCTCCTCTATTTGATTAATCGAAAAGTTGAATTGATCACAGATATTTGATAGTTTCAGCCCTAATTGGCAGTAATGCTGGTTCTATGCCAATCCTATACTTTACAGTGCAAAGTTTTGGACATCCAAATGATGCAGATATACAGTAATTTCACTGGAAATTCAGGACTTGTGTGTATGCCCACATAGCGTTCACTTGTATTTGTTTCTAGAAGCCAATGTAAGCTATAGCCTAAAAAAATCAAACCAATGAATTTCACTTTGCTCTGAACGAAAAATGAGCTGGTGGGATTTAAACTGGCTATGCAAGGCTACGGCGAGCCTCCATTTGAGGATACCTACACTACCTGTTTTTAGTCTGGTTTTTATGTTTCATGAGGAGAGAGAGCAGTCATGATTTTGTCAATGCCTATGGTGGAGAAATGTCTATTGTGTTGTGGCTGTGGGTAAAATGATAAAAGGACTCTTATGGGTGTTGGAATGTGATATGAAAAAAATAAAAAAATAAATAAAGAAACCTATTTCATAGCATAAAGGTAGATGTTTAGCTTAAAACTATTTTGAAATGTTAGATATATCAATAATGAGGATGAATATAATGCCAAATATTCATTATTTGTACAGAAATATACATATATAAATATATAATATATGCCTACTTTAAATGGAACTATTTTCCGCTCTTGACCATGTTTTTGGTTGTTTAACCTTTCTTTGTCAGCATTATTTTATAAGATCTTGAGATAGCATGCAGGATAGTGAAAATGAATGTATTATTTGGTGTTTCATTGCAGTTCGGTATTGCAGCATTCTTCAGATCAATTTGTGTTTTTATGATTAATTTGCATATTAAGGCCTAATGTTTAATTTCTATACGTTCATCTAATAATGACTTGACTGAGTTTTGTTTCCTTTTCTAAATGCAAGGTTTTAAGGTTTTGAACTATTTCTATGATTTCATTATTTTCCTGCTTTATCAACGTGCTACGTTCTTTTTGCCTCTTTGAAGTTGCTATTGACCATCTGTTGTAAATAATTCTGCAGATTAAACTTTTGGAAGAAAACAACACTGTTGTGACAAATGTTCACTTGTTCAGAACTGAAACATAAATTAGTTGAACAATATGCTACTGATATCAGTTGAATGTTGAACGCAATTTCCGCAATTTCCGCAATTCCGCAACAATTGCGCAACATTGCGCAATTTGCTAATGTTTCTCATCCTCCGCAACACTCAATTTTTCCGGTAAATACAACACATTAAGCAGGGCACTGCAGGGAGTTGAACCCCGTCCCGGTAAACCAGAAGTACGACACCAGTGCCTTAGCTTTTGTGTATTCAACTATTTTGGTAACATGTGAACTTTATCCTCTAATTCATGGGCCTGGATTTTTTTTTCCAAAATTTAAAAAAACAGTATGCCGTACGATATGGGCTATAGCCCATGGTCCAAAATGATGAGAAACGAGGATAACTTTTTTTTCCAAAATTTCAAAAAACATGGGCTATAACCCATCGTTTTTTTAATTTTTTAATTTTTGTCAAATCATCCAAAATGATGAAAAACGGCGCGCTATAGTATGCCATACGATATGGGCTATAGCCCATGGTCCAAAATGATGAGAAACGAGGATAACTTTTTTTTCAAAATTTCAAAAAACATGGGCTATAACCCATCGTTTTTTATTTTTTTATTTTTTTCAAATCCTCAAAAATGATGAAAAACGGCGTGCTATAGTATGCCGTACGATATGGGATATTTAAGTATGTAGGACTAGTAGCATGCCAAAGTTTGTGCTATTGCCATAGAGAATGCATTGGGCGTTTAAGTTAAATAACTCCGAAACTACAAAACATTTCAAAGTAAAAACTTCCAGCATGTGTCTCCACAGTAAGCTGAATAATAAAAAGTGTGAATGGAGTTTCTAGGTGAATGTGATTTTTGAGTGCCTATAAAGCTGCCATTGAGCCCCATGTTAAATGTCTCAAATTTGAAAGCACTATATTTCTAAAACTATGACACATTTCAAAGATTCCTTTTCAGGCAAACATGTCCACCATAAGATGAATTGCGGAGAGTTCGCCCAATCCTAGGGCTCCTTACATTGTCTCCTCCAATGAAATGGTCGCAGTCCCGGACCACTTCCTTGTTTACAACTGGATGAAATACTCTGGCCTGTTTTAGATTTGTAGTGATTCTTCAACTTCATTTTCTTCATTTTCACAGTTTTATTAATATAATTGATAATTCTAGATCACTGCTAGATCCGTAACAATCTTCTCTTATGGGGTTCGGATTAGGGTTAGGGTTAGGTTCAGGTTCCACGGGCTAATAAAGTGTAAATTTGGGGGTCCTTGACAAGAAAAGGTTTGGGAACCACTGTTGTAGAGGGACTATAGAATAGATAGATGTTGATAGTATTAAGTTAGTTACTTTGACAGTGTACAAATGGAACCGGTTTTCAGCAGTTCAAATGAGGTACAGAAAACCGTATCACTCACAGGCTGATCTGGGGGAAAACTGTATGAGTTTTTTTGTTTAAGAACTAACAATCAATTGAAAAATATATTCTGGATGTGACACTTACAAGCTGAAATAGTGCAGTTGGTAGAGCATTAGACTAAAGATCTGAAGGTCCCTTGTTCAATCCCGGCTTTCGGCAGTTGAAATTAGGTACAGAAAATCCTATGACTCTTAGGCTGATCTCACTGGGTGAAAAACTTTATGCGTTTTTTTGTTTAAGAAGTAACAAGTAACAGTCAATGTAAAAATAAATGCTGGATTTGACACTTGCAAGCCGAAATGGCTCAGTTGGGAGAGCGTTAGACTGAAGATCTAAAGGTCCCTGGTTCAATCCCGGGTTTCGGCAGTTGAAATGAGGTACAGACAACCCTACGACTCTCAGGCTCATCTCACTGGGGGAAATACTGTATGACTTTATTTGTTAAGGAAATAACAATCAATTGAAAAATACATTCTGGATGTGGCACTTACAAGCTGAAATAGCTCAGTTTGTAGAGCGTTAGGCTGAACTGAATCTGGAAGTATTCCTTTATTAAATGATTCTTCATAGTCTGGAATTGTAACTGATCAATTTTCTTTTGTGACTTTCGCCTTTATTTTATATGGAGGGACAGTCAGTGGTGTAAACTTTATTTATATAGCACATTTCATACATAAAATGCAACTCTGTCACATTCTGTCTCTCCCTCAGTCGCCACACTGGCCTCCCATATCCCATTCCAGCACACCCAGTTCCATTTACACACCTGTCAACTACCTAATCAGCCCAGCAGTGAACACTTCTCCAATCAACCTGCTCACTATAAAACTGGACTCAGTACAAACACTCATTGTCAGTTCATAACCTGTGTCACAGATGTCCTGCCTGTTCATGTGTTGACTTTGATGTCATTCTGATTCATGCCTGATTCCTACCTGCATTCCCCTGTGTAAGATATCTCGTAATTCTTTATTAAATACTTTATTATTATACTCTAGTTTGTTGTGACTTTGCTCCTGGGTTCAACTCTGTCTGCATCCTTGACAACTAAAGTACTTCACATATTAAACTTTATTTATATAGCACATGTCATACATAAAATGCAACTCAAAGTACTTCAATGAAAAAAAAATAACAAGCAGCGGAATGCCAGAAACAAAAAGTAGGTCAATCTACAATTAGCAAATAAAAATAGCAATACAAAACTAAAACATTAAAAATGGTAAGGAAATTTGTATTGGATAATACATTTTAAATTGATATTATTAGATATTCAACTTTATTGACATTTATAATTAAATTGGTGTCTTTACACTGTAGAATCCATTGTTGTTTGTTTCTGTTGCTTAACTCTGTTGCTTTAACTACATATAAGTGTCTATTTGTTTGTCTCTAAATGTTTTGATGAATTGAACAATGCCCTTTGTTCAATTCATGCCATACTATAGCACGCCGTTTTTCATCATTTTTGAGGATTTGAAGAAAATTCAAAATTTCAAAAAACATGGGTTATAGCCCATCGTTTTTTGAATTTTTGAAAAAAATGTTATCCTCATTTTTCATCATTTTTGAACATGGGCTATAGCCCCTACCGTACGGCATACTATAGCACGCCGTTTTTCATCAATTTTGAGGATTTGAAGAAAATTCAAAATTTCAAAAAACATGGGTTATAGCCCATCGTTTTTTGAATTTTTGAAAAAATGTTATCCTCATTTTTCATCATTTTTGAACATGGGCTATAGCCCCTACCGTACGGCATACTATAGCACGCCGTTTTTCATCATTTTTGAGGATTTGAAGAAAATTCAAAATTTCAAAAAACATGGGTTATAGCCCATTGTTTTTTGAATTTTTGAAAAAAATGTTATCCTCATTTTTCATCATTTTTGAACATGGGCTATAGCCCCTACCGTACGGCATACTATAGCACGCCGTTTTTCATCATTTTTGAGGATTTGAAGAAAATTCAAAATTTCAAAAAAACATGGGTTATAGCCCATCGTTTTTTGAATTTTTGAAAAAAATGTTATCCTCATTTTTCATTTTTGAACATGGGCTATAGCCCCTACCGTACGGCATACTATAGCACGCCGTTTTTCATCATTTTTGAGGATTTGAAGAAAATTCAAAATTTCAAAAAACATGGGTTATAGCCCATCGTTTTTTGAATTTTTGAAAAAAATGTTATCCTCATTTTTCATCATTTTTGAACATGGGCTATAGCCCCTACCGTACGGCATACTATAGCACGCCGTTTTTCATCATTTTTGAGGATTTGGAGAAAATTCAAAATTTCAAAAAACATGGGTTATAGCCCATTGTTTTTTGAATTTTTGAAAAAAATGTTATCCTCATTTTTCATCATTTTTGAACATGGGCTATAGCCCCTACCGTACGGCATACTATAGCACGCCGTTTTTCATCATTTTTGAGGATTTGAAGAAAATTCAAAATTTCAAAAAACATGGGTTATAGCCCATTGTTTTTTGAATTTTTGAAAAAAATGTTATCCTCATTTTTCATCATTTTTGAACATGGGCTATAGCCCCTACCGTACGGCATACTATAGCACGCCGTTTTTCATCATTTTTGAGGATTTGAAGAAAATTCAAAATTTCAAAAAACATGGGTTATAGCCCATCGTTTTTTGAATTTTTGAAAAAAATGTTATCCTCATTTTTCATCATTTTTGAACATGGGCTATAGCCCCTACCGTACGGCATACTATAGCACGCCGTTTTTCATCATTTTTGAGGATTTGAAGAAAATTCAAAATTTCAAAAAACATGGGTTATAGCCCATCGTTTTTTGAATTTTTGAAAAAAATGTTATCCTCATTTTTCATCATTTTTGAACATGGGCTATAGCTCCTACCGTACGGCATACTATAGCACGCCGTTTTTCATCATTTTTGAGGATTTGAAGAAAATTCAAAATTTCAAAAAACATGGGTTATAGCCCATCGTTTTTTGAATTTTTGAAAAAAATGTTATCCTCATTTTTCATCATTTTTGAACATGGGCTATAGCCCCTACCGTACGGCATACTATAGCACGCCGTTTTTCATCATTTTTGAGGATTTGAAGAAAATTCAAAATTTCAAAAAACATGGGTTATAGCCCATTGTTTTTTGAATTTTTGAAAAAAATGTTATCCTCATTTTTCATCATTTTTGAACATGGGCTATAGCCCCTACCGTACGGCATACTATAGCACGCCGTTTTTCATCATTTTTGAGGATTTGAAGAAAATTCAAAATTTCAAAAAACATGGGTTATAGCCCATCGTTTTTAGAATTTTTGAAAAAAATGTTATCCTCATTTTTCATCATTTTTGAACATGGGCTATAGCCCCTACCGTACGGCATACTATAGCACGCCGTTTTTCATCATTTTTGAGGATTTGAAGAAAATTCAAAATTTCAAAAAACATGGGTTATAGCCCATCGTTTTTTGAATTTTTGAAAAAAATGTTATCCTCATTTTTCATCATTTTTGAACATGGGCTATAGCTCCTACCGTACGGCATACTATAGCTTTTCATCATTTTTGAGGATTTGAAGAAAATTCAAAATTTCAAAAAACATGGGTTATAGCCCATCGTTTTTTGAATTTTTGAAAAAAATGTTATCCTCATTTTTCATCATTTTTGAACATGGGCTATAGCTCCTACCGTACGGCATACTATAGCACGCCGTTTTTCATCATTTTTGAGGATTTGAAGAAAATTCAAAATTTCAAAAAACATGGGTTATAGCCCATCGTTTTTTGAATTTTTGAAAAAAATGTTATCCTCATTTTTCATCATTTTTGAACATGGGCTATAGCCCCTACCGTACGGCATACTATAGCACGCCGTTTTTCATCATTTTTGAGGATTTGAAGAAAATTCAAAATTTCAAAAAACATGGGTTATAGCCCATTGTTTTTTGAATTTTTGAAAAAAATGTTATCCTCATTTTTCATCATTTTTGAACATGGGCTATAGCCCCTACCGTACGGCATACTATAGCACGCCGTTTTTCATCATTTTTGAGGATTTGAAGAAAATTCAAAATTTCAAAAAACATGGGTTATAGCCCATCGTTTTTAGAATTTTTGAAAAAAATGTTATCCTCATTTTTCATCATTTTTGAACATGGGCTATAGCCCCTACCGTACGGCATACTATAGCACGCCGTTTTTCATCATTTTTGAGGATTTGAAGAAAATTCAAAATTTCAAAAAACATGGGTTATAGCCCATCGTTTTTTGAATTTTTGAAAAAAATGTTATCCTCATTTTTCATCATTTTTGAACATGGGCTATAGCTCCTACCGTACGGCATACTATAGCACGCCGTTTTTCATCATTTTTGAGGATTTGAAGAAAATTCAAAATTTCAAAAAACATGGGTTATAGCCCATCGTTTTTTGAATTTTTGAAAAAAATGTTATCCTCATTTTTCATCATTTTTGAACATGGGCTATAGCCCCTACCGTACGGCATACTATAGCACGCCGTTTTTCATCATTTTTGAGGATTTGAAGAAAATTCAACATTTCAAAAAACATGGGTTATAGCCCATCGTTTTTTGAATTTTTGAAAAAAATGTTATCCTCATTTTTCATCATTTTTGAACATGGGCTATAGCCCCTACCGTACGGCATACTATAGCACGCCGTTTTTCATCATTTTTGAGGATTTGAAGAAAATTCAAAATTTCAAAAAACATGGGTTATAGCCCATCGTTTTTTGAATTTAAAAAAAAATGTTATCCTCATTTTTCATCATTTTTGAACATGGGCTATAGCCCCTACCGTACGGCATACTATAGCACGCCGTTTTTCATCATTTTTGAGGATTTGAAGAAAATTCAAAATTTCAAAAAACATGGGTTATAGCCCATCGTTTTTTGAATTTTTGAAAAAACATTTATCCTCATTTTTCATCATTTTTGAACATGGGCTATAGCTCCTACCGTACGGCATAGTATAGCACGCCGTTTTTCATCATTTTTGAGGATTTGAAGAAAATTCAAAATTTCAAAAAACATGGGTTATAGCCCATCGTTTTTTGAATTTTTGAAAAAAATGTTATCCTCATTTTTTACCATTTTTGAACATGGGCTATAGCCCCTACCGTACGGCATACTATAGCACGCCGTTTTTCATCATTTTTGAGGATTTGAAGAAAATTCAAAATTTCAAAAAACATGGGTTATAGCCCATCGTTTTTTGAATTTTTGAAAAAAATGTTATCCTCATTTTTCATCATTTTTGAACATGGGCTATAGCCCCTACCGTACGGCATACTATAGCACGCCGTTTTTCATCATTTTTGAGGATTTGAAGAAAATTCAAAATTAAAAAAAACATGGGTTATAGCCTATCGTTTTTTGAATTTTTGAAAAAATGTTATCCTCATTTTTCATCATTTTTGAACATGGGCTATAGCCCCTACCGTACGGCATACTATAGCACGCTGTTTTTCATCATTTTTGAGGATTTGAAGAAAATTCAAATTTTCAAAAAACATGGGTTATAGCACATCGTTTTTTGAATTTTTGAAAAAAATGTTATCCTCATTTTTCATCATTTTTGAACATGGGCTATAGCTCCTACCGTACGGCATACTATAGCACGCCGTTTTTCATCATTTTTGAGGATTTGAAGAAAATTCAAAATTTCAAAAAACATGGGTTATAGCCCATCGTTTTTTGAATTTTTGAAAAAAATGTTATCCTCATTTTTCATCATTTTTGAACATGGGCTATAGCCCCTACCGTACGGCATACTATAGCACGCCGTTTTTCATCATTTTTGAGGATTTGAAGAAAATTCAAAATTTCAAAAAACATGGGTTATAGCCCATCGTTTTTTGAATTTTTGAAAAAAATGTTATCCTCATTTTTCATCATTTTTGAACATGGGCTATAGCCCCTACCGTACGGCATACTATAGCACGCCGTTTTTCATCATTTTTGAGGATTTGAAGAAAATTCAAAATTTCAAAAAACATGGGTTATAGCCCATCGTTTTTTGAATTTTTGAAAAAAATGTTATCCTCATTTTTCATCATTTTTGAACATGGGCTATAGCCCCTACCGTACGGCATACTATAGCACGCCGTTTTTCATCATTTTTGAGGATTTGAAGAAAATTCAAAATTTCAAAAAACATGGGTTATAACCCATCGTTTTTGTCATTTCGTCATTTTTTTCAAATCCTCAAAAATGATGAAAAACGGCGCGCTATAGTATGCCGTACGATATGGGCTATAGCCCATGGTCCAAAATGATGAGAAACGAGGCTAACTTTTTTTTTCAAAATTTCAAAAAACATGGGCTATAACCCATCGTTTTTGTCATTTCGTCATTTTTTTCAAATCCTCAAAAATGATGAAAAACGGCGCGCTATAGTATGCCGTACGATATGGGCTATAGCCCATGGTCCAAAATGATGAGAAACGAGGCTAACTTTTTTTTTCAAAATTTCAAAAAACATGGGCTATAACCCATCGTTTTTGTCATTTCGTCATTTTTTTCAAATCCTCAAAAATGATGAAAAACGGCGCGCTATAGTATGCCGTACGATATGGGCTATAGCCCATGGTCCAAAAAATTTCAAAAAACATGGGCTATAACCCATCGTTTTTGTCATTTCGTCATTTTTTTCAAATCCTCAAAAATGATGAAAAACGGCGCGCTATAGTATGCCGTACGATATGGGCTATAGCCCATGGTCCAAAATGATGAGAAACGAGGCTAACTTTTTTTTTCAAAATTTCAAAAAACATGGGCTATAACCCATCGTTTTTGTCATTTCGTCATTTTTTTCAAATCCTCAAAAATGATGAAAAACAGCGCGCTATAGTATGCCGTACGATATGGGCTATAGCCCATGGTCCAAAATGATGAGAAACGAGGCTAACTTTTTTATTCAAAATTTCAAAAAACATGGGCTATAGCCCATGGTCCAAAATGATGAGAAACGAGGCTAACTTTTTTTTTCAAAATTTCAAAAAACATGGGCTATAACCCATCGTTTTTGTCATTTCGTAATTTTTTTTAAATCCTCAAAAATGATGAAAAACGGCGCGCTATAGTATGCCGTACGATATGGGCTATAGCCCATGGTCCAAAATGATGAGAAACGAGGCTAACTTTTTTTTTCAAAATTTCAAAAAACATGGGCTATAACCCATCGTTTTTGTCAAATTGCGGAATTGCGGAAATTGCGGATTCTTTTTTTTCATTTTTTCATTTTTTTCAAATCCTCAAAAATGATGAAAAACGGCGCGCTATAGTATGCCGTACGATATGGGCTATAGCCCATGGTCCAAAATGATGAGAAACGAGGCTAACTTTTTTTTTCAAAATTTCAAAAAACATGGGCTATAACCCATCGTTTTTGTCATTTCGTCATTTTTTTCAAATCCTCAAAAATGATGAAAAACGGCGCGCTATAGTATGCCGTACGATATGGGCTATAGCCCATGGTCCAAAATGATGAGAAACGAGGCTAACTTTTTTTTTCAAAATTTCAAAAAACATGGGCTATAACCCATCGTTTTTGTCATTTCGTCATTTTTTTCAAATCCTCAAAAATAATGAAAAACGGCGCGCTATAGTATGCCGTACGATATGGGCTATAGCCCATGGTCCAAAATGATTAGAAACGAGGCTAACTTTTTTTTTCAAAATTAAAAAAAACATGGGCTATAACCCATCGTTTTTGTCATTTCGTCATTTTTTTCAAATCCTCAAAAATGATGAAAAACGGCGCGCTATAGTATGCCGTACGATATGGGCTATAGCCCATGGTCCAAAATGATGAGAAACGAGGCTAACTTTTTTTTTCAAAATTTCAAAAAACATGGGCTATAACCCATCGTTTTTGTCATTTCGTCATTTTTTTCAAATCCTCAAAAATGATGAAAAACGGCGCGCTATAGTATGCCGTACGATATGGGCTATAGCCCATGGTCCAAAATGATGAGAAACGAGGCTAACTTTTTTTTTCAAAATTTCAAAAAACATGGGCTATAACCCATCGTTTTTGTCAAATTGCGGAATTGCGGAAATTGCGGATTCTTTTTTGTCATTTCGTCATTTTTTTCAAATCCTCAAAAATGATGAAAAACAGCGCGCTATAGTATGCCGTACGATATGGGCTATAGCCCATGGTCCAAAATGATGAGAAACGAGGCTAACTTTTTTATTCAAAATTTCAAAAAACATGGGCTATAGCCCATGGTCCAAAATGATGAGAAACGAGGCTAACTTTTTTTTTCAAAATTTCAAAAAACATGGGCTATAACCCATCGTTTTTGTCATTTCGTCATTTTTTTTAAATCCTCAAAAATGATGAAAAACGGCGCGCTATAGTATGCCGTACGATATGGGCTATAGCCCATGGTCCAAAATGATGAGAAACGAGGCTAACTTTTTTTTTCAAAATTTCAAAAAACATGGGCTATAACCCATCGTTTTTGTCAAATTGCGGAATTGCGGAAATTGCGGATTCTTTTTTTTCATTTTTTCATTTTTTTCAAATCCTCAAAAATGATGAAAAACGGCGCGCTATAGTATGCCGTACGATATGGGCTATAGCCCATGGTCCAAAATGATGAGAAACGAGGCTAACTTTTTTTTTCAAAATTTCAAAAAACATGGGCTATAACCCATCGTTTTTGTCATTTCGTCATTTTTTTCAAATCCTCAAAAATAATGAAAAACGGCGCGCTATAGTATGCCGTACGATATGGGCTATAGCCCATGGTCCAAAATGATTAGAAACGAGGCTAACTTTTTTTTTCAAAATTAAAAAAAACATGGGCTATAACCCATCGTTTTTGTCATTTCGTCATTTTTTTCAAATCCTCAAAAATGATGAAAAACGGCGCGCTATAGTATGCCGTACGATATGGGCTATAGCCCATGGTCCAAAATGATGAGAAACGAGGCTAACTTTTTTTTTCAAAATTTCAAAAAACATGGGCTATAACCCATCGTTTTTGTCATTTCGTCATTTTGTTCAAATCCTCAAAAATGATGAAAAACGGCGCGCTATAGTATGCCGTACGATATGGGCTATAGCCCATGGTCCAAAATGATGAGAAACGAGGCTAACTTTTTTTTTCAAAATTTCAAAAAACATGGGCCATAACCCATCGTTTTTGTCATTTCGTCATTTTTTTCAAATCCTCAAAAATGATGAAAAACGGCGCGCTATAGTATGCCGTACGATATGGGCTATAGCCCATGGTCCAAAATGATGAGAAACGAGGCTAACTTTTTTTTTCAAAATTTCAAAAAACATGGGCCATAACCCATCGTTTTTGTCATTTCGTCATTTTTTTCAAATCCTCAAAAATGATGAAAAACGGCGCGCTATAGTATGCCGTACGATATGGGCTATAGCCCATGGTCCAAAATGATGAGAAACGAGGCTAACTTTTTTTTTCAAAATTAAAAAAAACATGGGCTATAACCCATCGTTTTTGTCATTTCGTCATTTTTTTCAAATCCTCAAAAATGATGAAAAACGGCGCGCTATAGTATGCCGTACGATATGGGCTATAGCCCATGGTCCAAAATGATGAGAAACGAGGCTAACTTTTTTTTTCAAATTTTCAAAAAACATGGGCTATAACCCATCGTTTAAAAAAAAAAATTGATGAAAAACGGCGTGCTATAGTATGCCGTACGATATGGGATATTTAAGTATGTAGGACCAGTAGCATGCCAAAGTTTGTGCTATTGCCATAGAGAATGCATTGGGCGTTTAAGTTAAATAACTCAGAAACTACAAAACATTTCAAAGTAAAAACTTCCAGCATGTGTCTCCACAGTAAGCTGAATAATAAAAAGTGTGAATGGAGTTTCTAGGTGAATGTGATTTTTGAGTGCCTATAAAGCTGCCATTGAGCCCCATGTTAAATGTCTCAAATTTGAAAGCACTATATTTCTAAAACTATGACACATTTCAAAGATTCCTTTTCAGGCAAACATGTCCACCATAAGATGAATTGCGGAGTGTTCGCCCAATCCTAGGGCTCCTTACATTGTCTCCTCCAATGAAATGGTCGCAGTCCCGGACCACTTCCTTGTTTACAACTGGATGAAATACTCTGGCCTGTTTTAGATTTGTAGTGATTCTTCAACTTCATTTTCTTCATTTTCACAGTTTTATTAATATAATTGATAATTCTAGATCACTGCTAGATCCGTAACAATCTTCTCTTATGGGGTTCGGATTAGGGTTAGGGTTAGGTTCAGGTTCCACGGGCTAATAAAGTGTAAATTTGGGGGTCCTTGACAAGAAAAGGTTTGGGAACCACTGTTGTAGAGGGACTATAGAATAGATAGATGTTGATAGTATTAAGTTAGTTACTTTGACAGTGTACAAATGGAACCGTTTTTCAGCAGTTCAAATGAGGTACAGAAAACCGTATCACTCACAGGCTGATCTGGGGGAAAACTGTATGAGTTTTTTTGTTTAAGAACTAACAATCAATTGAAAAATATATTCTGGATGTGACACTTACAAGCTGAAATAGTGCAGTTGGTAGAGCATTAGACTAAAGATCTGAAGGTCCCTTGTTCAATCCCGGCTTTCGGCAGTTGAAATTAGGTACAGAAAATCCTATGACTCTTAGGCTGATCTCACTGGGTGAAAAACTTTATGCGTTTTTTTGTTTAAGAAGTAACAAGTAACAGTCAATGTAAAAATAAATGCTGGATTTGACACTTGCAAGCCGAAATAGCTCAGTTGGGAGAGCGTTAGACTGAAGATCTAAAGGTCCCTGGTTCAATCCCGGGTTTCGGCAGTTGAAATGAGGTACAGACAACCCTATGACTCTCAGGCTCATCTCACTGGGGGAAATACTGTATGACTTTATTTGTTCAGGAAATAACAATCAATTGAAAAATACATTCTGGATGTGGCACTTACAAGCTGAAATAGCTCAGTTTGTAGAGCGTTAGGCTGAAGATTTAAAGGTCGGTCCCTGGTTCAATCCTGGATTTAGGCAGTTCAAATGAGGTGCAGAAAACCCTTTGACTCTTTGGCTGATCTCAAGGAGTGAAAAACTTTATGAGTTTACAGAAGAACAAAAGAAACAAAAAAGAAGTGTGAATTGTCTGGAGCCAGTGGCTCAGTGTGTTAGAATGCTGCCACATGATCGGGAGATGGTGGGTTCAAACCCCACTCAGGTTCAAACAAAAAAATAAAGGGGCCAATCCCACCCCATTCTTTACTGACACTTTGCATTCCACACTAACATCAACTAGCACAGAAAAGCTGTGTTGTAGTAACCAGCAGTTAGCTCAGTGTGATGAGTGTCTGTGTTTGTGATCCACAGGTCCAGGGTTCGAATCCCACATTAGTCATGTGGCTCTGTGACACTTTGCTTTGCACACTGACTTTCTTGAATAAAAAATAAAAACTCAAAAGCACCAGGAGACATCTGCTGAATGCCCCAAGGTGCCTTGGCTCAATGGTGTGGAGCGCTTGACCCAGTTGCCAGCTTCAGACAGTTGGCCGGTTCAAGTCCCATGTCATGACATCAAGGTGCTGGGAAGGACCATCGGGAGACGGTGCTCTCTCCCCCTGTTTCCTGAAAAGTAACGGTTGGGGGTTATGCCGTACGATATAGGCTATAGCCCACGGTCCAAAATGATGAGAAACGAGGATAATTTTTTTTTTCAAAATTTCAAAAAACATGGGCTATAACCCATCGTTTTTTTTTTTTCATTTATTCCGCAATTTCCGCAAATTGCGGAAATTGCGGAAATGGAAATTGCGGAAATTGCAAAATTGCGGAAATTGCGGAAATGGTAATTGCGGAAATTGCGAAATTGCGGAAATGGAAATTGCGGAAATTGCGGAAATGGAAATTGCGGAAATTGCGGAAATGGAAATTGCGGAAATTGCGGAAATTCTAATTGCGGAAATTGCGGAATTGCGGAAATTGCGGGAATTGCGAAATTGCGAAATTGCGAAATTGCGGAAATGGAAATTGCGGAAATTGCGGAAATTGAAATTGTGGAAATTGCGGAAATGGAAATTGTGGAAATGGAAATTGCAGAAATTGCGGAATAAATGAAAAAAAACGATGGGTTATAGCCCATGTTTTCTGAAATTTTGAAAAAAAAAGTTATCCTCGTTTCTCATCATTTTGGACCGTGGGCTATAGCCTATATCGTACGGCATAACCCCCAACCGTTACTTTTCAGGAAACAGGGGGAGAGAGCACCGTCTCCCGATGGTCCTTCCCAGCACCTTGATGTCATGACATGGGACTTGAACCGGCCAACTGTCTGAAGCTGGCAACTGGGTCAAGCGCTCCACACCATTGAGCCAAGGCACCTTGGGGCATTCAGCAGATGTCTCCTGGTGCTTTTGAGTTTTTATTTTTTATTCAAGAAAGTCAGTGTGCAAAGCAAAGTGTCACAGAGCCACATGACTAATGTGGGATTCGAACCCTGGACCTGTGGATCACAAACACAGACACTCATCACACTGAGCTAACTGCTGGTTACTACAACACAGCTTTTCTGTGCTAGTTGATGTTAGTGTGGAATGCAAAGTGTCAGTAAAGAATGGGGTGGGATTGGCCCCTTTATTTTTTTGTTTGAACCTGAGTGGGGTTTGAACCCACCATCTCCCGATCATGTGGCAGCATTCTAACACACTGAGCCACTGGCTCCAGACAATTCACACTTCTTTTTTGTTTCTTTTGTTCTTCTGTAAACTCATAAAGTTTTTCACTCCTTGAGATCAGCCAAAGAGTCGAAGGGTTTTCTGCACCTCATTTGAACTGCCTAAATCCAGGATTGAACCAGGGACCGACCTTTAAATCTTCAGCCTAACGCTCTACAAACTGAGCTATTTCAGCTTGTAAGTGCCACATCCAGAATGTCTTTTTCAATTGATTGTTATTTCCTGAACAAATAAAGTCATACAGTATTTCCCCCAGTGAGATGAGCCTGAGAGTCATAGGGTTGTCTGTACCTCATTTCATTTCAACTGCCGAAAACCGGGATTGAACCAGGGACCTTTAGATCTTCAGTCTAACGCTCTCCCAACTGAGCTATTTCGGCTTGCAAGTGTCAAATCCAGCATTTATTTTTACATTGACTGTTACTTGTTACTTCTTAAACAAAAAAACGCATAAAGTTTTTCACCCAGTGAGATCAGCCTAAGAGTCATAGGATTTTCTGTACCTAATTTCAACTGCCGAAAGCCGGGATTGAACAAGGGACCTTCAGATCTTTAGTCTAATGCTCTACCAACTGCACTATTTCAGCTTGTAAGTGTCACATCCAGAATATATTTTTCAATTGATTGTTAGTTCTTAAACAAAAAAACTCATACAGTTTTCCCCCAGATCAGCCTGTGAGTGATACGGTTTTCTGTACCTCATTTGAACTGCTGAAAACCGGTTCCATTTGTACACTGTCAAAGTAACTAACTTAATACTATCAACATCTATCTATTCTATAGTCCCTCTACAACAGTGGTTCCCAAACCTTTTCTTGTCAAGGACCCCCAAATTTACACTTTATTAGCCCGTGGAACCTGAACCTAACCCTAACCCTAATCCGAACCCCATAAGAGAAGATTGTTACGGATCTAGCAGTGATCTAGAATTATCAATTATATTAATAAAACTGTGAAAATGAAGAAAATGAAGTTGAAGAATCACTACAAATCTAAAACAGGCCAGAGTATTTCATCCAGTTGTAAACAAGGAAGTGGTCCGGGACTGCGACCATTTCATTGGAGGAGACAATGTAAGGAGCCCTAGGATTGGGCGAACTCTCCGCAATTCATCTTATGGTGGACATGTTTGCCTGAAAAGGAATCTTTGAAATGTGTCATAGTTTTAGAAATATAGTGCTTTCAAATTTGAGACATTTAACATGGGGCTCAATGGCAGCTTTATAGGCACTCAAAAATCACATTCACCTAGAAACTCCATTCACACTTTTTATTATTCAGCTTACTGTGGAGACACATGCTGGAAGTTTTTACTTTGAAATGTTTTGTAGTTTCTGAGTTATTTAACTTAAACGCCCAATGCATTCTCTATGGCAATAGCACAAACTTTGGCATGCTACTGGTCCTACATACTTAAATATCCCATATCGTACGGCATACTATAGCACGCCGTTTTTCATCAATTTTTTTTTTAAACGATGGGTTATAGCCCATGTTTTTGAAAATTTGAAAAAAAAAGTTAGCCTCGTTTCTCATCATTTTGGACCATGGGCTATAGCCCATATCGTACGGCATACTATAGCGCGCCGTTTTTCATCATTTTTGAGGATTTGAAAAAAATGACGAAATGACAAAAACGATGGGTTATAGCCCATGTTTTTTTTAATTTTGAAAAAAAAAGTTAGCCTCGTTTCTCATCATTTTGGACCATGGGCTATAGCCCATATCGTACGGCATACTATAGCGCGCCGTTTTTCATCATTTTTGAGGATTTGAAAAAAATGACGAAATGACAAAAACGATGGGTTATGGCCCATGTTTTTTGAAATTTTGAAAAAAAAAGTTAGCCTCGTTTCTCATCATTTTGGACCATGGGCTATAGCCCATATCGTACGGCATACTATAGCGCGCCGTTTTTCATCATTTTTGAGGATTTGAAAAAAATGACGAAATGACAAAAACGATGGGTTATGGCCCATGTTTTTTGAAATTTTGAAAAAAAAAGTTAGCCTCGTTTCTCATCATTTTGGACCATGGGCTATAGCCCATATCGTACGGCATACTATAGCGCGCCGTTTTTCATCATTTTTGAGGATTTGAACAAAATGACAAAATGACAAAAACGATGGGTTATAGCCCATGTTTTTTGTAATTTTGAAAAAAAAAGTTAGCCTCGTTTCTCATCATTTTGGACCATGGGCTATAGCCCATATCGTACGGCATACTATAGCGCGCCGTTTTTCATCATTTTTGAGGATTTGAAAAAAATGACAAAATGAAAAAAACGATGGGTTATAGCCCATGTTTTTTTTAATTTTGAAAAAAAAAGTTAGCCTCGTTTCTAATCATTTTGGACCATGGGCTATAGCCCATATCGTACGGCATACTATAGCGCGCCGTTTTTCATTATTTTTGAGGATTTTAAAAAAATGACGAAATGACAAAAACGATGGGTTATAGCCCATGTTTTTTGAAATTTTGAAAAAAAAAGTTAGCCTCGTTTCTCATCATTTTGGACCATGGGCTATAGCCCATATCGTACGGCATACTATAGCGCGCCGTTTTTCATCATTTTTGAGGATTTGAAAAAAATGACGAAATGACAAAAACGATGGGTTATAGCCCATGTTTTTTGAAATTTTGAAAAAAAAAGTTAGCCTCGTTTCTCATCATTTTGGACCATGGGCTATAGCCCATATCGTACGGCATACTATAGCGCGCCGTTTTTCATCATTTTTGAGGATTTGAAAAAAATGAAAAAATGAAAAAAAAGAATCCGCAATTTCCGCAATTCCGCAATTTGACAAAAACGATGGGTTATAGCCCATGTTTTTTGAAATTTTGAAAAAAAAAGTTAGCCTCGTTTCTCATCATTTTGGACCATGGGCTATAGCCCATATCGTACGGCATACTATAGCGCGCAGTTTTTCATCATTTTTGAGGATTTAAAAAAAATGACGAAATGACAAAAACGATGGGTTATAGCCCATGTTTTTTGAAATTTTGAATTTTCTTCAAATCCTCAAAAATGATGAAAAACGGCGTGCTATAGTATGCCGTACGGTAGGGGCTATAGCCCATGTTCAAAAATGATGAAAAATGAGGATAACATTTTTTTCAAAAATTCAAAAAACGATGGGCTATAACCCATGTTTTTTGAAATTTTGAATTTTCTTCAAATCCTCAAAAATGATGAAAAACGGCGTGCTATAGTATGCCGTACGGTAGGGGCTATAGCCCATGTTCAAAAATGATGAAAAATGAGGATAACATTTTTTTCAAAAATTCAAAAAACGATGGGCTATAACCCATGTTTTTTTTAATTTAGAATTTTCTTCAAATCCTCAAAAATGATGAAAAACGGCGTGCTATAGTATGCCGTACGGTAGGGGCTATAGCCCATGTTCAAAAATGATGAAAAATGAGGATAACATTTTTTTCAAAAATTCAAAAAACGATGGGCTATAACCCATGTTTTTAGAAATTTTGAATTTTCTTCAAATCCTCAAAAATGATGAAAAACTGCGTGCTATAGTATGCCGTACGGTAGGAGCTATAGCCCATGTTCAAAAATGATGAAAAATGAGGATAACATTTTTTTCAAAAATTCAAAAAACGATGTGCTATAACCCATGTTTTTTGAAATTTTGAATTTTCTTCAAATCCTCAAAAATGATGAAAAACAGCGTGCTATAGTATGCCGTACGGTAGGGGCTATAGCCCATGTTCAAAAATGATGAAAAATGAGGATAACATTTTTTTCAAAAATTCAAAAAACGATGGGCTATAACCCATGTTTTTTGAAATTTTGAATTTTCTTCAAATCCTCAAAAATGATGAAAAACGGCGTGCTATAGTATGCCATACGGTAGGAGCTATAGCCCATGTTCAAAAATGATGAAAAATGAGGATAACATTTTTTTCAAAAATTCAAAAAACGATGTGCTATAACCCATGTTTTTTGAAATTTTGAATTTTCTTCAAATCCTCAAAAATGATGAAAAACAGCGTGCTATAGTATGCCGTACGGTAGGGGCTATAGCCCATGTTCAAAAATGATGAAAAATGAGGATAACATTTTTTCAAAAATTCAAAAAACGATGGGCTATAACCCATGTTTTTTTTAATTTTGAATTTTCTTCAAATCCTCAAAAATGATGAAAAACGGCGTGCTATAGTATGCCGTACGGTAGGGGCTATAGCCCATGTTCAAAAATGATGAAAAATGAGGATAACATTTTTTTCAAAAATTCAAAAAACGATGGGCTATAACCCATGTTTTTTGAAATTTTGAATTTTCTTCAAATCCTCAAAAATGATGAAAAACGGCGTGCTATAGTATGCCGTACGGTAGGGGCTATAGCCCATGTTCAAAAATGATGAAAAATGAGGATAACATTTTTTTCAAAAATTCAAAAAACCATGGGCTATAACCCATGTTTTTTGAAATTTAGAATTTTCTTCAAATCCTCAAAAATGATGAAAAACGGCGTGCTATAGTATGCCGTACGGTAGGGGCTATAGCCCATGTTCAAAAATGATGAAAAATGAGGATAACATTTTTTTTAAAAATTCAAAAAACGATGGGCTATAACCCATGTTTTTTGAAATTTTGAATTTTCTTCAAATCCTCAAAAATGATGAAAAACGGCGTGCTATAGTATGCCGTACGGTAGGAGCTATAGCCCATGTTCAAAAATGATGAAAAATGAGGATAACATTTTTTTCAAAAATTCAAAAAACGATGTGCTATAACCCATGTTTTTTGAAATTTTGAATTTTCTTCAAATCCTCAAAAATGATGAAAAACAGCGTGCTATAGTATGCCGTACGGTAGGGGCTATAGCCCATGTTCAAAAATGAGGAAAAATGAGGATAACATTTTTTCAAAAATTCAAAAAACGATGGGCTATAACCCATACGGTAACCCATACGTACGGTAGGAGCTATAGCCCATGTTCAAAAATGATGAAAAATGAGGATAACATTTTTTTCAAAAATTCAAAAAACGCTGGGCTATAACCGATGTTTTTTGAAATTTTGAATTTTCTTCAAATCCTCAAAAATGATGAAAAACGGCGTGCTATAGTATGCCGTACGGTAGGGGCTATAGCCCATGTTCAAAAATGATGAAAAATGAGGATAACATTTTTTTCAAAAATTCAAAAAACAATGAGCTATAACCCATGTTTTTTGAAATTTTGAATTTTCTTCAAATCCTCAAAAATGATGAAAAACGGCGTGCTATAGTATGCCGTACGGTAGGGGCTATAGCCCATGTTCAAAAATGATGAAAAATGAGGATAACATTTTTTTCAAAAATTCAAAAAACGATGGGCTATAACCCATGTTTTTAGAAATTTTGAATTTTCTTCAAATCCTCAAAAATGATGAAAAACGGCGTGCTATAGTATGCCGTACGGTAGGAGCTATAGCCCATGTTCAAAAATGATGAAAAATGAGGATAACATTTTTTTCAAAAATTCAAAAAACGATGTGCTATAACCCATGTTTTTTGAAATTTTGAATTTTCTTCAAATCCTCAAAAATGATGAAAAACAGCGTGCTATAGTATGCCGTACGGTAGGGGCTATAGCCCATGTTCAAAAATGATGAAAAATGAGGATAACATTTTTTTCAAAAATTCAAAAAACGATGGGCTATAACCCATGTTTTTTGAAATTTTGAATTTTCTTCAAATCCTCAAAAATGATGAAAAACGGCGTGCTATAGTATGCCGTACGGTAGGAGCTATAGCCCATGTTCAAAAATGATGAAAAATGAGGATAACATTTTTTTCAAAAATTCAAAAAACGATGTGCTATAACCCATGTTTTTTGAAATTTTGAATTTTCTTCAAATCCTCAAAAATGATGAAAAACAGCGTGCTATAGTATGCCGTACGGTAGGGGCTATAGCCCATGTTCAAAAATGATGAAAAATGAGGATAACATTTTTTCAAAAATTCAAAAAACGATGGGCTATAACCCATGTTTTTTTTAATTTTGAATTTTCTTCAAATCCTCAAAAATGATGAAAAACAGCGTGCTATAGTATGCCGTACGGTAGGGGCTATAGCCCATGTTCAAAAATGATGAAAAATGAGGATAACATTTTTTCAAAAATTCAAAAAACGATGGGCTATAACCCATGTTTTTTTTAATTTTTAATTTTCTTCAAATCCTCAAAAATGATGAAAAACGGCGTGCTATAGTATGCCGTACGGTAGGGGCTATAGCCCATGTTCAAAAATGATGAAAAATGAGGATAACATTTTTTTCAAAAATTCAAAAAACGATGGGCTATAACCCATGTTTTTTGAAATTTAGAATTTTCTTCAAATCCTCAAAAATGATGAAAAACGGCGTGCTATAGTATGCCGTACGGTAGGGGCTATAGCCCATGTTCAAAAATGATGAAAAATGAGGATAACATTCTTTTCAAAAATTCAAAAAACGATGGGCTATAACCCATGTTTTTTGAAATTTAGAATTTTCTTCAAATCCTCAAAAATGATGAAAAACGGCGTGCTATAGTATGCCGTACGGTAGGGGCTATAGCCCATGTTCAAAAATGATGAAAAATGAGGATAACATTTTTTTCAAAAATTCAAAAAACGATGGGCTATAACCCATGTTTTTTGAAATTTTGAATTTTCTTCAAATCCTCAAAAATGATGAAAAACGGCGTGCTATAGTATGCCGTACGGTAGGAGCTATAGCCCATGTTCAAAAATGATGAAAAATGAGGATAACATTTTTTTCAAAAATTCAAAAAACGATGTGCTATAACCCATGTTTTTTGAAATTTTGAATTTTCTTCAAATCCTCAAAAATGATGAAAAACAGCGTGCTATAGTATGCCGTACGGTAGGGGCTATAGCCCATGTTCAAAAATGAGGAAAAATGAGGATAACATTTTTTCAAAAATTCAAAAAACGATGGGCTATAACCCATGTTTTTTGAAATTTTGAATTTTCTTCAAATCCTCAAAAATTATGAAAAACGGCGTGCTATAGTATGCCGTACGGTAGGGGCTATAGCCCATGTTCAAAAATGATGAAAAATGAGGATAACATTTTTTTCAAAAATTCAAAAAACGATGGGCTATAACCCATGTTTTTTGAAATTTAGAATTTTCTTCAAATCCTCAAAAATGATGAAAAACGGCGTGCTATAGTATGCCGTACGGTAGGGGCTATAGCCCATGTTCAAAAATGATGAAAAATGAGGATAACATTTTTTTCAAAAATTCAAAAAACGATGGGCTATAACCCATGTTTTTTGAAATTTTGAATTTTCTTCAAATCCTCAAAAATGATGAAAAACGGCGTGCTATAGTATGCCGTACGGTAGGGGCTATAGCCCATGTTCAAAAATGATGAAAAATGAGGATAACATTTTTTTCAAAAATTCAAAAAACGATGGGCTATAACCCATGTTTTTTGAAATTTTGAATTTTCTTCAAATCCTCAAAAATGATGAAAAACAGCGTGCTATAGTATGCCGTACGGTAGGGGCTATAGCCCATGTTCAAAAATGATGAAAAATGAGGATAACATTTTTTCAAAAATTCAAAAAACGATGGGCTATAACCCATGTTTTTTTTTATTTTGAATTTTCTTCAAATCCTCAAAAATGATGAAAAACAGCGTGCTATAGTATGCCGTACGGTAGGGGCTATAGCCCATGTTCAAAAATGATGAAAAATGAGGATAACATTTTTTCAAAAATTCAAAAAACGATGGGCTATAACCCATGTTTTTTTTAATTTTTAATTTTCTTCAAATCCTCAAAAATGATGAAAAACGGCGTGCTATAGTATGCCGTACGGTAGGGGCTATAGCCCATGTTCAAAAATGATGAAAAATGAGGATAACATTTTTTTCAAAAATTCAAAAAACGATGGGCTATAACCCATGTTTTTTGAAATTTAGAATTTTCTTCAAATCCTCAAAAATGATGAAAAACGGCGTGCTATAGTATGCCGTACGGTAGGGGCTATAGCCCATGTTCAAAAATGATGAAAAATGAGGATAACATTCTTTTCAAAAATTCAAAAAACGATGGGCTATAACCCATGTTTTTTGAAATTTAGAATTTTCTTCAAATCCTCAAAAATGATGAAAAACGGCGTGCTATAGTATGCCGTACGGTAGGGGCTATAGCCCATGTTCAAAAATGATGAAAAATGAGGATAACATTTTTTTCAAAAATTCAAAAAACGATGGGCTATAACCCATGTTTTTTGAAATTTTGAATTTTCTTCAAATCCTCAAAAATGATGAAAAACGGCGTGCTATAGTATGCCGTACGGTAGGAGCTATAGCCCATGTTCAAAAATGATGAAAAATGAGGATAACATTTTTTTCAAAAATTCAAAAAACGATGTGCTATAACCCATGTTTTTTGAAATTTTGAATTTTCTTCAAATCCTCAAAAATGATGAAAAACAGCGTGCTATAGTATGCCGTACGGTAGGGGCTATAGCCCATGTTCAAAAATGAGGAAAAATGAGGATAACATTTTTTCAAAAATTCAAAAAACGATGGGCTATAACCCATGTTTTTTGAAATTTTGAATTTTCTTCAAATCCTCAAAAATTATGAAAAACGGCGTGCTATAGTATGCCGTACGGTAGGGGCTATAGCCCATGTTCAAAAATGATGAAAAATGAGGATAACATTTTTTTCAAAAATTCAAAAAACGATGGGCTATAACCCATGTTTTTTGAAATTTAGAATTTTCTTCAAATCCTCAAAAATGATGAAAAACGGCGTGCTATAGTATGCCGTACGGTAGGGGCTATAGCCCATGTTCAAAAATGATGAAAAATGAGGATAACATTTTTTTCAAAAATTCAAAAAACGATGGGCTATAACCCATGTTTTTTGAAATTTTGAATTTTCTTCAAATCCTCAAAAATGATGAAAAACGGCGTGCTATAGTATGCCGTACGGTAGGGGCTATAGCCCATGTTCAAAAATGATGAAAAATGAGGATAACATTTTTTTCAAAAATTCAAAAAACGATGGGCTATAACCCATGTTTTTTGAAATTTTGAATTTTCTTCAAATCCTCAAAAATGATGAAAAACAGCGTGCTATAGTATGCCGTACGGTAGGGGCTATAGCCCATGTTCAAAAATGAGGAAAAATGAGGATAACATTTTTTCAAAAATTCAAAAAACGATGGGCTATAACCCATGTTTTTTGAAATTTTGAATTTTCTTCAAATCCTCAAAAATTATGAAAAACGGCGTGCTATAGTATGCCGTACGGTAGGGGCTATAGCCCATGTTCAAAAATGATGAAAAATGAGGATAACATTTTTTTCAAAAATTCAAAAAACGATGGGCTATAACCCATGTTTTTTGAAATTTTGAATTTTTTTCAAATCCTCAAAAATGATGAAAAACGGCGTGCTATAGTATGCCGTACGGTAGGGGCTATAGCCCATGTTCAAAAATGATGAAAAATGAGGATAACATTTTTTTCAAAAATTCAAAAAACAATGGGCTATAACCCATGTTTTTTGAAATTTTGAATTTTCTTCAAATCCTCAAAAATGATGAAAAACGGCGTGCTATAGTATGCCGTACGGTAGGGGCTATAGCCCATGTTCAAAAATGATGAAAAATGAGGATAACATTTTTTCAAAAATTCAAAAAACGATGGGCTATATCCCATGTTTTTTGAAATTTTGAATTTTCTTCAAATCCTCAAAATTGATGAAAAACGGCGTGCTATAGTATGCCGTACGGTAGGGGCTATAGCCCATGTTCAAAAATGATGAAAAATGAGGATAACATTTTTTTCAAAAATTCAAAAAACGATGGGCTATAACCCATGTTTTTTGAAATTTTGAATTTTCTTCAAATCCTCAAAAATGATGAAAAACGGCGTGCTATAGTATGGCATGAATTGAACAAAGGGCATTGTTCAATTCATCAAAACATTTAGAGACAAACAAATAGACACTTATATGTAGTTAAAGCAACAGAGTTAAGCAACAGAAACAAACAACAATGGATTCTACAGTGTAAAGACACCAATTTAATTATAAATGTCAATAAAGTTGAATATCTAATAATATCAATTTAAAATGTATTATCCAATACAAATTTCCTTACCATTTTTAACGTTTTAGTTTTGTATTGCTATTTTTATTTGCTAATTGTAGATTGACCTACTTTTTGTTTCTGGCATTCCGCTGCTTGTTATTTTTTATTTTATTTTCATGTGAAGTACTTTGAGTTGCATTTTATGTATGACATGTGCTATATAAATAAAGTTTAATATGTGAAGTACTTTAGTTGTCAAGGATGCAGACAGAGTTGAACCCAGGAGCAAAGTCACAACAAACTAGAGTATAATAATAAAGTATTTAATAAAGAATTACGAGATATCTTACACAGGGGAATGCAGGTAGGAATCAGGCATGAATCAGAATGACATCAAAGTCAACACATGAACAGGCAGGACATCTGTGACACAGGTTATGAACTGACAATGAGTGTTTGTACTGAGTCCAGTTTTATAGTGAGCAGGTTGATTGGAGAAGTGTTCACTGCTGGGCTGATTAGGTAGTTGACAGGTGTGTAAATGGAACTGGGTGTGCTGGAATGGGATATGGGAGGCCAGTGTGGAGACTGAGGGAGAGACAGAATATGACAGAGTTGCATTTTATGTAAATAAAGTTTACACCACTGACTGTCCCTCCATATAAAATAAAGGCGAAAGTCACAAAAGAAAATTGATCAGTTACAATTCCAGACTATGAAGAATCATTTAATAAAGGAATACTTCCAGATTCAGTTAAAGATTAGCTACAATAATTGTGATATTAAAAGTTAAATGCTCGTCATATGACATAACAGAGAGGAATGGGCCGGGCCCTACGATCCGGGCACCGGCCAATCGGTGGCCCGGAAGTTGCAACATTGTTGAAACACTTGGAACAAAAAAAGGACGAAGATGGAACTCGACCAAGCGCGCTCCCGGGTTTCGGCAGTTGAAATGAGGTACAGACAACCCTATGACTCTCAGGCTCATCTCACTGGGGGAAATACTGTATGACTTTATTTGTTCAGGAAATAACAATCAATTGAAAAATACATTCTGGATGTGGCACTTACAAGCTGAAATAGCTCAGTTTGTAGAGCGTTAGGCTGAAGATTTAAAGGTCGGTCCCTGGTTCAATCCTGGATTTAGGCAGTTCAAATTGTTGTCTGTACTAGTGAATATTTATATGTGTGTGAATGAACGTGAATGTACCGATATGTATGTGTGTACAGTATGTGCAAGTCGACTATTAAGGCCTAAACGGCTTCCCATAGAAAACACATTAACTGCTTTAATTAAAGAAGTTCTCTTTATTACAGCAAAGAAGCCAAACATTACAGACAAGAATAATTATGAACCATGAATAGCAACTTTATATTCACACTGACCTCTCATTCATGATACCAGCTTCATGTCACCATCTATGGGCCATTTGGTTCATGTTTCAGAATAATGGCAGGCAGGTTGTTTAATTGTAGTTTTTTAATTCCTGCCTCCATACATGACCTCAGTGCTATGACCACAGCATGCAGTCGGGCAGAAACCTTGTATTTCATAAACAAATGCCCTATTTTATACTTTGTTGTCGTATGACAGTGTCGCACAAAGGTTGCGAAATAACCAATCCACAAGATCACATGCTGAGAGCTTCTAGGTCTGCTATTTTTGCTATTTCTGAAGAATGTTTAAACAGTTTGCCAAAATTGTCACTTATGACATGCCCCAAATCTGAATGCCAGATTTAAAGTGGTTACTGTAAGTCTTATCTGTAGGTTTTATAAATATAAAAAATGAAAAGTATTAACAAAAGCTTTCGACTAAATAACTATATTTGCACCATTGGAACACAGGTTATTTTTTCCATTTGCTGAAAAGTAACAGTTTTGGACATACAAGGTGTCTGCCCGACAGCAACGATAAATTCCCTGCCAAGTATTCATCAGGCAGTTCTTTCTCGGTTCTTTGAGAGAAAAGTAAAACAGAATACTGACATAAGCCTGGAAGTTCCAAATGCACAGCAGAACACAACAAGGCTCATTCTGCCATGGAACCTTCTGGTGTTGAATACCAAAAGTTGCAAAACAGTTTTTTTTTAAAGTCACATACCGTATTATCCTTTTAAACAAATTAATATAGGTCTCTGAGGTCCCAAAAACATGTTACCACTTAGATTATGCACTCAAGTCTCTATACCACTCAGTTTCAGTCCTTTTTCTGGACACCGTTCTTTGTCTGTAACTTTAAATGCAAGTACTAGTTGCATCTACACATGATTATCATCCGTTCCATGTCACTTAAAATAACCCAACATTGGTAAGATGGGGAGGCAAATCTGAAAATCTGGCTTGTCGAATCACGCTTACTGATTTAGGCAGCCAACAATAAACTAACTGGGTTGTCTTAATTCACCTTTTGTTTGTTAATAGCCACATCAGAGACCCAAATGTATGTGCAACAAGCACTGACACATTTTTTTCTTTTTCTAATATGGGACCTTAAATGTACAATTACAGAACTGTGATACTGTTCCGTTGTGGTTAAACCTCTCTTCCCTTCCTCCTACAATACAGCCTTTTTAATGTAGTGGTGATGTTCTATTTACAGTAGAACTGCTGCTAGTGTCCTAGCTAACATAGAACCATTCTATTTACAATAAAATCATTCTTTTAAGAACTTTTCAGTCAAAAGCACAAACACCCCTGGTGTTCAACATCTCTGTACAGCCTTGCTAAAGAGCCGCGAAAAGTTCCGAACAACATTGAATCATGGCTCAAAAATGTATTCAATACATTTGATCATCCATGAGCGCGCATTCAACAAAGCCCTGCTTGCAGTCTAAAGATGCTGTCAACGACGACACTCAAACGATTAGGCACGAGAGATAAGATATACTCTGTTCTTCAAATTCCTGCTTATTTCACCCACTACGCCTGTTTGTAGCATTAGTGTGTATTGAATAAGGTGAGCGGGATATGAGGATGCATATTACAGCTCATCCCAGTTGAGACTTTAAACGGGGATGCGAGACATTACCCAGATTGCACGTAGGCACGTGAACTCGCCGGGCTTTTTACACAAAGAAACCACAGTTAACATCACAGAGATTCATAAAGTGAAAACAAGATACTACTACTGAATTCCATCTACATAGTCAAAAACTACACCTAATGCTTGAATATACAGCTCTGATGAGTGGCTCATAAAACCTTTACTTCCCAGGGCCAAAACTGAAGTAAACTCTTACCCTGGGACCTGGGCTTCTTAAAACTAGTAGTTTCATCCTCTAGGGACCCAAACTTGGTAAACTCAATCTCCCAACATTACCCATTAACTCTTTTTAACATGCATTTTGGGTCCCCCACCCTGAGCCAGAGTTTAAGAAACGCTGGTGCTAGAGTAAACACGGAATGGAGAATGATTGTTCTTTATAAGCAACGCAAGTAAACAAACAATAAATACAAACAATGTGCTTTATCCGTATAGACATATTTACACAAAGTCTTTGGCTTATGAATAAACATCAGCTACAAAATAATAGTACAAAATAAACATGAAAAAAAAGAAAGAAAGAAAGAACGTGCAGGCAGTGCACAAGGCCGTGTGAATGAGTGTTCAATTCTCTTTCAGGTGTGTCAGAAAAATATAGGACCTGTGAGTCACATGACCATGATGGAGTATACTGTACTCCACCTTCTCACATCCATCATTTGTTCCAATATGACAGTAGAGGAACATTCCCCAATTGACAGAACTGAAAGTGACTTGTACTCAGACTGGGTCTAAAAGATGATTCAGTTATCCACATGCTTGAGCAGGAGTAAAAAAAAAAAGAATGGTAATAATTATGTTGAGATTGGGGATTTTACAATTATGTCTTGGGAGTAAAATTCTCCTACAGAAGGCTTAAGAATCTCTTTCCCAGCAGATTGGTTGAGTGATGTTTCAAAAGCAATAGAGATGAGATGATACGAGTTTTGCCGCTAGAAATCAACTCATCGGCGTGTGACAAATGTTGTCACGTTTGTCATTGAGTGAAAATTCATTTAAATTGAATAATTATATGTAATTGATCTTAATGTTTAAACGTACAAAATGCTTAACAAGAATGAATGACTAAAGGGAAATTAATCTAAGATTTCTGGCTTCCACATCCATGATCGCCCAGACACAAACTGTCTGTTTTATATTCCTTCTAAGACATTGTAATAATACAAACTTATATATCAATAAGTTATGTCTATTTCCCTTATAATTTAATGTCTGACAATGACTAGTAACTCCCAAGAATTACTCCTCTCTTCCACCATTGTAATCAATGGAGTAACTTGGATTAATTAAATTATGATGTACGCAGAAACACAACAGTGATATTTTCGGACTCAATGAACATTGAAAAGACCAGAAATGTAAGATAAAGCTACTGCTGGAATATGGACTGCTGTGGCATAAAAACTGGCCCATTGATGAAGTCTCACAGTCACTATGGACGCAGTGTTTCAGGCTCTGTGTTTGCTGCAAACTATGTAACAACGTTCATCACCATGGTGACATGCCCAACAAAGAAATCAGCATCGAAACAAGAGTTACTTAGCAACTGCAATGGAGCCGGATCTGAGGGGCTAAAATGTCTGCCACTAAAATCTGTTATGCTGTGATTGTAGCTTGCTAATGTTGCAGGAGGGGAAAGGGAGCCATCTAAGGGGTATATTAAGTACTGCGGTTGTAACAGCATGAAGCGTTGAGGTCGTAGGACAGGGTTCACCAGTTAATTTTCCTCAAGGGCCATATTTTGACTAGGGTACCACGCTGGGGGCCGAGTCCACAACTCCACACGCGCACGGTCGAGGTC